>NC_064858.1:107181229-107481229 GCF_024139225.1 Suncus etruscus
TTCCTTCCCAGGAGATAAAGGAGGATAAGAAAGCCAAATTTTAGTAATACTCAGAAAGTAGAAAGAAATAATGAAAATGACATGCATCATACAGGTCATGTGGCCAGTGAAGCAATGGCTGGGGATAAAACAGGAAAGGGCAAAAACTTCCAAGAAATGTCTTCTGCCCATTAATCCCATTAGTGTTCCAGTGATTTCTCAGAGATTGATGATCTCCAGGGAACATTGTTACATCAACTCTCAAATCGCTTTCTCAACCCCATTAGGCCCAGCAAACATTTATCTGTTGGGGTGATGGGCTTTTGTGTCGTTTATCGTATTCACTCTGGCTTATTTCTTTTTCTCACTACTCCCAATCAGGAGCAGAGAAGTCCTTCCACACTTTGGAGTCTTTCCGTTCATTTTCTGATTTCCATATGGGTTTCCATTCATAGTCCGTTGGAAGGCAAGAGAAACTCAAGCAAAGCAACTTGTGCTTGGGTTATCTTTAGGTTGGCAGACAAACTCTTCGCATGACTTTTGGTGTTTATTTAGGATTTTCATGGTGGGTGGGCATGCTTTCTCCATCAAAATGTCTGAATGGGGACGGAATGAGAGCTCAGTAGTTAGGGCACTCGCCTTGCATGCGACTGACCTGAGTTCAGTCCCCTGTCTCCTGCATAGAGCCAGGAATAATTCCTGAGGGTAGAGCAGCAGTAACCCTGAGCACTACTATGTGTGGCCCAAACACCAAAACCAAAACCGAAAATCCAAAATACCTTTCTAAATGAGAAGTCGAACACATAAGGTAGAACCAAAGCAAGAGGAAAATTGTACTCTTGAATTCCCTTTCTTTCCTAGAATTGTAGGCAAAGGAGTTGGCCAACTACTAATCGTATAAATAACTTGTTGATTTGTCCTATGTAAAACTGCAACAGTAACAACGCTTTTCTCCTAGGGTGGTTTGGAGAATTAACTGGGTTAGTAATGTAAATGGCAGGTGACTTAAAGAAGACATAAGTCAAACTAATGAGCTAACACTATGGCAATTTTGTCTTAGAATAAGACAAAAGTTGATAGGTAGATTAGGAATTCATATTAAGAAAGTAATAAGGCCCTTTGGAAAACAATGGGGATTTGAAGAATACTGGCTAGCAGGCTTTTGAATATGGCAATGCATTGGCTAAAGTAGAATATGGCACATCTCTGTCTTAAAATGTCTGCATCCTCTATGTCACAGAACTAACATACATTAGACACAGTAAGAAAAGGATCCACGTAGTTTTAAGACTGTGTAATTTCAACACAGTGCACAGGGGCTGCTCACAAATCAGTGATATTCAGAGAGTTTGATATCACTTTCAGTTTATTCATTGCTTCATTCATTCAGTCCACGTATCATTGTGCTTTAGACTGAGGTTATAGATAGAAACGATAAATTCTTTTTACCCTCGAGAAAGCTGAAGAAAGTTCAACACAATTAGATCACTCGTTCTTGAAATGATCTACACTAGAGAATGAACTAAGATGGCTCTCTGGAGGAGCCTATACCTGTGATGAGATGAGTATCAGATGTCTAACATGAGAAAGGGCATATTTAGGTGGAGGTTGCTGTCTTTAAGGCATTGGGCTCCATTGACTTCATATGCTCAAGAGTGAGCTCCAATTTTTTGTATCTAGTCATTTAAAGTCTATAGCCATCCGCCTCATAATGATGTTTTGACCCATGATAGACCACACCTATGATGCTAGTCCTTCCATTTAATCTTGGTCTGGAATAGATCTTTAAGCAAGGTTTGTATAATTCACAGTATAAGATGTTCATTCAGTGCTAGAACCACCAAATGATGCGTTTTTCCAAAATATATTTATATTGTAAAGCAGACAAAATTGTATTAATCGTGACTGGATGGCTTGGATTCTATCCCAATCCTGTATAGCTCAGGAGTAAGCCTGAGATTTGGATGGAATTTATATCGAGAATTTGGAGTTTTCTTCTGAGATTCTGGCCTTTTGGGAATTTCTTCTCTCATTTTCCAGCTGCTCTAAATGATCTTTTCTGATTTAATAAGTTTCTATCTGATTTCTAGACACTCCATCGAGTGCTGGTCAGGACCTTCTTTTAAGCAAAAAAACTCAGAAAACTCATCTAGTTCTCCCTTCTCCCAGTTCCTTCCTGACTTTTATGGCTTTCTAGAGCACATAAAAAACTAAAGTTTCTTGTTAAACTATAGTTATGTACAGAGGGTTTGTCCAACAGTTTACTGTAAGATGTTGAAAGTAACACTCTACAAAGGATATTTTAGGAACTTCAAGCTAGTTCAGTATTGTTGGAGGGGGCAATGGAGAGAGAGAGAAAAAGAGAGAGAAAGAGAGAGAAAGGAGAGAGTACATGTACAGTACATGTGTACATATGTGTATCTATGTGTGTTAGTGTGTATATTTGTACATATTTGTCTGAGACTGAAAGTATGCACAGAGAAAAACTAGCCAGATATGAATAGTTATTTACTAAAACTAAGGATTTTGAGCTGTGATGAAGAGCTTTTCCAAAGAGTAAAATGACCAGAATTTTCTTAGAAACATTATTTAGCTCATCTGTCTGAAGGATAAGCTGAAGGAGGTAGAGAGCTAGGAGGCTGATGGTAGAACAGTTCGGTTTCAACCTCTGTATGCTGAGGAGTTGAACTAGATTCTATTCTATTGCCTTCTGGACCTCTGTTATTTCAATCTTTCCATTAATGGCCGCATTTGCTCTTCCGAGAGCCGGAAGTGCCTACATGGCTGTGCTTTGCAGAGCACTGTGCACAGCCCTTGGAGCCCAGGTTTTAAGTGCTGCCATTTGAGAAAAACTATAGCTGGTGATGTTGCTCTTTGGTTTATGAATGGCTAACGGGAATGGAACAGAAAGTGACATATATGAACGCACTGTAGGTGGTTAACAGCCTTGAGTTGCTCCGACTCTCGACCTTCTGTATCACAACAGGTATTTGGTTGCTCCGTGTGATCTTAAATGCTTCCTATTAATCTACTTTGGATTATATTCGGTTATGACAAAAGGAGGTGGGCCTAGCTGAAGTCTTTTGCTAGAGGCTCTTTGGTGTAGGGTTACCCTTGTTGGGAAATGTGGGATGAGATGATATTGCAGTCTCCTGAACATCTGAAGGATGCTGAAGGCGGTAAGAAGGACATCTTGATTGCATCTTTTCCTAATTCTAAGCCTACAGGAAATGGAGGTTTTTTGAAGCCCCAGGATGCACTGCACCTTTCTAAGGCTTCCTGTAGAGCTAAAGAGCTCCTCTGTGCCAGAACATTGGTGCCACATAGAAAAGCAAACTCTGTCCTTCTGAGAAGAACAGACTGGAGTACAGTAGGTCACCTTCAGCGTGACATATTTTAATGTGCTTTGCTGCCATAGGAGTTCAGATCTTTTAGTGCTTATGTGTACCACCTGGGCAAATTAGCCCTACATTCCACTCATGAAGCATAAGGTTTCAGGAGGTACAGAGAGAGCAACATAACTGTCACATGCTGTTACCTGCATAAAACTGTAAATAAGGCTTTCATCCCAGGATTTTTTTTTTTTTTGCAAGGTTTGATGTGTATTGGTGAATTACCTTCCTGGCTTTTGACTTGTCATTTTTACTGAGCTGACTAAACAGTAGTATCTTTAGTGTTTAAATAGTTTTAAACAATATATAAAATACTTTTTTGTTTCCTTGGGTGCTACACCTGTTGGTACCCAGGGATTACTCCAGACTCTGAGCTCAAGAATCATGCATGAGGAACTCAGGGGAATCATGTATTCAGGGATCGAACCCAGGGCAGCTGCATGCAAGGCAACACTCTACCCATTGTATTGTAGCTCTGGCCCTAACATTTTTTTTCTCGTCTGTTTTGATTCTGGACTATGTTTCTATTAATTTAGATGCTAAGTACCTGTAGTTGGATTATGAATTCCTAGTGATCATGAAATGGCTCTTCTCCTTATCTTAGGGAGGCCCTTTTTGGGCTACATGACATTCTGTTCTGTAAACTGAATTTGTTTCCGTGGCCTGCTCTTCCACACTGTCCTCTTTGTTCTGATATTTTTTGGTCATTGAATTAGATTTACAGGAAAAAGAGTGAGTAGAGGAGAATGGTACTTGTAGGATGTAATCTTTGAGTTAGCTCCTACTCGACCTTTTGTTTTTGTTGTTGCCAGCTTCTGCGTGATGGTGGTGTCCCATTCTTGGGTTCCTCTGCTAGAATTTGAGGATGTTTGGGGATCTGCACCCAGTTTAACTTTAATTTTCTTGCCTCTTTGCCTGAAATCCTGCCATTTGTGCAATTGACAACATTATTCCATGGAGTAGGATATATCTTCCAGAATATTTCTATTGATGAAGGCCTGTTCTACCGAAAGGAGGAAGATCCAAGACTAAAGTCAGTCCTGATGTGCCCTCTAGGAATGGTGGGTGTAGAAGTAGGTTTGGGAAGGGTTGAATTTTAAGAACTGAGAGAATGATACAAGCAACAGAAAGAGGAATGAGAAGATCACTTCTTGGAACTTTAGCAAGCTTTAGGCCTCTTCCCCCTCCATTTATCTAGAGTACTTAACTTACTCTTTGGCATATAGTAGCTACTCCGGAAATGAAAATTCCTGGTCCACCTTGGCTGGTAATTATATCTGTGAATCTCAGTCCTGATTTAAACCCAGACAGAGCTGAGTCATTAAAGAAGTCTTGCATTTTCAGGTAGTGAAATTTTTGCTCCATCTTATTTTCTTTAATGTGTTGTCAGCATGTGAGGAGAAGAAGAGTCCTCCTGTGTGGGAACGAGCCTGCTGCTGTGATTTACCTGCTGTGATCTAGGTCAGACACCCACTTTTAGCAGGAAAAGTCCACGCAGAACCAGGAGAGCTGAGAGCCTAAGCCTGATCCACAGAAGGAGCAGAGCAGGGATGTTCTGCCACTTCATGCATGATTGACTCAGTAAAGCTTGGCTGCTGGACTGGGTCTTGGCCCAGGATGGAGAATGTTCACTAATGAGGCAAGTGGCTTCCAGAAGATCAAAATAATTAGTCAGTTTCGCTGCTCGAGTGAGTCATCTTAAAGACAGCATGTTCCGGTTTAAGAGTTAGGGACTGCATTAGAAGATGCCATGTTCTGCCTGCCTGGGGAGTGCACAGAGCTGGTGGAAGAACGAAAGGCAGAAGGAGACTCTGGGTCCTATATGCTCCCCCTTCCCTGTCTTCCATGCAAAGGAAGGTGACAAGCAAGACTCTGCTTTGGATGAAGGTGGTGTGCAGGGTAGAGGCATTCAAGGGGTTCTCACAGTAAGAACTAACATTTTGAATTTAGAGCAAGCATCATGCCAAGCATGCAGTGGCACCAGAAGGTGTCAGAGTTGCTTGTTGGATGGCTTTGTCCATGGGACTGGGATACACCCTGTTTCTGAGGTGGGTGTTTTTCTGTGTGGCTGAGACAGGTCAGATGGACTGGGCAGGGAGAATCAAACTCTTTCTCTGTGGCTCATTTGCAGTATGTGACATTTTTTAGTGCTCCACTGGCTGTTAGAGCACATTTCCCCCAGGGTTTTCTGATATGGATGTAGTGGATGTGGACCTTGAAGGCTAATGGCATCTTCTCTGAAATCCAGGAGCAGGTTGACCAACAGACTGTTGACTTCTGTTAGTTGTTTGGCCAAAGTCAAAGACATTTCTTCCAAATGGAGCAAGTTGGTTCCCTGAGAGTCTGAGCCCTGACCTTTGGTTTCATAAGCCCCCTTGTAGTAGCAGGTAGCATGTTGCTGAGGGGGATAGATGGAGTGACTTACACTTCATCTCTGTGGAAGAAGCAAGTTACAAATTGTCTTCTCCTCCCTGTGAGTGAATGTTGAGCACCCCAGAATGTCTGTCAGAGGGAGTCAGGTCTTCCTGGATTGAGCCTTCAGGATGTCACTGAAACTCGGAACTCTTTCTCTCCCACTCTCCTCCCTTTTTTTCCCATCCCCTACATATACCCTATGATGCCTCTGGGGAGGGGTGGTGATGCGGAGAATACAATGGAAAATAAAACAGGCAAGACAGATTCTAGGAAAAGAAGAGCAAGAGAAATGGACCATCAGCTAAAGGAGTATGACTCTTTCCAATGCTGGAAGTATTTGAAGAAAATCAGGTGATGAGCTGGAGGGTGGGAGGGATGGATGGGGGCTGTTTTCTGAGGGAGTAGTAGGGTAGGTCTACCTGAACTACTATTGTTTGGGGTCTGGTTAGATGAAAAGCTCTTCTGCATAGATCTGAGAGGAATGCCATTCAAAAAGGAGGCATCAGCAAATGCCCTGACTTCGTGGTGGGGAAGACCTCATGCAGCGGGCCATGTTGCGCCAAGTGAGGCTGGAAACTGGCCCCTGGAGTCCACTGTTGAGAGTCATTATGTTTTGGACAGTGAACAAGGGATAAACATTTATTTAATTAAGGTTGATATCTGTTAAAGCAACACGCGACCATCCTAACTAAGACAGAAGACATCGTTGCATCTAGCAAGGTGGGAGACTTGAAACAACATGGAGCTGGAGCCCAGAAAAGCCAAGCCACCCGTTACCACAGCAGCAGGGGACTATGAAGAGCCAGCAGAGTGCTCTTCTCTCTCAGAGTTAGAGTCTGAGGCAGCTGCTCTGTCCTGCTCTAATGTCAGTGCAAAAGGCAGTATTTCCAGACTCCTGTCATGTCATTGGGAGCTGTCAGTCCTTTAATTAAGCAATAATGTGCTTGTCCAGTAAGTACCAGATGGTTGCAGTGAATCAGGATTAAATTATCTTGGCTTTAAAAATTAATATTATTAATGGTGATAAAAATCACAATTTTATGTCATGCTTTTTTTCTGCAGAGCTCAAAATACAAGTATTAACTGTATTTCCAAATGTCTTAGGGATGTGCTTTAGGAAGAAATTAAAAAAAAAAAACCCTAGGGAAGTTGGGAAAATATCTTCAGACTTTGAGATAAGGCTTAAGTCTCTTTTCTTGTTATCTCTGACCCCATAAAGATTGCTGGTTCTACCCAACAATAAGCCAGCAAAACATGGTAGAATTAGGGAAATGAGATTATCTTACTATCCCAGTAAGGAGATGAAGCCCAGATAAGGGGCTAGAGTAGATGCTACAGAATGCCAGGAGTGGAGATAAGCATAACAGACTTGCCCTGGTGGAGACTATCTCTGGGGTGGTGAATATGGAGGGTAGGGGAAGGGACTAACAAGGAATCATTAGAAAATATTCAATTCCGAGCAG
Organism: Suncus etruscus; assembly: GCF_024139225.1. NCBI lineage: Eukaryota > Metazoa > Chordata > Mammalia > Eulipotyphla > Soricidae > Suncus > Suncus etruscus. The sequence goes on from NC_064858.1 coordinate 107,188,479, forward strand.
CTAGGCTAGTGGAGAATAGAGATGGGCATCTTTAAGAGGAATGAACAAGAGTGAAGCAAAGGACAGGCTGAATGTATACTCAGTAGACTTACTACTTAGGACAAAGAAAGAGCCAAATCTTAAGATGCTTTGTCTAACCCAATGCTCCTTCTTCGCGGAACCCAGAGGTCCTAAGGGAAGACCCAGGAGAGTTGGGGAGAGCGTGCATGTCCCTTTGATTGGAAACTTTGCAAATGGTTATGAGTCACAAAATGCAAAAGCGTTGCCCAGGAGACCATTACATGGCTATTTCTTCATTTCCAGGAAGATCCATCACCATGAAAAAATCCACTAACCTTTTGTTCAACATTATTAATTGGCTATAATGTGCTTTTCTTACTGTAGAACAGCTTATCATTGAAGTGACCATATAATTTCTCATCCAAACTAGGACACACTAGGAAAAGAAAGGAAGAAACTGTTAGTAATTGGGGCCAATTGGTGCCTACAAAGAGTGGTCTGGGAGCTACTCATGGACATCACACTTTTCCAAATGAGGCACATTGTGATGTATGCTGTGCGTGTTACACTTGCTTAATTCCTCGTCTTCCCACCCACCATCACGTGAACCATTCGTGAAGTTTCTCATCTTGCAGCAGTTAGTCAACCTCTCTGTGTCTTAGTTTCTGAAAAACGGGGATAGATCTGTTCTAGATAAGTATTTGACAAAATGGCACCACACACGTATGTACTGGATCTTATTATGATTATCTTTGTGCCATCTGGTAAATCGCATTTTAGCTTCCTAGTCTGGGAAGCTGGGATAGTCATGTTCACCTTTTATGGACCTGGAATTCCATAGATGTTAACTTTCCTCTCCTCACTCTTCATTGGAGCCATCAGCAAATGGCCAAGAGTAAGTTTTATTACTTTCCCTCAATTTCCCATATTTATTACATAAAAGGCTTCAATGGAGTTTGTTAAAGCAGGCAGAGGTGAGTTGCCCCAGAGGAAAGAGACAGACAAGGACTACAATCCATACCTGGAAAAGGTAAGCAAGGAACCCACATAAATGGATGGTCAATCATCTCTACCACATTCAGTCCAGAGAGAAGATTCTGGAAGTCATAAGACTCTCTGGCTCTTGTCACAGCAAACACCAGAGGCATTCGCTCTAAACTGTGGAGACAAGATACTTGGCTACATCTCTGGTCATAAAACTAGTGCCCTTTTACTTTTAGTGTCTGGCCTCCTTCCAGAGCTCATGGGGTACACAGGATTATTTTAGGCACTTGGAATTTAAAAAATTAATTAAACTCATCTATAAAGCATGATCAGATGAAAATGATTTTATAATGGAAAATCTTAGACATACTCAGAGACTTGTATAACAGGTTTCCATGTACCCACTTCCCAGCTATAGTCTCAATAATTATCAACAGTTGCCAGTTTGGCTTTATCTATTTCCCTCAAGACCTTATTTTTCCCCTGAGATGTTTAAAGAAAATTCCAGTTATATAATTTTACTTGTAAATGTTTCTGTCTCTTACTGACAATAACTTAAAAAAGAAAAATGACTAAATGTCTGTAGCACACCAGACAACAATAACAAAAACTAGTAAATCTTTACTTGGTATCCTCTATACTCAGTTATATTTAAATTTCCCTTATTATACCCAAATATCTTTTGACAGTTGGAGTTAGGATTATAACAAGACCTCCACTTTATTCTTCCATTTCCTAAATATCTTTTTTTACAATCCACACCCTTACCACCCAACCTTCGCACTGTCTTTGTGTGTCATTCTTCTGTTGAAGAAATCAGGCTATCTGTCTCGTAGAGTGTCCCACATTTTGATTTGACTGGTGACCTCCTCACTTGTCATTAAACTTGTTCCTCTCCTCACCCCTGTTTTCTGAAAAGCTCCAGCCTCCATTTGCTTGGGAGGGAGGGTGGCATCCATATGATCGGGCTGGACACTTCCTGTTGGCACCTTAAGAAGCACCTTCTGATGCTGAAACGGGGGAACAGGCTCAAGGATGTGGCCCACAAAATCCCTCCATTACAAGCCCCCAACAAGCTTTCACTACTGATGATGGTTACTCCAATACAGGATTTTATTAAGACTTGTGAAATGCTTGTTTCTCTTTTTATTCCCTCTCTTCCACTCTTTCCTTCCTTTCTTCCTTTCTTTTTATTTCTTTTTCTCTTTCTTTCTTTCTTTCTTTCTTTCTTTCTTTCTTTCTTTCTTTCTTTCTTTCTTTCTTTCTTTCTTTCTTTCTTTCTTTCTTTCTTTCTTTCTTTCTTTCTTTCTTTCTTTCTCTCTCTCTCTCTCTCTCTTTCTTTGTTTATTTGTTTATTTTTTTCTTTATTTATTTCTTTCTTTCTTTCTTTCTTTCTTTCTTTCTTTCTTTATTTATTTGTTTCTTTCTTTCTTTCTTTATTTCTTTCTTTCTTTCTTTCTCTCTTCCTTCATTCCTTCCTTCCTTCCTACCTTCTCCTTCCTCCTTCCTTCCTTCCTATCTCCTTCCTTCCTTCCTTCCTTCCTTCCTTCTTCCTTCTTTCTCTCTCTCTCTTTCTTTCTCTTTTCTTTCTTTCTTTCTTTACTTTCTTTCTTTCTTTCTTTCTTTCTTTTCTTTCTTTCTTTCTTTCTTTCTTTCTTTCTTTCTTTCTTTCTTTCTTTCTTTCTTTCTTTCTTTCTTTCTTTCTTTCTTCCTTCCTTTTTTTCTTTCTCTCTCTCTTTCCTTTCCTTTTCTTCTTTTCTTTCTTTCTTTTTTCTTTTTGCCATAACGAAATCAAACTCGGGTCAACCTCTTGCAGAGCAAACTTCCTACCTGCTGTGGTATGCCTCTGGTCCCCTTTTCTTTTCCTTTTTCAAAATAAATAATTTAATTGAATCACCATGAGATACAGAGTCACAAAGTTGCTCATGATTGAGGTTTAGTAATACAATGTACAACACCATTAACCAGTTTCATTTCCCTTTGCCAATGTCCCTAGTTTTCTTCTCACCCTCCCACCTGCCTTCTCCCTGCCTGCTTTTGCTTCATTTTTCCTATCTCTCTCCTTTTGTTCTTTTAGTCATTGCAATATTATTATTGAAGGAATATCATACATATAACTTTATATCATTTTAGCACTCAGTTCTTGTCAGACTGATCATTTCCAACTATCATTGTCAGTGCCTTTACTACATTCCCTAACGGTGTATGACAAGCTTCTTACTCAGCTTGTCCCTTGTCTTCATTGTCCTTGGATATTAATTATCATACTATCTTTTTTATATCCCACAAACGAGTGTGATCATTCTGTGTCTATCTCTCATCTGACTCACTTTGCTCAGCATAATACTCTTGATATCTATTAATATTTAAGAAATGCCTTTTTGTCACTTTCATCATTCCCTTTATATTTAGTGGCTAGAGGTCTTCTAAGAAGAACATTTCCTCATAGTGACTTGGTTTCCATGAAATACAGGTTGAGAGACAAGACAGAGAATTGCTTTTCTATCATTTATCACTTTTTTTTTTGCCATAGGGAATTGGTACCTGAGCAAATAACAGATCAGTGATTATTTACTGAGTTCCTTCTATACACTGAACACTGTTTTTAAACTGTGATGATTATAAAATCCATGCAGACCCCATGTGTGTGCATATGTGTGTTTGTGTGTGTGAGAAATAGATAGATAGTGTGTGTAAAAGAAAGCTAGACTAAGTAAGGTACACGAAGTCCTGCGGAGTGGGGGTGGGAACTGGATTTGAAATTGTAAATAGAGTCAGGGAAGCTCCTGATAAGTAACATTTAAACTGAAACCTGAAGAAATGGAGAAATGAGCCTGGGTCCACACTAGATTAACATCTTAGTATATTTAAGGAGTATCCATGAGGTCAGTGAGTGAAGGGAAACTAGTAGGATGAGGGGGCTTGGAACGGGGTCTCCATGGGACTTTTATCGGTTCTTGTAGTCCACTGAAGGCCCTTGGCTATCTTCCTGAACGAGATGAGCATCAGAGGCTTGACAATGTGTCCTGAACTCATGAAGAACAATCAGGTAGGGGTAGGACTAATGTTAGTCTTAACGGCAGCTGGATCTGGAAAGGGTTGGAAGTGGCTTAGTGAATAGGGGTCTCAAGTACTTTTGATTTTAAGTTGGACTACAGAAAATACCTCTTTCTCCTTAAATTTATCATTCTTGGACACTGTTGAAAAGCTTGGAGCAGACACTCTAGACAGAACAACTGTGTGTATGCATTTGCATATGTGCATCATCCTAAAAGCTTGGAGGCCCTTCCCATGAATAAAGCTTGATGCATAGAGAGAATACCACCTTTTGATGTATCCCATGAATCTGTGGTTGTGAGTCCATTGGAACATCTTAACCATCACAAGAGACTTGGCGCTGGCCGATCAGGCACATCTGGTGGGGTTTCTGATGATTTTACAACTGGGGCAGAATTGTGGCCAGAGAGGGCATCTATATTTCCAGTGTTGTCATTCAGCATGGCAAGTGTTTGCTTCATTCTTAGGTGAAGGACATTGGGTGCAAGTCAGCCAGATTCCCTTCTCTCTCCCTCCAGACCTTCCAGAGCCTTGGAAATGCACCTTTCATCCAGGCTGCCTTTCAGCATCCAGAGAGCCTTTTTGTGGAGCAGCAGCTGTCTTTGCCTCTAACGCCCGCCCATCGGAGGCTGCTTATGAATTCGTGGGTGCTTAGCAACAAGGAGAGGAGCTGATATTGGCAGCCTGTATGCCTGACAACTAGCTGTTCCCCTTTTTCATCTGCTCCTCCGGGGTTGTGCCTGCAAGAAAAGCAGCTGCAGAGACACTCAACGTCAATTTAAAACAGTGACTTTTTAAATTAAGAGAAAAAAAGCCAATGGAATCTAGTTCAAATAGACCTTGCCTTGCATACAGCTGGCAAGCATTCCTTCTGCCATTCCCTGTTGTGATTGTTCTTGCAGGTGCTGCTCTCTCACCTTCTGAGACTTTTCTCTCCAGAGACCTCCCCTAGAGGTGAGACACACGAGAGTAGTGACAAGGTGGGGAGAGGTCAGACCACGCTTCACTGTGAGATGTGTCTCAAACTGTGGGCACTGCAGAGAGAAAAGGGGAAGGCAATGTTGGAAGTAGATTCTCCAAGGAAGGGGCTCAGGATTTAGAAATGGAGTCTCTGGCTGTTATTAAAAGTACATTTCCCTGCAAGGGCAGGGGGGATTTGTTTTGCTTTGTTTTATTTCTTTTTGTTTTGTTTTGTTTGAGTGCCATACCTGTCAGTGCTCAGGCTTACTACTAACTCTGTGCTCAGAGATCATGCCTGGAAGGCCCGGGGGACCATGTGGGGTGCCAAGGGTCAAACTTGGACAGGCCACGTGCAGCCCTACCTGATTTACTATTGCTTCAACCCTGGCAGTGATATTTGACGTGAACAGCTTGTCCATACCAGTTGCCAATATCCATTAGTGGAGCAGGATAGGAAATATAAAAAAAATGAAAGCTTCATTCCAAGAGGTTTCTGAAGAACTAGAAGCTTTTGGTGAGGGAAGGGAATGATATAGTATTTATTGTCCATGAAACTCTTAGGTGATTTTCTTAAATATCGTTGTTGGGGGCAAGACCTTGTTTTTTTGCGTGTGATGATACTGTGAAATTATGTTCTGCATACAGTTCAATAATCCACAGAAGAGTTGGGAAGGGGTGTGAGTTCTTAATAAGGAGCTAGTATCTGGTGGTCTGTAGGCATCCTGACCTGGAGAAAGAGGATGACCCTGGGTGTGTTTCACTTCCAGAATGGTATCTCAAGACTGTTAACATCTCTTACTTTTTGGAAAATGTGTTCTTTTCCTGGCTCCTGGGCAGACTTACAACTTCCTTTATGGCCTTGAACATTTGGGGATGCTCGAATACCAATTTCCTGGTACAATCTATGTGTGTGCTCTTTCCTCAGCTGAATTCTCTAGGCTCCTAGAGTAAAATAATCAGAAGAATGGAAACAATGGGGGTCTATTCTGTGGTTAGAACAATCTACTACTTAATTTTTGAGGAAAGGAAGTGGAATTGCATTATGCCTGATGATGCTTAGGGAATACTCTCTGCTCTACCCAGGAGCTCTCAGGAGCCAATGCACAGGGGGGCCATGTGGAGCTGGGGACCAATCTAGGGCCAGTTACATGCAGATCATGTGCCTTAACCCTTGTCTCATTTCTACAACTCTGGAAATGTTTGAATACTGGGAATCCGTGTTTTATTACGATTTCAATGTTCTCATATCTCTAAACACTATAGACCATAGTGGGGCATCCTGTCAGCTAGAGTTGGGGGTTCAGTGGAGAAAAGTGTTGCCAAAGACTAATGAGGAGCTCCATAGACTTGCTGGTGACAAATTAATGAACTGAAGCTTTTGGTCAGATTCCTGAATTCTCTGAGAAAGGGGAAAGTGTAGCTTTCCTTGTAGAGTCAGCAGCTGAAGTTCCTAGACTTTTGAAGATTAGAGGGATCCTTGAGATCATCTAAGTCATCACCCATATCATCATCCTCCTCCTCATCACCATCTAGATCATCACCCTAGTGAATGCTTGGCTAGTAACGTTTACAAAAAATAGGAGCCCTGCATACTGGACATGAATTCCAGATTCACATGGTTGGTATAGAATATTGTTGTAATTAGTGGAATGCTGCTAGAATATTGGCTCCAGATTTGAACCTACAAAGTGGAAGAGATTCAGAAATAAGCGTAGCCGGAGAAAGCAACGGGCATTGGGCAAGTCTTCCTCTAGGCTTTCTTTTGCACAGTACACTTGTGTTCCTACCTTTCTTTGCTTCACTTTCCAAACCACTGCATCTACTATGCTGGACTGATCTCCTGAGGGGCTACTTCTTCCATGTTAGTTCTCTGTTAACTGGTTGCTAGCTACTAACTTAGTTCTCTGCTAACTGGTTAGTTCTCTGTAAATGGTTTTTATTTGTGAAACTGGAGAAGGCAAGAACTTTTTCTATTTGGTCTGCAAGGGCACTCTCTTCTTCCTTCACTCTTTTTTTTAATATAATATTTATTTTGACAATATTGGCTTACATATCTTTCACAATAGTATTTTAGGTACATATTAACATTGAATCAGGGGAATTCCCATCACCAAATTTGCCCTCCCTCCAACCTCGTTCCCATCCTGTATCTCATATCCCCCACTCTCACTCCCCAGGCTGCTTGAATAAGTGTTTCCCTCTATGTCTAGCTTACTACTTAGTGATCATATATTTGGTTGGTCCTGGTACCCTCCCTTACTTCCCCCTCCATTTGAGAGGCGGAACTAGACAGTTCAAGTTATGTGGTTTTGTTTGAAGAAAAGAAAAGCAATAAAATGGGGTAAAAATCAAATAAGCCAAAAAGGGGTGGAGTCCTTCTAGAGGCTCTCAACCTCAGTTTGAGAGAGGACAGGAAAAAGATAATTGAAACACCGCAACAATACAGAAATAAATATCAAATTAAATATCCAGTGAGCACTACAGCAATAAAGACCAGCATCACATAATAGTCTCAGTCCTAAAATAAAACCATGCCAGAGCGCAAAAAGAAAGAGAAAGTAAAATAAAATTGGAGACATCAACTTCGATATCTTCACCAAAACAAAGAAGTCAAAAAAAAATAAATAAATAGATAAAAAGATTAAAAGGATTATTTTGTTCTTTTTTTTTTCCCTGCATAGGCACAGTAACTATTGGGGACATTATAGAGGGAATTCCCGTGGCCTAGGAGATACAGGGTTTCTCCACCCTTGAAATATACTGTCATGGGATTAACTATAGACTCCTTGCTTGTTCATTTACTCTCCCCTCAGTGCTTTTGTGGTGTATGGAAGACTCTGCTTCATCATGAGTGGTAAAATCAGACCTCTGTAACTAGAGATGTTGGTGTCTGCACAGTTCAGGGAATGGAGCTTATGATGAAGTCTTACTTTGTGGTTCTAGCAGTTCTGTTCCTTCAGTGTCGTTTCACTCCATCTTCTATAGTTGGTGGTCTTGGTCATTGTGCTGCTCCTGGGATGGAGCCTGCTTCCTTCACTCCTTGACATAAGTTTTTAGTTAGGTCAGGTGAGCACACCTCACTGGAAGTTTTTGCTTATGCTTGCCTCAAAAGGGCATTTATTTCTACTTCCTGTCCCCTCTACCATGATCAGTCATAGGGTTGAACACAGCCATTGAGTGATCGAGTGAAGCCTGCATATAGAGTAAACAAACCTCCTGCCATGTACTTATAAGCATAGGGATACCACACACACACACACACACACACACACACACACACACACACACACACACACACAATGGAGACCAAGAAGCCATTTGCTCTTCCCTGGAACCTAGCAATGGGCCAACAACCTAAAGAAATAAAAGCTTCAGCATGAAGGTATGGCTGGCAGCTAACACTCTAAGATCTAGAACTCTAGTTCCTGTTTCTTTCTGGAACCAGCATCTGCTAGACCCTCGGCACCAGCAATCCTGGCATGGAGCCCTTCTCCTTTCAAAGGAAGCAAAATGTCCCCACAGTGTGAGTCAGTGGGAGATTGGAAGTGGAGAGTGAGTCACTTTGGGAGGAGAGGCTAAAGGATCTTCTTTGCTCAAAGATATTTTAGGTCTTGGAGGAAGGTTTTTCCCACTTCTTTTGTTTCCATGTAAGTTCCAGGCATGTGACTACTGTGGGTTAAGATCTCAGATAGAACCAAGCTTTTCCTGACTGTCCTGAGTTGCATGCTACAACACTTTAGCTGGAGAGGAAGTGGCAAAGCCAGCTTTGGAGCTCAGAAAACCAGGTTCTAATATAGGCATTTACCAGAGTAGTTTAATCACTGGAAGCATAGTTTTTTTTTTTTATCATTTTCAAAGGAAGATTGTGCTTGTCAAGTGAGATTATATATCCATTTATTTCCCAAGTATTTATGGAACGTTTAATGTATGTCTGGCTCAGGACTGAGTGTGGAGTCCTTGGCAGAGAATGCCGTGGACTCAACCTCAACTCTCTGAGGTGATCATGGAGGAGACCGAATGCCCACAGGCAGAGAGGCACTTACACCAATCATCACTCTCTCTATAAGCCAACCCTCTCCTTATATTTCCATATTTTCTCAATGAAAGGTGGAATTGAATTAAAATAATCTCAGAAGGAAAGTCCTGAGTGGCTCTAGTCTTAAACTAAAGTTTTGGAATCTATGCCTAAATTATTTAGAGGATAAATCTCTCCAACACAAATAGAGAGTGGGGTGGGGCAGCACCCTAATCTTAAATGGGGACAAAATTAAGATCACCATGATCACAACATGCCAAAGGTATTGTTTAAATGTCCATATTCAACTGCTTTAACCCATGATGAAGGAAGGGATACTTGGAAGTAGTCCATATGAAAAAAATTGTAGATATTTTATGCAATCGACACTGATAAAAATATTGCAGACTACATCCATTAGTGAATAGCATTTCATCGAAAAGAAGAAGGAGAGTAATCATAGATAATGTTCTGGAGTTACTATTGGCCAAGAAGTTCACACACAATATGATATCATTAAGTAAAACTTGTCATTTTATCCCCACAGTAATATCAGGGGTTAATAGCAGCACTGTATTGATGAGAACACGAAGCTTAAGTAATGGATTTTAAGTGATGCTCTGCTTATGGTTTATAATGAACAGCCAATAGCCTCAGACACAAAGAGGTATATTGAAGTTGATAATATAACAAAGAATTAGTGGACAGTGAGGTACTTGTTAGTGTGGAACTTGAGGGATGGACACTGTGGGTCATTAAAAGCTGCTTATAAATAGGACATGTACAAAGGCCGCAGGCTCTTCAATCCTGAATGTATTCAAGCAGCAAGGATTGCTAGAGACATCAGGGCCTTCTGGCAGTAAGAAAGAGCTGACCAGATGTGTGCACATCTGCCTGCCAGGAAAGTAATGATATTTTTTGCCTAGAACACTCACCATCTTGAGTAACAGTTCCAAAAAGCGCAACCATAAAGTTGTTGTGCCAGACTGGTGAAAGCAAAATCCAGGGATTGGTGTTATGGAAGTAACAATGTAGGTGACAGCCTGGTGAGAGAGTTCCGACACGTGAGGTGGAAGTTCTCAGGATTTTCCTTTGCTTCTACCAACGGATCATCATTATTTTTACCTGTGTTTTTTGTTCTTGTCTCCTACACTTCTTTCAACTGAAATCCACTCATATTGTGGCAGTTCTATGCTTTCTTTGCCAGGTGTTCAGTCAGGTGGAGGTCATTGTCCTTTTATATTTTGCGGGTCACAGCACCTGAGGTCATTCTGGAGAAATGACTTTCTGTTGTTTTTAGAGGGAAAAGTGTTCAATTTAAACTCCCTATCTTTGTCCAATTTTTTTTGGGGGGGAAATACTTGTCTAGTGTCCAATCTGGACCAGGTGGGGCTGGGGCTGGCAACCAAGGTATCTCTTCATGCAGAAAGACAACACGAGTGACAAATGCATCACATCTGGGGATGTGATGGAGTCATTCTTGGGGAGAGAGAGCACTTTGGAACTGGTCTTAATTTGGTCCTCAACTCACTAGTCATGAAAAAATTCCTTCATTTTGGGAGACCTCTAGTTTACTCACTATTAAGTGGAAATAATAGCATTTCATTCATATAAGATCTGAGAGACTCATCAAGTTCAGTGATTCCATTTTGGGCAACAACTTAGCATAGTGCCTCTGTCAATAAAGTCATCTTCCCATACTTTCCTGACCTTGAGGAGGGAGAGATCCTGAATCTGAGATCCTCCATGTGTCCCTCAGGCAGTGGACACACGTTAGTGCTTAACTGGCTATCATAGTTGCCTGGAATGCTTTGATCCTAAGGTTGGGGAACTTCTTCAAGAGGTTCCAGTTGAGTGAGTGAAGGAAGGGGCCGAGAAAGGGGCTGCACAGTAATTAGGGCAGTTCCTCAAATTATTCTGCAGCATAGATAAGTTTGGAGATATGCTGAAAACATACCAAGAAAGGTGTGTGTATACGTGCATGTGCATAAATAGTTTGTTTTTGAGGAGTTCAGATTCTTAAGCATTGTTTAGGGAGGTCTATAGACCCCTTCTAGACATTCTTAGCCAATGTGACTGGTAGTTCAAAGTGAGGTCCCAAGGATTATAATACTGCTTGGGCCCTGAGTACCAGAGATTATATGGACCATCTCCAAACGCTTGTGGAGTTCCAGGCTGCATCTGGTGATGATCAGGAACTATGTGATGGTAGGGATAAAATTGGAGCTAGCTGTATACAAGGCATGAGTCTTAACCTCTATGTCAACTCTCTGGGCCATGTGTATATATTTTCTTTTTTTCTGGAAAAAGTGCCCTGGTTTTCATCAGATTCTTAAAGTGCTTTATGTTCTGAAAAAAAATTGAAGAACTGCTCTTGTGTGTTACATGTATCCTAATAGGCATCAGAATGGCATATGGAGGCATTGGTATGATACTCCAGTGGGTAAGTAGGCACTTGCTGGGCTGGAGAGATAGCACAGCAGTAGGGCATTTGCCTTGTGTGCAGCCGACCCAGGACCGATGATGGTTCAATTCCCAGAATCCCAAATGATCTCCCGAGCCTGCCAGGAGTGATTTCTAAGTGTAGAGCCAGGAGTAACCTCTGAGCATTGCCGGGTGTAACCCAAAAACCAAAAAAAAAATAAAAATAAAAAAATAAAAAATAAACAAAAAGAAGGCACTTGCCTTGCACATGGCCAACCTAAATTCAATCCATGGCACCCCATACGGTTCCCTGAGTACCACAAGGAGTAACCCCTGAGTACAGATCTGGAGGTAAATCCTAAGCACTGACAGTTGTGCTCCCCCCAAAAAAATCCTGAAAAAAAATTGGCTCTGAAGAATTTGGGTGAAATAGCACCCCAGGCTTGCACAGCCTGGATCTCCTCCCTTCTGCCTTCTCCCAGAACTTCCCCCCAGAGAGTAGGAGCTGGTGTTGGGTCACTTGAGTCTGATTAAGTGGTTGGGACCCCCACTAACTTTTCCATGTAAGCAGCCTGAAAAGTTGACACAGAACATATTCGTCTGGTTCCTGGAAACATAAGGTCTGTTAGGACCTAAGTAAAAGAGAAACCAAAAAGTTGTGGCATGCAGGAGAGCCGTCCTCTGTAAAGGTCGAAAGCACTTGAAATGGTCCCTAATTGGCCCAATGTCTTGCTCTAATAAATTTCCTTCTTTCTTTTCTCCCTCTCCTATCCTCTTCCCCTTTTTTTGCCAAGCTGTTTCCCGGCAAATGGGCACTCAAGCTAGGGATGCTGTTATTCCAGAGGGTTTTCAGGTGTGTGATGGGAAAAGCAGGCGGGAAGGGAATGTTGGCTCTGAGTTCAGAACTAAAAGGCCTTGTTTTCCTCACATGCCTTCTGAGGTTAGAAGCCTTGGACTTCTTGTCTTGTTTTCTGTACTTTGGGTTAGTCTCCTAAGATGCTTCATGAACCATGGGAGGAATTTGACTTCCCCGATGATGCACTCAAGTTTACCATGGAAAGGACACAAGTTCACAGCTGCTTCCAGTCGCCTGAAACTGGACTAAGTTTGTGTTACTTGGAGTCTGTGGTGAGGACTATAGGGTCCACATTCTTTGGCGAGAGCTAGTCCCTTACCACAACAACCTGATAAGAGGGTTGCCTCATATGGACCCCCCCACACACACACACATACACACACAATCATTTATTTCTAGTGAAGGAGTGAAGGAAAGACGCAAATGAGTACTGGGTATCTTTCTAACTTTCTGTCTCCTCATTCCATCAACACATGCTAGACTTGCCAGGCATAGTTATAGGTCCTGGAATGTATAAGTAAGTTCTATGAAATGGAGCTTCCCTTTTAATGAGGCAATCAGGCAATATGAGGAAGCAGAATCTGGCTTTCTCAACTAAGGTCTTCCTCGAGGGCTAAGGGACTTCCTTGCTCAACTTACCCCCACAAATATACTAACCTCTTTCATGCTCTAAATGGCAAATTGATGTAAATCATTGACACAAATCATTCACTACCCTTTGTTTCCAGAGGTGCGAGGCTTCAAATGGGGTTTATAGTCTTAGGTAAAGAAAGATGGAGACTATCTTAATTTTGGAGAAGAGGGATGGAATCCCTGACAGATCTGGAATCACATACCTCAGCCCTCATGAAGTGGCTAATTCTACTGGTTGGCTAGAACCCACTCACTTTGCCTACAGCCAACCTCTCTGAAGGACCAACTGTCTGTATTGCCTTCAGCCAAGTCACTTCTCTCCTGGTTTCTATCTCTAGATTTTGTTAGTCTTGTTTACCATCATGCCATACTCTTCTTTATTTTACTATGTGTATTTCTCATGAGACTGAGAGATAAACTAGTGAGGGATTATAAAGCAGCATGGAAGGGAACAGACCATGTCTTCCCTGTCTTCTCTGTCTTCCCTGGACTCCACTATCCCTGGGACCTCTTGTCCATTATGTTCCTGGTGGTGACCAGGAGGCTACTGAGCTCTGGACCAATATCTCTGCCTAACTCCTCTGGCTCTGTGCCTCTGGCCTATTTGTTTCTAGATCTCTGAAGACCTTTTCTCACCTTGAGAGTAGTCCAGACTTCCCACACAGCTTCTTCTGCCTGGGAGCCTCAGTTGAAGTACACCTCACAAATACAGGTGGCCTGACTGGTTTGATTTCCCAGTCAGGCCACAGAATGCTTCCTGGCCATTGTCTGGCTCTTAGAGGCCTCCCTGTCTCTCTCTCCTACAAGCATCCCAGTCTGAGGAGGCCATTCATATCAGTAATTGTTGTGTATATAAACACTTTATGGGATTATTATGTTACTGACCCTACCCTGATCGGTGATTGTGCCCTACCCTAGAGTGTGACCTGGCATTCTGCCCCTACCCTAGGGTGGTACCTGACTTTGCTTCCACCATTGGGTGGTATCTGATTTGGGGGGATAAAAACAAGGGTCTGTGGAAGGCAGGGGGGGGGGCTTTTTGGCTGGAACTGAGGCTGAGACTTTGGACTTCAGTCTTGTCCACTGAATAAAGCTAATATTTCCACAAGCCTGACTGTCTGTGAGCTGTTTACCCGCCGTTTCACCTCAGAACTGTCGGCTGGACAGGGTGGCAGACGCATGCTCCGCCGAGCTGGAGGGGAAAGATCTCATCCTCCATCTCTCCATCAGTCAACCTGTTCAGGGGCTGACTTGCAACAGTAATTATTACCAGGCTGGGTTTGGTGAGGTCCTATGAGCTCTCTCCCATCTTGGCCAAAAGGCCATCTAGCACAGTACTAAGAACTGAATGGCTGCATGCAAGTTTCTTTGGAACAGAATCTCTCATGGTTCATCGTGACCACCCATGGGAATGGGTTTCCTTCCTGGGCTCTGGTCACTGTCTATGTGACTCCTTTTATCTGAAGCCGGAACCTAGATGAGGTTAGGAACACAATCTTGGTCCCCTGTGGAAAGGGGATTCCTGGGGGAGTAGATTGTGAGGCCCAGCAGAGACGGCTCTGAGAAAGTGAAACTTTATTGGAGAGAACCTGGGTTTTTTTTAAGGGATGAAGGAAGGAAGAGAGAGATTATGAACTGTGAAGGGACCCTGCATTTCATCACAAGCACTGCACAATCCCTCAGCACTTTCAGAAAAATCCTCTTCACATATCTCCAAATTAAAGCACAAACCAATTCTAAAAAAAAAAAAAAAAGAACTCTAGAGATCAGAGACAGAGAGAGACTATGAGGGAAAGAAGATGGTGAGAAAAATAGAAATATACTCAGAGAAATATACAGAGATGCAGAGAGAGAGTGAAAAGATGGAGCTGCGGAGAGGCAGAAGACAAAAGGGTGAAAGATTCCCCCCAAAAAGGGCAGGGATGACAAAAGAGAACAGGTGAGTGAAAGGGGATGCCTCGCATAGCCAGGATTTCTTGTTAACAACCCTGGCTCGTGCCTTCAATGTGGTCCTGAACGGTTTCCTAAACATTGTCTTTAATATGGATCTCCACTTAGTAATCATTGAATTTCTGGAATGATAGGAACTGGATGTCAGGAACTGGGCCAAGTCTTTTAAAAGCAGGGCCTTCTTTTATTCTGGAGATTATCCTGTGGGGTATAAGACTGTTTTCACAAGAGGAAATTGAAATTCTGAGTAGCACATGTAGCCAGCCTGGAAAGTGCTGGAACTCTGAACTCAGGTGTGTTACCTCAGAGTTTATTATTGTGAGTAGTTAAAGTTAGGACTTCTTAGAGCTGTAACCAAATATTGTCCCCTGTGAAAGAGAAGGCAGTCTCTCCCTAGAATTAGTTGTGAGCACAGTAAACCCATCTTTCATCTCCCCATCATACTGAGCCTCTCCTGTTGCTTGAGTCAACTCAGTAAAAGTGTATTTTATGGTCATGGAACATGTCTATTTTCAGAACCTTCTTAGGCTATATCTGATTTCGTTCTCACTTATCACTCAGAGTAACTTTTATTTTATTTTTTAAAAAATTTTTTATGGAGACCAATGTGCATTACAAGTCTTTCACAGTTGTATTTTAGGCACACAGTGACAGTGAGCTAGGGCTGTCCCCCTCGACCAGTGTTGACCTCCCTCCTTCATAGTTCCCAGCAGCATCCTGGACCTCCACCCCTAGCCCCCTGGACTGCTAGTATAACAGGTCCATTTTGTGTATAGCTTGTTATAGTATTTTGATTTTATTGTCATTGACTTTGATTTGGGTATCTAGGTCTAGCTGTTTTTTTTATTTTCAAAGTGCCTTTTATTTTCTCCATTCTGTAGAAGGGGAAAATGAGGCTTGGGTTCAGGATTTGCTTAGGGTTACATAGCAGACCTTTTAGATGGTAGCACAAAGATACAAATTCACAGTGTTGGATTTGAAGGCCAACACTCCCTTTATCATGCAGGGATCCCTCTTTGGGATACCACCTTGAGTCTAAGGGACAGATGTGAGCCTGGTGGTATAGAGTGCAGAGGGTGAGGGACAGGCAGAGTGATCATATACAGAAAATCCCATCGGAGCTTCTTCTGAAGCCTACAGTCGTGACTGAGTTTTTTTTTTCCTTGAGCCTTCCTGTAAAGGCTTCCCTCAAACAGGGTAAAATTATATTGCTGTCAGCCAATATGAAGAGTCACTTATTCAGAAAGTTTGTGTTAAGGATAGATAGTCTAATGGCCATGCTTTTCATGGCCACATGAAAAAATTGCTGGGCCTCGTCAAGAGGACCTGATGGGGTGTCCAGAGTGGGTCAAAGACTACCTCCTGGGGCTTGTTCCCCTTCTTTAAAGATAAATTATCTTCTAATGTGAAAGATATGTAAGCCACTATGATCAAAATAAAAATAAAAAAAAGAAAGAGAAAGAGAGAAAAAAAGATAAATTATCTTTTAAAGAGAAATGAATAAAAATGCAAGAACATTTCCCCTGGTGATCCTACCAGTGTTATTCCCATGGTTGAAGTGAAAAGCCAGAGGCTCTGGGGCCTCAGATGTGTCCTTCCTCAGAGCAGAGCTCATAGAGGGCTGTAGTAATCCCCTAGAACTACTGTTCCATGAAACCTGGGCCAAGGTTCTGGAAGTAGAGGCTCAGAGGCGCCAGTTCCCAAATGGAACAAGCAGCCTTCCTTAATCTTTTCACTCAGAATTAAAATAAAAAGACACATGCCCCAATCTTACTATTAATACCATAACTAGAAAGCCAGGATCTAATAACCACCTGAGGTCCCAGGGTAATCTAAGACCTCCCAAGGCCCCAGACCTTCTGATATTTGGTAACATTACCCTTCACCATATCAAGCATTGAAAAATGTACTGAGAAACCACAATAAATATAACACTTTTTCCATCATGGCAAAATATTTAAAAGGCTATATTTTTATATTAGGTTTTATTAAGAATACACTGGGGCTGAGAAATAGGGCCATGCAGGTAGGCATTTGCCCTGCACCCTGCCAACTCAGGTATAGAGCCAGGAATAAGTGCTTAGCACCACCAGGTGTGACTCACCTCCCCCTTAGAATCAATTATTCATTTTGATTTTCTGTCCTAAAATATTGTATTGATGGATATGTTCTTGAATTGAGCTGTTTAGAAATTATTGACACAACACTAAGTCTTGCAGACACTGAGTTAAATATTTATTTTGTCTTTGCAACTTGCTTTATATTTTGGGCACTCTGTTGATTTTTTTTATTAGGCAATCAAAAGCTGATAAAATAAAGACATTACGTTTATTATACCTAGTGGATAAAATCTCTCTGTCTTTCCCATGCCCTGTGTGAGAGAGAGAAAGACAGAGAGACAGAGAGAGACAGAGAGATATCTAGGCCTAAATTAAAGTAGATTAATAGGTCCTCTAATCTCTTTGATGCTCTTTTTATTGATATGAAATATAAGAAGTATTCTTTGAAAAGTGAAGTGTAAAAAATGTCTAAATATCCCAAACAAGTGACACTAAATCGGTTTCTTCATATTCTTTGGTGCTCAAGGATATAAATTCTAACTGTGATTGTATGAACCAGCTCTGATTTTCAGAAGTGGACGGCCGAGCTGTTGGGGCGAGGCTCTCTCTTCCCGTATCTCCATCATGACTGCTCTCTGGCTCCAGCATAATGTTGACAGATGCTGAATCTCTTCCTCTGTTCCAAGAAAGAGCTTTGTGCTGGATGCAGAGGAACCAAAGGCTGTGTCTGAAAATATTGAATACCGAGGAGCTACCAGAGACAAAAAGGGAAGAACTGACCTGGTAATAAGGGCTTAGTACATACTAAGAATGAAGGCGGCCAAAGAGAGTTCTTCCGGACCTGGTGACCTGGCCCACCCAGCAAACTAGAAGATGCTTTGCTATATGAAGGAAGACATTATAGCTTCCTGTGTAGGGAAGGACTGAGGCTATGCTGTGCTGTCCAAAATAAGGGGCCAGATCTAGCTTCCAGAGGGCAGTATCAAAGAAAGGATATTCATCTGGGAAACTCTCAGCCAGTTGAGTGGGACCTGTGGAACTTGGCTTTCCACACCCATGATGATGAAACTGACTTAAGGAACATTAAAATAGACAGCAGTGACTTATGTGAGGGCTTATGAAATAGAAAGCCTTTGAGATCCCTGCTATCAGAGGACAAAGGAGTTTCTGAAAGTGACTGTAAATGATCAAGGTGAGGGCAGGAATCTTCAAGGCTATGCAGTGGCACCTCTTAAACTCAGGAGGAGCATCTTTGGGTCCTGCCTGGCATTTTTTGATTAACAGTAAAGTACATTCAACCAGAATAAGCTCTTTGCTAATGGAATGCAATCCCCCTTTCTACACTAAAAACGAGATGATGTGAACCCTTTAAAATTTATTTGAAAGAGGGAGGGCTTTTTGTGGCATGATGCATTACTGTAAAATGATACCGTCTCACTCATTATTGCCTAATTAGTAATATTGTACTTCTGTGAGAAATGGTGTGCTTAAACACTGCCAATCGATTTAAACAAAAGATTTCAAAATCCTGTAGGATGGAGCACAGTGAGAAATTCCTGCCAGCCAGCCTTTTCTGAGGGGAAGGTTTTTGTCATTCTGAGGTGTGTGGCCCTGTGGGAACCTTGCAGAAGAAAGTCTTATCGCAGGGTTTCCTGATCTGATTCCCGCTGTGGATGTTCACTTCTCCCTTCCCTTCAACTGACACGTAGCTGGACCTGCAGTTGTCTTTTTTAATTATCTGTGTAAGGCTTTGCAGACATGGACTCGACGAGTTGTAATGTTTATTTATTCATGACACACGGAACAAAAACATACACAGGCTTTGTGTGTGAGGTATTAAGGTTTTAAAATGAGCCCCATTCATAACCATTTTTTCCCTTCTCTTCCCCCCCTTTTTTACTGTAGAAAACCAAAATATAACTTGGTGTGAAAAGATGATAGAGGAATAAACACTTTTTTTTAACAGTTGAATGGATGTGTTAGTCAGCATATCCTATATGTTGTAACGAATAACCCCAACTCTTGGTGACTTGACAGAGTAAACGTTTATTTCTTCCCGATATTAATCTTCAACCTGGAGCGATAGGCTGGTACAAGGGAACCAAGGCTTCTTTTCTTTAGAGCCCGTATCATCCCCTTGGGTTGATACTTTCCTTGGATCCCTGAAGTAGGTGACAGATAAGGGATAACAACGAAGGATGGTCTTGGTGGGTGATCATGGTGGATGGCTACCTACAAAACTTTAGAGCTAGACTTAGAAGTTTTGTTCTTTATTTCCTGCAAGTTCTATTGGTTTAGTTAATCATTCATGGCCTTGGCTCCTGCAGGTGAGACTGGGAAATGCGACCTAGCTCTGTCCAAAGGAAGGAGAAACAGGCCCAGTAAATGAGCATTGGTAGTGTCGTTGTACAAAAAACAGCTTGCCCGTTTGGAAAAATCAGAAGCAGCAATAGTAGAGGAGAGTGTTGAGGTGGATAGAATTTTCCACATGAAGACATTGATTACTATGTTTTAGATGTGGAAAGGTAATTTCAGCTAAGGAAATGAAAAGATCTGGATGTGTCTTCAGATAGAACTGAATGTTCGTCTTGTTCTACAACTACCAGTGATGTGACCTTGGGTCTGGTCTGAATATATTCTAGGTGTCAACTTTATCTGACACCTCTCCAAGTCCTCTGCACCTGGGAGACTCACTTGCAAGCATCTCTTGTTTAGTCTCATTAAAAACCACTTCTCTGCTTGTGCCTTTCTACACGTGAACATGAACCTGACTCCTTTCTTTGATTTATACCAGATGTTCTCAAATTTATTTGGCCTACTACCTCTGAAAAATTTTATTTAGATTCCCTTTGGTAATTTTCTGTAAGTAAAATTTGTTTCTTTAAAACAGAAAGTGTCCCAACCCCACCATTATACCCAAGACTATCACCCCAAACCCCATCACATCAGTGTCCCCCCAATCTGACCCACTTTGGAAAACACTGATACAGACACATATAGACACATTTGTTCAATCATTCATTCATCCCACACTCACAGCTTTTTAGAATGTTTAGGTAAATTGCAGGATTTCATATCCTTATAACTTGAATATTGAATGTCAAAAATGCCTTGTGCTTTAAAAGTCCCTCAGGAGGCCAGCGATGTACAATGATTAGACCTCCATCCCTAGCACGCACCCGACCAATTTTTGATTCCTAGTAGCACATGGTCTCAGAGCATTGAACACTGTAGAGTACATCCAGAGGCCCCCAGAATTTCCCAGGGTGGCTTGGGTAATCCCTGGCTCCCCAGGGCTTGAACAACATCATCTCTTCAAATCCTTCCTTTAAATTGCTGGCCTGGTCAGCTGAGAATTTATAGTGCACCCTCACCTCTAAAATAAACAGTCCCTCTGGCACTGTTGGCAACCTGGACTTCAACAGTTTGATATCTTCCATGTTTGTTTTACTTTTCTACCTTTGTGACCCCTGGACAGCAAAAGCACATCCAGCTTAGCCTCATTCACTTCCCTCTCTCCCCAACTTATCTTAAAAGCTCTTCTACCCACCCTTAAGCATGCCTTCTTTTTGGAAGGCCACCTGAAATAGGCTGGTTTCTTTTCACAAAGGAAGCAGGAGAGTGGGGATTCAGATCTCCCTCCAGGAGGATGGAAGGATCCTACACCCTCACCCCTCACCAACCTTTGGCTGGAAGTACAGGTGGACTCAATTTTTGCTTTCAGCAATATTTCCCTTCCCTTCCCTTCCTTTCATTTCACTACGGTTCAAATGCAACGGTTGGTGCCCAAATGACAAGGCTGTTGTGAGAATAAAACCTGAGGAAAATTATATGGATGAATGATATGAAACTGTGTAATGTGATTCTTGGTACATATGGCATAAAAGTCTGCTATTCCCCCCACCCCACCCCCAGCTTCCCTAGTTAAAAGGCTGCCATGGTCCCTCCGTCAGTCCCTGGCCAGTTAGAGGTGAGTCTCTGTGGCTGTGCTGTCAGATTGTCACGTAGATTGTGCTATACTGCGGCGAACCTAGAGCTAGTTTTTGGGGCAAAGTGGCTTTATGTTGTAGATTTTTACCCCCTTTATCTTCTGCATTACAAAGACAGATAGAGCTATTCATACAGGAAAGGCATGAAAAACTTGTAGTTTTTTAAACTAAAATTAAAAATGTGGTTCCAATCAGATATGAATTTGCGGGGGGGGGGGGCCTTTAGGAACTGGTTAGCTGCTTACAGGGTCCTATACCTGCCATTAAGATCACACGTACAATAGCTTTTTGACCCTGCTCAGGAGTTTCCTCAAAGAGCTGCTTGGCATAATGATCCTGAAATGGGGTAGTGGGTCAAGTTGGAAGGGCCCTGTGCACCCCTCCTGTAGGTAACTAGTTTTTGAAAGACTCCCGCTATCTCTTTATTTTATCTGGTTTCAGAATTTATTTTTTACCTTGATTTACAAAGTTATTTCTAGTTGGGTTTCAGGCCTGTAATGCTCTAGCACCATTTCCCTCACAAATCCCTCATTCCATCAATATCTCCAGGTTCCTTCCCACCCTTGAACCTTGGTTGTGTCATTTGGATCTTATGCTTTTAGTATTATTGGGTCTGTAATTTAGATACATTACATACTGTGCTTCTATGCCCCTGTCCCTGTTTCTTCCTGTTCACTTCTTCTTCAGTCTCCCTTTCCTTCCTTCCGCCTTCTTCCTATTCTTGTACAGAAAAAACATTGGCACAAGCTGGAGAGAGTACAAGTTCAGACCACTCTCTGAAACCTTCTGTAGCTAATGAGGGTTCTGGCCCACCCTACTCAGGATTACTTTATCCTCAGGCAGTTGACAGCTCTTGGGGGGAGGTGTCATTCTATTTCAACTCTACCTCCAGGTAGGGTGCACCTTTTGGAGGGAAGGGGTGTCTTTCAAGATGAGAGACTGCCTTCTCTTAGAAGCTGCCTTCTCTCACTCTCCACGGACTACTCCTCATTTCACCCTCTGGAGTGACCCAGAGTCTTGCCATTTCCATAAGAGTCCCTTGATACTGAAGACTGTGCACAGGCCTCCTACTCACTTTCCCTCAGGTTAGCCATTCTCTTTCCTCAGTCCTCTCCCCTCTGCTCTGGTCTTGCTCAGCTGAACTCTGATGTCTACCTCAGGCTCCATCAGATCTATCCTCAGACTCCCTCAGCACTTCTTGACTCAAAGAAAAATGCTGATGCTTCCTGTGAGGGGCAGCTCGTTCTATCAACTCACCTTGAAGTTCCACAAGGCCTATCCCCTCTTCATCTCTTCCCCTTCTGCCTTCCACCCCCCTTGCCTCTTCCTGTTTCTGACCATCCATTTTATATTGATTGGTCTTGTTGAACTTGAGGCAAGTGGAACGCCTTGGTTTCTTTGCCTTTGTGTGTTGATAACCTTGTTTTCCCCCTTTCTCTGCCTGCCCCTTCTCCAGAACTCTTCCCATGAAATGTTTTCTACTGTTGGCTCTCTTCCGGTTTCTAACCTCTTTTCTTTTCCTCTTGATTCTTCTCTGTGCCATTCTTGTTTCTTTTTCGCTATCAATGCCATGTGCTTGGAGGAACGTTTGAGGAGCCTCTTTCTCTGTGAGCACTTAGGTTCCCTGTGACACGAGCCACTTTTCCTAGTTTAAAACATCGGCACTGTCAACCCCAACCCTGCCACGTATTCTAGGGGACGTTTCTAGGATTCTGGCTTGCACAGGAGGAATGTTTTTCGGCATCAGCCTGTATCCTACTGTGGAATATCTGCAGATCTCATCATTGTGGGAACAGGAATGCATTTCCAATCCAGGGTCCTATGAGGACACTAGGGATACTTTATACCCCAGAGCAAACGCTGGCCAAAATATCATTTGGGCTTTAATGGAATGTGGTAGAAAAGTTTCAAGTGGCTCAAATGATAATATGTTAAAATGTGGTCTTGCAAACGAAGTGGATATGGTTTCTTCAGGGGAGAAGAGACGTGTGATTTAAAATCACCGATAATAACACTTGTGACCCTGGTATTATGTATCAGACACACTCAAGTCACCTTCCCATGTCATTTGAGCAGGTGGACATGTCCTCAAACTTCAAAGATCTTATCAGCCCTGGCCTTAACACACATCTTGAGAGCAGAGCCAAGTTTGACTCCCAGAACCTCTCTACTGGTGCCAGAAAATCACATTTCCCCACAATATGAAGCTAGGGAGCAAAGCTCTTGGATTCTTGGTGGTGCTACTGGAGTTGCCACTGGATTGCGTTTCAGTTACTCCTGCGGTCAGTGAGATTTAGATCAGATATACTCAAGATGGTTTCCATCTTTATAAGTTTATGATTTGACATTCGTTATTTCAGGGATTATATCAGCTCACGATCTTTTTTGGCTTATATTTTTTAATTTTTATTTATTTGATTTTTATTTTTAATAATATATTTATTTAAGCACCTTGATTACAGACATGATTGTTGTTGGGTTTCAGTCATATAAAGAACACCCCCCTTCACTGTACAAAATTTCCATCACCAATGCCCCCAGTCTCCATCCTTCCCTTCTCCCCAGCCTGTATTCAAGAGAGGCATTCTACTTTTCTCACTCATTGATGTTGTCCGTTTAAGCTCACATTCTTTTGGAAAAAACAAAAACCAAAAACATTGAAAAGATATCTAACCCCCCAACTTTCGATCATATTTCTTCTGATCTTGAGCAAAGTGAATGAGGTTAGTGCTAGATATAGAAAACATTTTATTTTCTTATTATTTTTTAATGGTGAGTTGTATTGGGGCAACACCCAGCAAAGCAGTGCTCAGGAACTGTTCCTGACTCCCAGTGGTGGTAAATATTGGTAAATATTTTGTGGTGCAAAGGACTCGGACCAGAGTTGGTACAAGGCAAATGCCTGAACCCCTGAACTGTGTCTCTTTAGCCCAAGGAAACTAATATCTTAGGAAGCAGGGACGAGATGACTGGGGTGAAGGTAAGGAGGGAAGATTTTTTAGCATCAGAACTGAATAGAGAAATAATTTTCAGGAGCCACAAGTTGTATTTCTGACTCTGTCCCGCAACTTGAGCTCGTTAGAGGAAGCAATTAATTTTCAAACAGATCAATGTCTTTTACTCATTCTCAAACTCAGAATTCACAAGTTAGATCTGGAGGGACCCCAGGAACTGTGACCCCACTATTCATTTCAAAGAAACGTGAAGATCTCAGGAAGGAAGGAAGGAAGAGACTCTATTCCAGATGGTGTAGATATTCCAAGCTTTCAGAACTTTCAGAGATCTCTGACAGAAGAGTTTAGATCTACTGTGATACATTTAAGTATCACATTACTGATAAGTCAATAAATCTTTAAGAACAGAGGTAGTTAGGGTTGGCTTACTTTAGAGAAGTGGAGTTCCAGGGATCTCTGAGCCTTCCTTTCAGCAACTGCTTTAGAGATTCTGATATAACTGGCGAGAAACCTCATGAGAAGTACTCTTATGCTTCAGATGGGTGGTTCAGAAGTCCATCTGATAGCTTGGTTTATGCATTATACATGACATAAGGATTCTGAAATTCTCATTGGTTTAGAAAACTCTGGTTCTTTTCATCTAAACTCTGTAGTGGGAATTCAAGAATTCAGGGTTCTTTTCTACTTCTTGCGTGATCAACTGTGATAAAGAACAGTCAAGATTTCCTCTTTTGGGGGAAAAGTAGAAGTGGTGAAAGCCTGAGTGAGATCCTACTGGCAAGGTATTTTGAATTTTTCACACAAAAATAAGTTATCAATGATCTTCAACTTGTAAAGTAATATTTTATTCATTACTAAGTTGAAATTTTCAACTTAGAGCATCACCAATGACATTTAGTTTTCCAGGCTGGTCTGTATAACCTATAACATAGCTGAAACACTCTATGAGTTGCTGCCCACTCTAGTTGTTGTGAACCATAATACAAAAGAATATTTTTACACACAAATCATGTTGAATTGCAGTTACATATTCATTCTATATTTGCAGTTCTTTTGCAAGGAAGATCTTGCAAAAGACCAGACAGAGCATAGACACATTGACACTGACATGTATAAGAAGGCTGTCCAGTTTACCTTTGCCCCATGAGAGGAAACTGAAGAATGAGTAGGAGATTAATGGATATCTGAAGTGTAATCTCTAGGAAAGCAAATATAATAGTGAGGAGGTGAGGAGTTAGACTTTTTTTAAGGTTCAAGTTCTTTTTGTTTTGTTTTTTTTGGGTCACACCCGGTGGTGCTCAGGGATTATTCCTGGAGGTCTGCTCAGAAATAGCTCCTGGCAGGCACAGGGGACCATATGGGACACCGGAATTCGAACCAACCACCTTAGGTTCTGGATTGGCTGCTTGCAAGGCAAACACCGCTGTGCTATCTCTCCCTAAGGTTCAAGTTCTAAGTGGTCTCCTGAAAACATTTCTTTCTGGGTAGTTCAAATATCATGTGGACCAGCAGTCCAGAGCTGATAGGAGTGGGGAAGTGAGATTAGGTGTGGAGGTGGCCCTTTTCTACATGCTTGCCTGCCTGCTTCAAGATGGACAGATGAAAAGGAAAGTTTTAGGACTTTAGGGTCAGCTCTGTTAGTAGCTCTCTATCTGGCCCCAAAACAATGGAGGCCTCCAAATGAGCCTTCTACCCTTTCTCAGCAAGATCATGCCCAGTGCTATCTAGAACCAACTCTTTGCCCAGGATAAATGGGCTCAAAGAACCAGCTTTTCCCTGGTGGGAGCTAAAGCAGTGAGAGACTAAAGAGTGTGTAAGAACATCTGTCACTACCCAATCTGACTTACCATCCCTTTTGGAAATTTAAATTTCATCACTCTCTGGACTGCTTCTTTCCATTAAGGCTGCAAATTAATTTGAGATCTCTCTTATGAGAATTCGTCTGTTCCTGCCAGGTAGGTATATCTTTCTCCCTCTCATTTTCCCTCTACTCTCCTTATCTCCCCTAATGCCTCTCTTTGATTCTCCCTCGACTCTTTCAATATCTCTTGATATATTTCAAAATCCGTCAATTTTCCAATAGCCTCCCAAATGCCCCACTTCCTCTTGACTTCTCCTTCCCTGCATCTTGCATCCACCGGAAGCCACTCATTGACCTTTGAGAATGGTCAATTAAACCCTGAGTGTTGTGTAACACAAATTCAAATTGTACCCCAGGAAATCTGACACTGTCTGTGTTTCCCATTGATTTAAAAAATTAAGACTCCACAATATAATGTAATTCATTATTATGTAATAAAAGCCCATGACGGATTGTAATTTTTCAGTGACTAACTTAATTTTACTTATTAGTGTTTGTTTAAATCTTAGCGTATAATATGGTGAATACTACAAGTCTTAGAATCACGTTTCCTCAAAACCCAGCCATTTGGATTTTACCCCCACTAATTTCAACAAGA
Organism: Suncus etruscus; assembly: GCF_024139225.1. Lineage (NCBI taxonomy): Eukaryota > Metazoa > Chordata > Mammalia > Eulipotyphla > Soricidae > Suncus > Suncus etruscus. Next base: position 107,214,820 of record NC_064858.1, read on the forward strand.
TTTCCCTCTTTCTTTCTCCCAACCCCTTCAGAAAAGTGAGGTTTCCCTACCTTTAAATCAGTGAACAGAACCAAAGGTGAGGGTAATTAATTTTTGAATCCGAAAGACCAAACTTCGATGAATTTTATTAGTTTCAAAGCCTGACATTTGACAGGTCCTTGGAACTGAGCCAAGGTTTTGGAGGCAGCCTCTGGGTAGTCATTCAGAAATGACCGTGATCTTGACAGCCCTATTAGGGTAGGGCTGCCTTGGTGTTCATTAATAATGGGGCTCTGATTTACATTTTCTAGGTTTAGCAAATGCAATTCAAATTTCTTTCCTTTGAAAAGAAACGTTTCCTACCGGAAGGCCTTTGGATGGAAATGATCTTATCCCATGTGGTTTGCTGCCAGGGAGGGTGACGCTGGCTCTGGGATTGGATCCCTGCCAGGGCTCAGAGGGGCTGGTGGAGTTATCATTCAAGGCTGTAAGCAGCCTGAGGTGGTATCGGGACAGCCTTGGTTGGGGCCTTTAGCATGAACTTCCCAGCCCAGGCTCTGAGCTTAGCTGAAAATCTCTTCACCTTCCTTGGAGATCTGCCTCTCTTCACCTGACCCTTCCTGGGCTTCAACTCCCCAACCCTCAACCCCTTAGCCTCCAGGAATGGCTTTTAAAGAGGCTGCTGTGATGTGAGGCTGAGAGGATGCTGGTCTCTCTTCCCTTAGGTTCTACCGGGAGACTGTTTAGATGGTGGAGGGTTGCTGGGACATGGGGATGACTCACCATTTAACAATCCCTCCAGTTCCCTGTATTGTGGACTCTGCACGTGCGTGGGGGCGTAATCTCAGTGTTGCATAATATTAATGAGCTTCATCACATCAGAAAATTGCAAAGACCTAGGTTTGAAAAAGAAGTTGGGAGGAAAAGGTAAATTCCTAGGGCTTCTTTAATCGAGAGAGAGCTTTTCATTTTTATAACTTGTGGCTCAGGGGCCAAACCAGGGGGAAGGTGGATGAAGGGAACTGGATGCTTCTTACACAGACTCCTAGGGTTTAGGACAAGTTCAAGGGCCTGGCCCACCAAGCATGGTGCCTAGTGACCAGAATTCATGCTAAGAGAGCGTATAGAGATGACACACAGAATGGTGTATTCATTGAAAGTGATTTTCACTATAAAGGTGAGGAATACATTTGTACACACTCTTTCATTTTTTTTTTTAGCAAAGACTATGGTCTCGTGACCAAAAATTCCTCTTTAAACTTGTTCTAAAACAAATCTTTAACCTCCATAACGTGTTAGCTTCATAGAGTCATCTCTCTGGACAGTTGTGAGTTTATTTCATTTCACCTCTGATGAACAGCTCCATGATGTTCTCCCTCACTTGGTCATACAAGGTATGCTAGAGAACTCATAGGCCTGGAAACCCACCAACTTTCTTACTATGCTATTGTATTCAGAAATATGGTGACTGGAGCCTCAGGAAGATTGCCTTGAAATCAGGAGAAACTCTGAGAGAGTTTAGCCCTCTCATTGATATCTGGTAAATAAGAAGGATGTCTTTTTCCTAGGAGTTAGGCAGTCTTTCTCATGTCTCCCAACAGACACCACCATGTTTCACTACCTAAATGAGCAAGGTGAATGAAATTATCCTTACAGCTTCAATTAAGGGAAGGAAATTTTTGGTCTGCATATCACAAAAGGCTTGTGGAATCATAGGGCCTGGCCCCTTGTATATGAGGTGATAGACATATATGCTTCTGGATGATTCCCCAAAACCTCTATGTCTGTGTTGTATGGCCATTAAAGATGGACCTTGAATGGTGTGAGAAATATTTGAATTTATAACATTATTACAAATAGAAAAGTTTCCCACCTTTGAATTAGATGAATTAGTATCAACTGTAATTAATCATTGGGAAAGGGGTGAATAGTTAGACAAAATCTGGGCCTTCCAGGAGAGAAGGAGGCTATCCAACAAGTTTAGCCTTATTTTTAGTCTTCCTGTTAAGGATACAAATAATATTGACCAATGATATACTCCTAATTCTTTAATGTGTGCAAAAATGTTGCTTTTCTTTTTTTTTCTTCTTACTACTTGGCTCTGTGCTCAGGGACCACTTGTGGTTGTACTCTAGGTATGATATGCAGTGCCAATGATTGAACTAGGGTGTGTCGAGTATAAGGCTGCTTTCATCTCTATACTGTCCCTCCAACACTTATTATTTTTCCAGTGGTAATGGTTAGAAAAATGATAGGATGATGACTTTAGGTCTCTGTTTCTCCTTGCCTGAGCTGGACTTGTGCTTCGTACAGGAATTGCTTTTGATTAATTGAGTTGACTTACAGGGTTTTTGAATTAGAAGACCTTAAAGGACTTACAACCCAATTGTCATTTTTCAAGTGGGGAAACTGAGATTTAGGTATTAAGTGACCCACTTTTTTCTCTCAGTAGATTTAGAGCAGTCTGCTTATAATGTCCTTGGGAAAGTCTGTGTTATGCTTCCCCCACCCCTGTTTTCCTGATGGCTGGCCCCCTTTTCCTCCAGGTAATCAATGGTATTGTGCATGTCTAAGTTTCTATCTCGGGTAAAATCTGCACAAGAACTAAAGAACTAAATCGCAGTCATTTATAGCTCAGCATGAATATTATATATTTCATATTTTAAGTCATCTCTTGAATCATTTAAGGACATTTTGAGCATTTATTAAGAAGCATAAAATTCTTCACCTTCCTCTTTGACATGCCTGGCCACAACCATCTCAGAGACCCCAGCAGCGGAGAGAGAGACCTCACTATGCTTGGCAAAGGCATCCTCCCCAACACCACCCTTAGCCCTTTTTTTGTTTTGTTTTCTTTTGTTTTGGGACCACACCCGGTGATGCTCAAGGGTTACTCTTGGCTATGCTCTCAGAAATTGCTCCTGGCTTGGGGAACCATATGGGATGCCAGGGATCAAACCCAAGTCTGTCCTGGGTCAGCACGTGCAAGGCAAACACCCTATCAATTGCTCTGGCCCCTAGTCCCTTTGCTTACTAATTGTATGTGGGTATTTTTTTAAATTGAATCAAGTGAGATACACAGCTATAAAGTTGTTGATTATTGCATTCAGCCATACAGTGTTTCACCACCCATCCCTTCACCAGTGAGCAGCCCCTGTGTTGAATGGAAAGCTGCTCTGCCCACTTCCTGGCTCTGTTGGCCACTCCCCTGTGCCGGGCAATTCTGAGACTCACAGATCCCAGCCTCATAATGGAGCTGCCATTTTGACAAAGGCCCATATACCCTAGCCCCAAGGAGACCTTTCTTGACCAAAGATGCTTTGCTTCTGAAGCTCCAAGTGCAGAATCATAGAGACCTAGGAGATGGCTTCTTGCATTTCAAAATTTCATTTATTTCTGGGTCCCAGAATCATCCAGGGCATTCTATTAAAGTTCCTTGGAGGTATTTTAAGGAAACTTCATGTTCATAGCAGAGTTTTCAGTGACCCAAGTCTTTCTCTTAAAGAGATGTATGGGCTCAGAAAACTCTTCAGAATACAGGCCAGGGAAGGGATGACAGTCTTCACCCTCTGCTCAGAAACAGCCCTTGCCTGCTCCTTCATTGGCGACTCTTTGACCATTGTGTATTAGGGCTTTTCTCACCCATTGCTGGCAGCTTAGAACCCTAGACATCCCCACAGACCCTCCTCTTAATTCTCCATATAGAAGTAATAACCGGAAGTCTCCTTTCCATACTCACCTTCCACCTCTACAGCCCACCCCTAGCCCACCACTCACTTCTAACGTGCTTGGGGGTAATTATTGATCCTGGTGGAGATCCTCTGTTGGACTCAAAGCCAAATTTGAGCCATAATTTTGGAACCTGCCTTGGTTCCCAGATCTAAGTTTGTCCTCTGACTTCCATGGGGAAGATGCTGAAATTCAAAGGAGGAGACATTCCTCCATTTTGTTCTTCTGGCCTCTGGTACATTCTGGCTTCACTCAGCAAATAAAGAAGCAGCGATGAACTTCCTCTCCCCTCACACCCTGAGGCCTTCCACTCAGGCATCCTGGCTACATTTTCACACCAGAGAGATTGCTCAACAGAACCCAGAGGGGCAGCCTGGGTGTTGGGACTGTCAGGATGGTCACAGCAGCTCTGCTTCTTGCCAGACCTCAAGCCAAGAGCCTCCAGGGTCTGTTCTTTAGTGCAAGGCCATGAGTGATGGTGGCATCACCACCACCACCACCACTTCAAAAGAGGGTGCAGGGTGATGGAAGCCTGGCGGTTATTTTTTGACATCAAACAGTGCTTGCAAAACAAGGATCTGATGAGTTATGAAAGAATCAGAACCATACGAGGTCTAGTTCTTTCAGAATGCATATTTGAAACTTCTCACACCTCTTTACATAAGGCTCTTTCTAGAGCTTGGAAGTTCTGACCACAGCATATTGGAGGATTTGTGCCACCAGCATGCTTTTTTTTCAGTGGTAGCTTAATTTAGTCTTGGTTTTGTTTTCATTTGGGGGCCATAGCCTGTAGTATTGAGGGCTTACTCCTGGCTCCTTGCTCAGGGATTACTCTTGGCAGGGCTCAGAGACCATCCAGGGTGGTGAGTCTGCTACAAGCAAAACAAGTCTTTCTCTCTGGTCCCAAAGCCAGCATGTGTAACAGCAGTCCAATACAACTTAACTTTTCTGGGGACCACCTTCCCTAGAAGGAGATAGTCCATCTGGACGCTTACGAAGGATGGGGTGGGACTCAGTGAGAGACTGGCTTCTCTATATTATGCTGGGGGAACCGTTGAATGGAAGTTTCAGATAGATTGGCTTCTCTCATTGGCAGACTAGAAGACAGTTGGTGGAGGCAGAGGCAGGATGGGAAGTGGCTTGTAGCAGAGACTCTAGGGAGGAGTAGACGACCTGCAGGGGCTCACTTTTGATTTCCCTTTGAACCCCTTCCACTGAGGTCTCATTAAATGCCACTTTGTCTCTAAGTCGTGCCTCAGCTCCTGTCTGAACTTTCTTCTCTTGTTCTGTAACCTTCTACCTTGCCCTGTGATGCTCTGCTCTGTCCTCTTCTAGTATCTAGTCCAGGGTGTAATTATGTGTTTATGTGTGTGATTGTGGTCTCAGGGATCAGAAGAGCTTTGTGAGGTTGAAATCTTGTCTGCTTTTCCATGGAGCATTTGCCACACTTTGCCTAGTGCTGGGAAGTTGAAAATCTTTCTAGGACAAACAGACAGTGATGGCTGAGTGTTCCTGGGTTGGTGCTCACGCAGGAGGAATTAGAATTTTGTGTCCATGAGCTGTATCAGGAATTAATTTTGAATCTGATCTTGGGTGACATTGGAAGTAGGAGGCGGGCACACCCAGGACTGGTCTTTGCAATCTGTGTCTGAGCTTTCAGGTGACTTAGTTGAAATAAAGTCCTTCAACAAGAGCTCTAGAGGTGCTGGCCAGATCTTGGGAGGAGATCCAAGAAGAAGAAGGCTAGTCAACATCTTAGAAAATCCATTAGCATTTTCAGAAGCAGATTAGCATTTTCCAGAAATGGGACTCTGGGAATTGGAAGAGTTTCAGAGTTAGGGAGTTTAAAATTGCTTCTGTCCCAGGTCTACTGGGAGATAAATAGATTGGGCAGGATACATATAGGCAACCATCCTGGGTTCAATCTGTAGAATTCCATGGTCCCTTGAGAATTTAGAAGGCTTGGAACACTGCTAGCTACAGCCTTGAAAACTTCAGGACTGCTGGAGTAGCCTGAATAATTCCCAGTACCACTGGCCCAACCACCACTCAGGCCCTTCCTTGTCCAGAACCTGTGTGGCAGAGAATTGCTGGTGTCCTATCCCTCCTGAATTTCTTCTGACCCACAGAAAGCTGCTTGGAGATAACTGAAAAGACTCAGGAAATGTCTGTGTTTGATGTTAGATTGCAGCTCTGTCTAGTTGTGTGGCTGTATACCAACTTGTGTTTATATTCTGAATCTCAATATTTTTACCTATGAAATCAATTAGTAATAGCTTCTCTGGTTGTCTTGAATATTAAATGAAATAAGGGCTCTATCTCCTCCCAGTATCTCCCTTTTAAGCACTTTGTAAATGTTAACTCAGATCTCATCAAAGCCTCCTAAGCATAGAATCACAATGCCCAATTAGAATGATATTTTATTTTTATTATTTTTGAAGGGTGTAGGATACCTATCTGAGACCCACCCATTTCTGGGAGGGGTCTTGGGAACCGGATAATAGGTGTGACCTTACTTCCAAGACCCGGCCCATTCCTGGGAGGGGTCTTGGAATAGGTAGATAAACCCGGAAGCCAGGGGATTAAAGGCTTTTGCCTTTTGGCCCTGCTGGGCTCTCGGAGGAAGGTGACTGAATTATAAGATGCAGGGCTAAGAATGGCCGAATGCTTAAAAGGTTATGAGATAGGCCACACACACGTGGTGGCTAGGGCCTAAATAAAGATGATTCTTCCTGAAGCCTGCCTGTGAGTGAGTGATTTCGAGTTTCACCTGGGCATGGGACTCGCCGGCTGCATGGGGGATGAAGCCACGTGGCTGGGGCCTAAGCACAAAGGCCTCCATCTATCGCCATCCAGCCCCATCGTTAATTATTTCATGCTACAGAAGGGCTATACCCAGTGTTACTCAAGGGCTACCCCTGGCTCTACAGTCAGGAATTATTTCTAAGCAGCTCAAGGGAATCATATGGTGCCAGGGATTTAATATGGCTTAGTTATGTGCAAGGTAAATGCATTACCCACTGTACCCACTATGCTCAAAGCGCAACATTAAAAAGAAAATCTTGAGTTCTTTTTTTATACAACTGGTCAGACATGAGAATAATTTTCGGGGGATTTTGGGCCACACCTGGTGATGCTCAGGGGTTACTCCTGGCCCTGTGCTCAGAAAATCACTCCTGGCAGGCTTGAGGGACCATATAGGATGCTGGGAATCGAACGTAGGTCCATGCCAGGTCAGCCACATGCAAGGCAAATGCCCTGCCACTGTACTGTCTCTCAGGCCCCAACATGAAAATAATTTTAAAGTCCGCTGGTTGTGAGTAAAGGGGACTGTGCTCAGGGGATATTTCAGGACTAAGAGCGGGGGCATTCCCTCACTCATAGTGTGAAGCATTTTGGGCACATAGGTGGAAGATTTCCAGAGCTCAGGTCTCTGTGAGGTGGAGTTAACTGCTTTTTAACCCATGCCACATTTGGCTTCTAGTTCCTTCTCTTTACCCAACTCGAAACTTCCTCGAAGAAGATCCTCTGCTTGAGCCTTTTGAAAGGTTGGTAGTGTGACTGACAGGATTCTGCATGGGGCACTGAGCAATGAGGAGGTGCTCTTTTAGACTCTGGATGATAATGTGATTGTTTATATGATAGGTTCATGATTTTGTGTAAGAGACATTATGCTGTATTTTGGTTACATTATAGGGAATTGGTTTCGGTTGACGTAATGCATCATACTGACATCAATTTAAATAGTAGGAAATAGCTTAGCATTTCCCATAGAACATCTGACTTTCAGGAATGGATTCCTGACATGCATTCTCATACCTGGTTCCTTTCACGCAGACACTCTGTGGTCAGTCTATTCAGGGTGACAAGACAAAGAGTTGAACTTTGGGACCAGGAACATATTAAATCAGATGGTGGAGAGTCAGGTTAGTTGTTGGGAGCATGTGGTGCAATTTATTGATTCTGGGGAGGGATTGTGGGGGGTGGTATAAGAAAAAGCAGGATTTCTCTGGGAAGAGGAATTCAAGGATAGAGCAGGACTGGAGTGATAGTACAGCAAGTTGAGCATTCATTAGACATGGGGATGACTGGGTTTTGATTCCTGGTACCCAATTTGGTTCCTTGAGTCCCACCAGGAATGATCTCTGGTATAAGGAGCTAGGAGTAAGAACTGAACACTGCCATGTGTGGCCCCAAATGAACAAACAAACTAAAAGGTAAGACCGGACTAAGTTGGTATGTCCTTGTAAGTCTGAATTTCAGACTTGAGAAGTTTCTTCTGGTGATCATTCCTTAAATACTAAACGAACTAGGTACCTGTGTTCAGTGTAAAGCAATAAGCAAAAACAGTAATCAAAGTGTGAAAACTACCCACATCTATTTAAGTAGAACCAGAAAACATGAACATTTTAAAACACACACTTACCAACACCCCATAAGTCAAGGTGAAAAGATTCTAACACTCTTAAAGATACAGACATCGAGATCAGGCACTGCCCAGAAGAGGGAAAATATGGATGTTTTTGAGGCTTCCATGGTTCTAATGAGGATTGTTGCATTAGCAGTGATGCAGGGGTCCTCAAACTTTTTAAACAGGGGCCAGTTCACTGTCCCTCAGACCATTGGAGGGTCTGACTATAGTAAAAACAAAACTTATGAATGAATTCTTATGCACACTGCATATATCTTATTTTGCAATGAAGAAACAGAACAGATACAAATACAATATGTGGCCCGTGGGCCATAGTTTGAGGACCACTGGGTCTAAAGCAAGCTCTCAACGAGGTTGCAATATTAGTCACAGCTGGGCCAGCAGACCTGGAATTCTACTGGCTAGGGCATTGTAGAGCCTTTTATCAGTACAGCTGTCAACCTTTTATGTTCTGGATTGGAGGGAGCGTTTAGGGGGCCTGGATGCTGGTGGTGAGAAACATTTGGAAAACTCAGGGAAATAACTGTTTACCAGCTAATACAACATCTTTTAATATTTGATGATCACTATCACTTAGCATATCTAGTAGCTGGAAGTCATAGTATTCTGGGGCAGATAAGCCAGAGCAGCCAAGGTACAAATTATCTGCCTTCACTGAACCCTCTGCACAAAACAAGTTTTACTGAGGATTTTACTTAGGTTCCCTGCACCGTCCTGAAACTGGTCATTTTTCCAAGCTTTCTGAGCACCCTAGTGACTTCAGGGGTCTCTCCACCCTGGCTCCCTGGCTCAGATCCCTGAACCTCACTTCAGCAAGTACACATAAGATTTCTTTGAACTGGTCAGAGAGTTCATGACTGGTGCTTCCTGTTTAGACTGGTAGATGATTCTAAATGTTACCCACTGGGCTTCATGCCTCCTGATCTCAAAAACAGCCAGTCATGCCTATTTAACAGCCATTATGCTTTTTAAATGTCACTAACGTCTTGGTTTAGGGCAAGGTCTGTGATGATTAGAGTTGTTTTCATAAATACACTTTGCAAAATTGTAAGCATTCATTTTATATATCAGTGGGGTTCAAAAGAAAATAAAATTAAAACAAAAAGAAATGTTCTTCTCATGAACAAACAGACCAAGCAGTTGGGCATGCTCTGTGGGGTGGCGGTGATAAGAATTTCACAAGGAAAGGTTATTGTGCATCTAAAGCTTGGTGTCTTGTATGACTACCACACACAGTGTCCTGTTAGCAATTCGGCCAAGAACAACAAAATCCTTGGTTATATTTTAGAAATACAATTCAAGGAGCTAAGGTTTAAAATAGCTGCCCTTGAATTCCATCGCTGGAAACGTTCCATGGAGGGATTGACAATAGGAGACTTGGTCCCTGGGATCTTGAGGGGCAAAAAGCAGGTTTGACTTTCTACATTTTATTCATTGGCCTCCTGCAGAGTTACTCACACATTTCTTTCTAAACAGTAATTGCTTTTCTTTCTTAAAAGCAAAGACTCATCCATCCCCCAATCAGAGTCTCAACTAGAATCAGAAGATTTAAGATCCAGTTATTTTTAAGCGCTGCATACTCTCAGAAATGTGTGTCTGGTTATGTTGTACATAAGCAGCTCATATCAGAGATGTAGCAAGTCAAGCTATATAAAATTTCGCAACATATGTTGAGAAAGAGAGAGAGAGAGAAAGAGAGAGAGAGATAATGCTATCTTTCTCTTCAGAAGAGGCTGTGTTTTACTTTTAACCCATTTCTAAAAATGGAAAATTCAAAGTAAGAAAACAAGTTTATCTATTGGAGGAAGGAAGGGTGGGGAGTGGAGTCTTATCTTCAGCTTGGTGTGATTTTATTTTTATCTGACTGCTGCTACAGCAGCAGAACATCTGGGGGACTATTGCAGAGTTGGGGTCTGCCTGCTCACGTGAGCAGTTTCAGAAAGGCTGTGGTAAGAGATGGATTTTATGAGACAACAGTGGGAGATACGAATTTTTCTACCAAGCGGAGATTTGAGGTTGGGTTAGGCTGGAGTGGTGGCTTGGAATAATGAGGGTCTGTCTCCAAGGCAATGCTTTCCACAACATCTAAAGTGCCGACACCATCTTTCCTCAAGGGCATCCAGGAACTTGCCTGGCTTTCCCTTCCTGACACTGATTGTGTTTCCTCCATTCTGGATTCTAAGAGCTTGGTGGAAATGACCGGCAGGAGGTGGGTTTCAATATGACTTTCATGGGGCTAACACTGACATTTAGGCTACTATACTCTTCGAGAATTGAGTTCAGGGCTCAAAGTATGAAAGCATCATCTTAATAAAGAGCTGTGCAATAGATAAAAGATCACTTACATGAATTCACTCTATAGCTGTTTGCTGATCACCTTATAGGTACCCAGGAGCGTGTAAGAAGTTGAAATGGGGGTTGACTGAACCCAAGTACAATACACCTCTGCTTTGCTAGTCATTCTCATTTGGTCTATGCAGTGGGAAAGGGATAGGTTGTGTCAGAGAGAAGAAAGAAAGTCTGTGGATAGATAATGAGGACTAGCTGGGGTTTGATGTATCATGACATTGTGTAATAATGGGAAAAGCTATCTCATGGGGACATATTTAAGCAGAAAGGATCACATTGATTTCCAGAGTCTCTTCTCTGGTCTCTGTCTGACTTTTTCTCTTTTTTTTCATGACCAAGTCAAGATCCTGCTGAAAAGTGAGGAGTCCAGGTGGGATAGGCAAGCAGGAGTCTTTAGCTCCACTGCTGAGAAATACAAATTAAATGGATCTTGCAAAACTTGTAGTCCTCTTAGGTTATTATGGCAGGGTGAGATTAAACAAAAAATTTGGGAGCCTGTCCTTGAATCTTTCTTTCTTTCTTTCTTTCTTTCTTTCTTTCTTTCTTTCTTTCTTTCTTTCTTTCTTTCTTTCTTTCTTTCTTTCTTTCTTTCTTTCTTTCTTTCTTTCTTTCTTTCTTTCTTTCTTTCTTTCTTTCTTTCTTTCTTTCTTTCTTTCTATCTCTCTCTCTCTCTCTCTCTCTTTCTTTCTTTCTTTCTTTCTTTCTTTCTTTCTTTCTTTCTTTCTTTCTTTCTTTCTTTCTTTCTTTCTTTCTTCTTTCTTCCTTCCTTCCTCCCTCCCTCCCTCCTCTTTTTCTTTCTTTCTTTCTTTCTTTCTTTCTTTCTTTCTTTCTTTCTTTCTTTCTTTCTTTCTTTCTTTCTTTCTTTCTTTCTTTCTTTCTTTCTTTCTTTCTTTCTTTCTTTCTTTCTTCTTTCTTTTCTCTTTTTCTTCCTTCCTCCCTCCCTCCCCTCCTTTCTCTTTCTTTCTTTCTTTCTTTCTTTCTTCTTTCTTTCTTCTTTCTTTCTTTTCTTCTTTCTTCCTTCCTTTCTTTCTTTTTCTTTCTCTGTTTCTATTTCTTTCTCTCTTTCTTCTTTCTTTCTTCCTCCTTCCTTCCTTTCTTCCTCCCTTCCACCCTTCCTTCCTTCCTCCCTTTCTTCTTTCTTTCTTTCTTTCTTTCTTACTTTTTTTCTTTCTCTCTCTTTCTTTCTTTCTTTCTTCTTTTCCTTCTTTCTTTCTTTCTTTCTTTTTTCTTTTCTTTCTTTCTTTCTTTCTTTCTTTCTTTCTTTCTTTCTTCTTCCTTCCTTCCTTCCTTCCTTCCTTCCTCCCTCCCTCTCTCTTTCTCTCTTTCTTTCTCTTTCTTTCTTCCTTCCTTCCTTCCTTCCTTCCTTCCTTCCTTCCTTTCTTCCTCTCTTTCTTTCTTTCTTTCTTTCTTTCTTTCTTTCTTTCTTTCTTTCTTTCTCTCTCTCTTTCTTTCTCTTTCTTTCTTCCTTCCTTCCTTCCTTCCTTCCTTCCTTCCTTCCTTCCTTCCTTCCTTCCTTCCTTCCTTCCTTCCTTCCTTCCTTCCTTCCTTCCTTCCTTCCTTCCTTTCTTTCTTTCTTTCTTTCTTTTCTTTCTTTCTTCTTTTTCTTTTTCTCACAGAAGATCTTTTCTTTTGGTCAGTTTTTCTTACATTCAAATCTTCCCCTCTTCCCAGGAAGCTTGTCCCTATTATACTGCAGCCACTTGCTTTCCCTCCCTCGTTCCCAGGCTGCCTCCTGCTTCTGGGTGCTTCCTGGACAGTGCTATCATCAGACAACAGAGGCTGAGTTGAACATGGATAGTGGACATAATATCTTCCTCTGTGAAATTGAAGTGAGTGGTGAAAGATAGGAAAGGAAATGGAAATCCTGGACCTCATGCATGTTTTTTGTTGGTATCAGAACCAATTGGGAAGGTCTTGAAAGCCATCATCATTTGACCCTTGGAAACACTTCTAAAGTGTGCCGTGATTTTTAAGGCTTACTTTTGGGGAATTAGTATCATGATGATGCCTCTTTTCATAGCATTTCAGTTATCAGAGAAAAATAGCCCTTCATGCTCTCCTCTCTGAACTCTCACAGACCCCTCTGGGTCTTGGAACTAGTTAAATAATTCCCAAAAGGAAAAAAAAAAATCAGCTTTGAGGTGGAACCTGCAACTTCCCAATCTTTTAGCTCCTAAAAACCGAGTGAATATCTGATAGCTCTCAGTTGGCCCAAGTTTCTGGTGGGAATCCTGGCTGACACTGAGGTCAACAGCTTCCCAAGCGAAGAAAACCCCAGGCCCAGATTTTGTGCTGCTGCTCCCTCTGGGCCTGCCGCACCCACAGCCTCTGGGTTGAGCCATCACCTATCTCAGGCACAGGCCCTTTGGCCGAGGGGTCAGGCGCTGGGCTGCCAGGGGTTGGGGCGGCGCAGGGGCCTGGCTGGGGAGAAAGGCTGGGGTGAGGAGGAGGCGAGCTTCTTGCCTGCGCCTCGTGGACATCTAGACGGGGGAAGAAACAGCGGCTTTATTTTTGGGCTTTGCGAATTCTCACTCTTCTAGTTCGCTGCTACCTGGCAACAGCTCATTGTCATGGCAACAACGATGTTGATGAGTGAAGCTCTCAGCATGTCTGTTTTAGCCGGTGTTCTGTGACAGACACTGCGTGGAGCGATCTTTCTGGCCATCAAAGGCCAAATGCTCAGATTCCCTTTCTCTCCCACGGCCTTGCAGGCCCTGACTGCAAAACGAGAGGAAAAGAGGCAGCTGGTGAGGGATTTGGAGCTTGCGGAAATAATTCTAATTCGTTCTCTGTGTACAGATGGACACGTCAGCTTGTGCAGAGCCCCTCCTCACCAGGTGACCCTTTGCTTTGGGGGCCAAAGTTCCTCCCAACCTGTGCTCCTGGAGCGTGGAGTTACTCCCAGAGGTACATAACCATAATAGCTCAATATTTGATTCAGCCATGTGGTGACGCTCAGGCCTTGAGATGCCAGGGCCATCAGTTCTACACCTGACAGTGCTTAGGGCCATGATGGGCCAGGGTGACTACTGGACTCTGGCTCCACCTTTCTATGTCTTACTGCAATCACCCCTTTTATCATGTTTCTCGGTACCTTTTCTGCCATTGCTAACAAGTCTTTAAATCCCAAGTCCCAAAGAAGAGGTAATGTGATCCAAGACCAAGAGGTCTTGCGGAGAACTGGGACTTACCTCAGGATGCAGAGGCTTGCACACTTTTGGGGGTTATTTTTGTTTTGGGACCACACCCCAAAATGCTCAGGGGTCACTTCTGGTTCTGAACTCAGGAATCACTTCCTGGTGGTGCTTGAGGGGCCATGGGCTGCTGGGGACCCAATTGGGCCACGTGCAAGGCAAGTGCCTTATCTGTTGTATTATCTCTCTGGCCTCTAAAACTTGCATACTCGATCCTGATGCTGGGAATCAGTGATTCAATTCCGAGCTCTTATCTGTTTTTTCTAGACATGCTGTTCACATTGGTGGCCCCGGGCTAACCTTGGGGAAGCTGGGGGAGCTTTGTGCCAGAGTCCCCAGATCCCCCTGCAGCGACTGTGCATGCCAGGCTCTGGGTTACCACTCCAGACCCTTTGGATCTGACTCCATGTCCTCACCTATAAATTCAGGACAAGAGTCAGATCGAGTATGGCCTAATTTAATGGCTTAGTAAATATTATTGTTTCAGCTGCTCATAATTTAATCTTCCCACCAATTCTGGGGAATAAGTACTGATACTAATCTCAGATTGCACAAAAAGAAAACCAAAGCATGAGAAGCCCAGAGTTCCTGGAAGTGACAACTGGGTCTGGAAGCAATGGTGGCCAGAGAGCCTGGAGCGGGGTGACTCAGCATGCCCCCCATGTCCTCTCTCTGGAGAGACTACTCCTGTGCTAGCAGGGACCAGGCTCATGGAAAACTATGGCTGTGCTTTGCCTTTCTGGGTGGAGGCACTGTCAGCCTCAGTGCTGCCACTGCAAGGGACTGTCGCTTCAGACATGTGATTGAGCTATGACAGTGCATCTTGAGATCAGCCCTCCAGGGACCCATGTTGGTGGTGGAGCCAGAACCCGCCTCTGTGTCCCTGTGCTATGTGTGTCTCAGAACATGTAGTCCCTGGTCCCCTCCCCTTTCAGCTGACCCAAGAAGACACCACTTTTTACTCCTGTTAGTTCATTCAAGCTTCCAGTTCCTTGTAGCCACTTTTTTTTAAATTCCTCCTCAGGCTAAATAGATTCTATATGAAAATTCAAAGTCATTTTTAAAAGGTAGCACCTCCTTTTGGTATAAAAGCAAAAATACCCAACTGGCTATGCATAGAAACTCTTTTCTTTTTCTGGCCTACCTCTGGAGTGCTCCTTGAAGCTCTGGAGACTGTACTCCGGTTGACGCAGGCACAGGCCCCAGCTGTGTCCTCCTCCTGGGGAATGTATGCATTTGTCTATGTTCCGGTGCTTTTCAGGTAGAGGTACCTGGGAAGCTGCCTGTTTCAGAACATAGGTAGTAGCGGCTGGCTCATTCATAAGGAACTCCAAGGGAAATAAACAGTTAAGTGTCCCATTGTGATTCAAACTTAAATCAACAACAAAATTATTTTGATCACCTTGATTTGTAGTAGTGAAGCTGGCAGGGTTTCCTGCAAACAAGCAAACAAAATATTCCAGTACCACCCTCCACCATGTGTCCCTTCCACCCTACCTGACAGCGATTTGCCTTCCTATGAAGCTCGCCACAGAGTGGTGAATGCAGTTAGAGAAATAATACACTAACAACTACCTTCACAATGTTAATGAGCCAGAGAAGTAGAATGCCTGTTTCGAATACAGTTCAGGGGGTGGGGAGGAAGGAGGCC
This sequence comes from Suncus etruscus, assembly GCF_024139225.1. Taxonomy (NCBI): domain Eukaryota; kingdom Metazoa; phylum Chordata; class Mammalia; order Eulipotyphla; family Soricidae; genus Suncus; species Suncus etruscus. Next base: position 107,230,154 of record NC_064858.1, read on the forward strand.
AAGAGGGGCATTGGTGGAAGGAATATTGCACTAGTGAAGGGGGTGCTCTTTTTAGGACTGAAACCCAACTACAAATATGTTTGTAATCATGGTGCTTAAATAAAAGTATTATTTTAAAAATAAAGATTCAAAGTTAAAGCCAACCTGCCTGCTGATAGGAAGTTAGTAGTCACAAAGATCGGTTATGACCGCCAGATACTATCACCAGGATTCTTTTAAACTCCCAAGCCATTTTCTTTCTGTGATAAGGGTCATACCCAGTGGTTTGGGTGCACATTGTTTGGGGGGCATGCAGTATTGGGGATCATTCGGGGCCTTGTTTATATCATTCGAAGGGTACCCTTGTATCTTTTGAACTACCTTCCCTCCAGGCCCCACCAGCCAGTTTTTTAAATTTATTTATTATTGTCTGTTGTAAAGCTTCCAGATCCAAACCCACAAGTTCAGAAGATCCCTGAGCTGTGGTTTGGACTTTGGGGTTCTTCCCTGCACACGTCGCATCCCACCTTGCCAAATACTTGGCCCCAGGCCTGGGCTGCAGGAGATAGCTCCTGGGAGTAGCCTGCAGATAGTCATTTCCTGAGGGCATTAGCGAAGAATGCTCAGCTGTGAAGATGAGTTCTCAGTGCATGCACATCGCTCTGCTTCCTTTCTTCCATTCCTGCCTTGTGTTCGTCTGGGGGGAAGACTGCTGGCTACTAACAATGTAGGTAGCTCATTGGCTGAACTCGCAGCCTGGTCTGACTTCTAACTGAAGGAGGAAAGTACAGCTCTGTTCTGTGTCCTGCTTCCTTCTCCCCGGATGGAGCAGAGGGGTGATGCCCTCTCATCTGCATTTGAGCACTTCGAGCTGGGGTGAGAGGAGCGAGGCAGCTCCTGCATGGCTATTTCTGGGGAGCAGGGACCAAGCGTGTATTTGCTGCCTGATGTGGACAGACACATCCACAGGGGTGGCTGTAGAGATCATGTTCCCTGTTTGGAGAAAGGCTACTGACATGCCTTTTTGAATTCCCTGCTTACAGATAATCTCTTGCCATACTGTTGCATTATTGAGAGCATCAGTCTTTATTTTGCTTATCTGTCAGGTTTCTTTTCTTCGAGGAGTGGAAGTGACTATGTGTGAGGATGGATTCTGGGCCTCTGATGTGTCACCAAGGGTTCCATTAACTGGACTGTTCAGTGTTTTGCAGCCTGCATACCTGAGAGTTTGGAGCTGGGTCTCTTTGTTCCAGCCACACCCAGACAGGCACTGTTCATTGGTCACATGCCCTGTCCTCTCATCCTCTGCCTGGCTCATCATGTCTGCACTCTCCTTCTTCCAGGGCCTTTCCACACTGAATCTGCTCTCTGTTGTCCTCCTAAGGAGCTCCTCCCCAAACTCCTGGGCCCTGGCAATAGCATATTACAGGAACAGAGAGCCAGTCCCCAGAGATGGGATGACCTACCTGTTTGGACTCAGACATAACCTTACTTCCAGGGCCACACTTGCAGATCCAAATAGACTTGACATTTGTAGATCTTGCTGTGCAAGATAACAGGAATGGCCTTCCATAACCTGTTTGGAGAACACTCCTTAAAGAGAAGCTGCCTCTTGTGATGAGGTGAAGAGCCCTGGAGCCCTAGGTCTCCCCAACCCCCCAAGCAGGAAAGTATTATGGAGGAGCAGCAAAGAGGGAATCTCTACTCTAGGACGTGGCCTGCTGCTGCCAGTACCAAACCTGCCTGTGATTCTAAAGTTTCTGGTAAAGATATTTAGAACTCAAGTTCATATTAGAGTGCCCTAATCCCATTTTGGTTTTGGGCCACACCATGGCTAGTTCCTGACTCTGCTCAGTGGTCATGCCTGGTGGGGCTTGGCGGGCAATAGGTTGACTGCATGCAAGGCAAGCACCTTATGTTCTAATCTGTTTCTCAGTACTCCCCACGTCTCCCGTCCTTGGGAGCTCAATAACCACAGAGCCCCAGCACTGAGAGGCATGTCAGGGAATGGTGAGAGGGAGCATTGTCAGGTTCAGAACTGGATGAAGCTTCAGCCGATGAATGACCCCAGAGCCCTGCGAGAGTGGGAGGGAAGGCCTCACCATGGAGGTGTCTTAGGGTGGGAGTAATAGGAGGATGAACCTTCTCCATGGAAAGCCACCTCTCAGTTCTGGGCCCACACTTTCAGGTCCCTTTTACTGTCTCTGCTGCCTTAAAAGGACAGGATTGCTTTAAGGACTGTGTAGGCCCCGAAATTTTTCCCTACCTGCTTACTCATACCAACATTCCTTCCAAGAAAGAAGCAGGCTCTTATTGCACAATTAGAGATAAAAGGCTTAAACTGGAGGAGGTAATGCTCTGGAGGAACTGTTTCTCAGTTGAAATATAATCAGTCAAACAACCAGGGCAATTGACTGGTTATCAAACCCTTTTTGCTGTTTTGATGTGGGGGAAGGAGAGATGTTATTCATAGGACCCAGATTTTTAAATAAAGTCAAAGGCTTTTCCCAAAAGATTCTCGAGCAACAGTGCTCGCTGCTGCTGTCTGCACAAAAATCGTGGGGTGGGGCTGGAGAGTGTTGAAGAATGTCCAATTTTTTCGTCTTCCCCTGTAGATTTGGACTTGAAAGTCTTCGGTGGACTCTGGATGTCAGTAATTTTTCAAAGCATGCACAGAGCCGAGGATATAAATCAGGGCTCTGGGTTTGATCTCCGGCACTCAGAGGCCCCTGGATGTAGTTGTGATGACACTGAACACACCAGGGTATGGTTCTAGTTTCCCTTCCAGCATAGCTGTGCTGGACAGTGGGATTTCCTGGTGGCTCCTGAGCACCAATGACCCACACCAGGTCAGGCTATGAAGGAAGTAATCCCTATAAAATAAGAAAAGAAAACCACCCCTAGGTGATTCTGATATACTGTTTGGTTGAAAGTCACTGGTTTAGGGGCATTTAAATATGGAAGGTAAAATATCAATCCTAGCATAGATTGCTCTGTTGGGAAGATGGGGCCAGTAGCAGACATAAATATTTTAACTTATAATGGAAAATATTCTTCAGGATTTGACGAGTTTTAGGATTATTAAAAACTTGGGGTTATGGGGCCGGCGAAGTGGCGCTAGAGGTAAGGTGTCTGCCTTGCAAGTGCTAGCCAAGGAAGGACTGCGGTTCGATCCCCCGGTGTCCCATATGGTCCCCCCCAAGCCAGGGGCAATTTCTGAGCGCTTAGCCAGGAGTAACCCCTGAGCATCAAATGGGTGTGGCCCGAAAAACAAAAAAAATAAAAATAAAACTTATGGTTACACCTCCCAATTAGAGGGGGAAATAATGGAGGTACCAAGACCAAACAGTTATAAGATCATTAAGTAGTAAGCTAGACACAGAGGAGACCAAGCATTCTAACAGCCCTGAGGGTGAGGGTGGAGGATATGGGAGGCAGGATGGGAATGGAGGTGGAGGGAGGACAATTCGGTGATGGGAATTCCCCTGATTCAATGTTAATATGTACCTAAAATATTACTGTGAATGATATGTAAGCCACTGTGATTAAAATAAAAATTATATTAAATAAAGAGGATAGGGTTAGAGAGATAGTACAGTGGGGAAGACACTTGTCTTTGATGCAATTAACTTAGATTTAATTCCTAGAATCCTATATGATCCCCTGAGCCTGCCAGGAGTTAACCATGAACCCAACATCAGGAGTAAGCCTTGCATACTACCAGATGTTACCCAAAAACCAATAAAAAAATTTCTTGGGGCCAGAGTGAGAACTCAAGAGGCTCTAGTACATTGCAGATGGTGCTATAAGTGCCCTGCACGAGAGCCAGGTTCAGTGTCAAGCACCACAAGTACTACCAAGTATGAATCCTGAGCATGGAGCCTAACATGGACTATACACATCACCAACTGTGACCCCTGAGCATGACCAAGTGTGTCCCAGACCAAAAAAACAAACAAATAAAGAACCATCTGCATACTCACGCTGATGGCAGCTTTATTTACAATGTCCAGAAAGTAAAAGAAGCCCAGGTACCCCTGATGAATGAATGGCTAAACAAAAAATTACAGCAAAGAGTATATACCATTCAGTCTTCTAGTGGAAGGAAATTAGGACCCAGGCTACAACACAGATGAATTTTGGCTACATAAAGCTAAGTCAAATAAGCCAGCCACCAAATGATAAATATTGTGTGAGTCTGCTAACATGAAGTAGTTAGAAAAGACAAGTTCACAGAGATAGGAAGTAGAATGGTAGTGTTTAGGTCTGGAGGAAAGAGAATGGGGTGGTATATTTCATGGGTGAGAAGTTACTGTTTTGGAGAATGAAAATGTTATGGAGATATAGATAGATATAGATAGATATATAGATAAAATAGGTTCAGATGGTAAATAGCTTTGGTTTTGTTTAGATCACATAAATTCAACAGTTAAAAAATTTAGTTTGAGGTAATAGGAGTAAACTATTGATTCTTGATATTTTGGAAATATAAATTCACATGACATAAGACCATGGTGAAGAGTCTTGGGCACGCTAGTGGTGGTGGAGGTAACACCATACAACTAAACCATCAAAGTTAACACTATTAAAATCATATTCCCTAAACTACAGTGAAAAATTCATACTTCTGTATATTTGGACATACTGTATTTGGACATGTTCTTTATTTTCAGTGTGTGAATAAACGAAACTAGTACATACATACAAGCACACACTGTGAATCTTACTTTATTCTCTCACTTCAAAACCTAGATTATTGTTTGAATTTGCTTTGATTAACACTCATTTCTTCTAGCTGGCTCAGTTTCTGGGGCGAGGGAGCAGATGAAACGCTATGCTAATGATACAATATTCCATAGTCAGGTGCAGAATCAGACACTAGCTAAGGTTCAGATTATAGCTGTGACATTCAGGATCCTGCGACCTTGGGCTTGGTTCTGAGTTAACATCTCATCACTATACAGGGTTGTTCCAGAAACTTGAGAGGAGATGCCACGTTTCCACTCACCTTGGGCCTCTAATATGGTCAACCGAACATCAGTGGGATTGATCCCAGAGCACAGAGCCAGGAATAAGTCTTGACTATTATTGAATGTGACCCCCGTAACTATATGCCCTTCACCATAACTATACACCAAATGGTAAATTGTATAACTCACCTAGCCTCCCCTGCACTGATACCATAACATATGCGTTAGAGGTTTCTAGTCTTGGGCAGTTTTGTGACAAGGTCTGAATTAAGATGGAAAGATCATGGCTACAGCTGAGGCTGTCATGTGGAAATACCGTGATCCCCACTGCCTCTCAGTTACTGTATCTATAAAGTGAGCTTGTTGGACTTTTGGATCTCCAGATTCCATGACCCCACCTGCTCTGACAACCTGTCTTCCTCATAATTTTCCATCTCTGAGATGCTGCAGCATCTCTGTGGGTGTCCAGCGACATTTATTGACAGTGAGCTTTCCAGGCTGCTCAGCTCTCTGTTAGGTAAAACATCAATATCCAACAACACACAGTATGCAGTGACATCCCAGATAGAACCACTCCCTCCTGTGAGGACAGAATGGCCCAAGGCCACTTCATTTGGATTTCCTGGAAGGATCAGAATCCAGAATCCTGGAAGAGGCACCTTTGGAGGGAGAGGGATCTCATTCTTTAAAGATGGTGCATCACAATAACAGACCACTCTTCTAAAGTGCTTAAACTGGGGCAGAAGAAACAGGTGGAATATGAAGAGCAGGGAAAGAGGTTCTTAAGCCAGCTCAAAGCTGAGCACATCTTCCAGTGGCCACATAGAAGGTCTCTGGGTGACATTGCAGGGAAGGAAAATCAAGTTAGTCTGGCTTGTTCCAAATAAAATGCTATATTTAATTTCACTCTGGGAAACATTTGATGTCCAGGCGGCTGCAGTATGTGAAATATATTTAAGGAGACCTGATTTGTTAGAACCAGGGGATCGAGGTGGGAGAGGGGAGGGCAAGGGAAAGGTCGGCCTATTAGCAAGAGTTGCATATAGGAATGGGATCATTGCGATTTGGTTTGTTGCTCACCAGATACCTGCTGGCCAGAGTTTGCCTGACCAATGCCTTGCAGCCTGAATGTGGCTATGCAATTGGTTTGTGTCTCAGTGTTTCAGTCTAGGAAATGCCTTCTGAGTGCAATGAGACACTCGGAAGCTGTCAGTCTGATGTGCGTTGTGATGTATGTTTGTGTGCTTGACATGCAGGAGGATGGTTGAGTCTGAACCCATGCCAAATTAGATCCAGAAAATGTGCCTCTGACTGTCCACTTGACAGAAGCTTGTGAGTTGCTGCTACACATCTGTTCTGCCTCAATGTGGTGCTAGCCTTTGGTGTGGTCATTCCTGGACACAGCAGGAAACTTGTGTGTATCTCAGGGTTCTGCTAAAATTTGGGGAAGCAGTCACAAGATTGTGCCACCTCTCCAAGACACGTCCTTATTCAAAGGTTAATTTTTGGTGTGGTGTGAAGAATAGTTTTTTTCTCCTCATCTGCCCCCCATTTAATTGTAAGTTAGAGGGCTTTGGCAAAGCAAGGAGACCACAAACAAGACAGCTTCTTAAGCCAAGAAACTCCTTTCCTACAACTTAACTGTCAACTAGAAAGCACACATATAGTTGGGATGAAGTTCATTTAGCTAAAGTTAAATAAAATCCATGACTTAGGGGATCAGGCCACTTTGGGGGGGGTATGAATAGAAATGGTAAAATACACTAGTGTATAATGTTTCCTGCCAGAATTGACTTCACTTTATCTTTTTATTTTGGGGTCACAATTGTACTTAGGGATTTCTTCTGTCTCTCCTCTCAGGGATCACACCTGGTGGCTGGCTTGGGAAATCATATAGGAATCTGGGGATTGAAACCATATCCGTTGGGTGCAAGACAAGTACCCTACCTGCTGTAGTGTCTCTCCATGCCCAACACTATTTTTTCAGTGATAAAAGTTAGAGAAGATCTCGTTTAATATGATGGATTGTGAAGATTTCTCTTTGAATCAACTGGAGCCATAGAAAAGAGAGAGAAAAGAGAGAGATTGAGATAGAGATTAGGAGCAAAAAAGTACACTGCCTGGGGCTGGTGGAGGTGGCCAAGGGAGCCATGGAGATGGCTGGCTGTGAAAATTTAACAATCTAACTTGGAGTCAACTCCAGACATAGTCACTGAGGATGTTCTTGACTGTAGGATTCCTGCTTGTCAGAACTTGAGGGGAAGGTAACCAGCCCAAGATGCCGAGGAGCTGGGAGCCATGACTCACTTCAGTTCTCAAACTGTGTTCAGAGGCCATTTTGTTAAAAGCATGTATATGGAGCCAGTAGATATTAGAATCCTAAGACAATTCATTTGTTCTGTGATCTTGGGGGCAACTCCTTACTTCCCGAGAACACTGTTTCCTGATATGTGGGCGTAGAGGATGCCTCATACTTCAATCCCTGAGGGATTGGAGAATGGGGTCTAGAAGCAACGCCGACACAGAAAAAAATAATTCACACCAGGTTAGGAAGATGAAACAGGTTCAGGAACTTCTACCACAAGCTCTCTGCAAGCAGGCAAAAGGGCACCCGCAAGCAACAGGACAGTTGTGGAATCCAAACGCCAGAATTCTCTCTGATCTGTGGCCTTTATTGGGAAGAGTAGGACCAACCATGGGTGGAGGACAGGTAGTGGTAGGGAGCCAATCCAGAGGTTCTTCCCGCACAACTGGGACAAGCACATGCAAAGAAGATATATCATGAATAGGTTGAAAAATGGCCGCTCCAAAATGTGGGCGTGGGGATAAGCCTGCCTCAGGGTGTGACTAGGGGCTTCGGGATGGCCATGCAGGTCAGATGCTGGCGACGCACAGGCTCCCTGGAGGGTTCTCAGAGCAGGTATTGGATTGGCACATGCCAGCAGCAAAGACTCACATGCACAGTCCCCACTGCTGGCACCTCTACAGCTGTCGTGAAATCTGGAGAAGCAGCTGTTGTCTCCTGTCTGAGCTTGCTGATTTGCCTTTCCCACGGAAACACCCGAGGATACCATCTCAGGTGTTTTATCATACAGACCCCAATTTCTTGTGGTAATGTGTTCTTTTCTTTCTGAAGAAAACAGCCCTTGGTTAATCTGTGTGTGAAAGACTCTCCAGCTGAGCTGGAGTCTTCTGAAGCAGGTGGGCTTCACGTCACAGTTGAGCATCAGGGTCTGCCTTACCCACTAGTCTTGACTCACAGTTGGTGGTAGTCGTGTGTCTTGGCTTTTCCACTCATTTCTGGGAGGCAATAGGTGATATGTTTCACATTACAGTTAGCTCTGCTGTTATACATGGTTAGGGCCGATCTAAAAGTTACCCTCTCCCATATACTCATTTATTCAACAGTATTTATGGAAAGCACATTAAAATCAGGTACTCCCTTAGAAGCACTGGAACACTGGTAGTGCACAGGTAAGCCACTTTGCATCCTCTATGGAGGTGTGTGTGTGTGTGTGTTTGTGTGTGTGTGTGAGAGAGAGTAAATTAAAATAAGAAAATCAATTGAAAAGATATTAGGGAGGCTGAGTGATGGCACAGCAATAGGGCTTTTGCTTTGCACACGGCTAACCCAGGACAGTGTCCCATATGGTTCCCCAAGCCAGGAGCAATTTCTGAGTGCATAGCCAGAAGTAACCCCTGAGTGTCACCAGGTGTAGCCCAAAATAAAAAAAAAGATTTTCATATGGTGAGTGCTGAGAAGAAGGAAGGAAGGAGGGAGGGAGAGAGGAGGGAGGGAGGGAGAGAGGGAGGGAGGGAGGGAGGGAGGGAGGGAGGGAGGGAGGGAGGGAGGGAGGGAGGGAGAGAAAGAGAAATAAGGCCAAGTGCTAGAAGAGCATGACTTGAGGGAGAGAACTACTTCAAGCTGGTCTTGAGAAGACCTGGTTGATGTGATGGTACTGAGCTTGCAAAGAAAACAGAGAGAGCCCTCTGGAGAGAGAACAGCTGTACAATGACCCTTGGGACAATGTGCCCTATGTTAAACACAGACAAGCAAACTGGCACTTGACTGGGAGGGTAATAGGAAGGCTGAGGGGGAATAGGTAAAGACTATTGGGCTGAGGAGGGGGACAGAGGGCCCCCCCCCCCTTTTAAAAATCTTTCTGCTAGTGAAGTAGAAAATGGACTTCTGTGGCTTAAGATGTCATTTGAAAGACCAGTCAGGTGGGAGACTGGGTCTTCTAACAGGATACCACAGCGGAGATAAGATGAAAGGACTTGAATTGCCTGTTGTGATGATGGTGCAAGAATGGTCTAGGCTTGAAGGGCGAGCTTCCAGGCCTTGCGGAGCAGCTGAGAGGCATAAATGTTCACCCAAAATTCACTTGGGAAAATGTACAAAAGCCTTTAAAATGTTAATTCCTTTGGGCCCAATGAAACCATATTGTTTTATCTTAAGAAAAAATCTAGAAAATACATACTTACTGCCTATTTATGAGTTTTAATCATAGACTAGCCTGAAATAATTTAATTTCTCTCTCTTATTCTTCAATACCTGGGGAATTGAATGTACTCAAATGCATCCATATGCTGAACACCATCTAGCTAGTAAATGATGATGTAGAAAGATGCTTAATGGCATGGAAAGATATTGAACTGGATAGCTAAATGGGACAATATAGAATGTTATCTTTAATACAATCTCAATTTTATAAAACTTATAAACTCTATTTACCTCTCATATAGGTATCGCTGGGATACAATAACCTGGGTGTACATTAGAATGTTAACAACAAGCCATTTCGAAAATGGAATTGCAAATTATTTCATTTTCAGAATAGTTGGGATTCATTGAAGTAGCCCACAATAAACACTTTTAAAAGTAAAGTGTCATTTTGAAACACCTACTGATTGGTAGTCTCACTTGCTTAAGTATAAATTGAAGTAGTGAATTTTCCTGTAAGCCAAGCAGTGGTCCTGCTGGCTGTTTATAGTCATGAAGATTGTATCGTAAAATGCATTGAATTGAGAAAAAAAAAAACCATGGCAGTTGGGGCCAGACTCTCCACCTGCCTTTTAACTGGCTTTGGCTCTTGGACATGATACTTAGCTTTCCATACAAAGACCCCAGCTTCTTCAGTTTGAAAATGGGAACCTGGTGATGATAATAGTAGAAACAAAAAAAAGCTTAGGGAGTCGAGAGGAGTATTGCTAGGCAATGAGAAAACTTGTAAAAAAAACACAACGTGAATATTGAGTTTTCACACACACCCTTGACTGTAGACCTACATCTACTGTGAATATTTATGGTATGCACCCATGAGCATCTTCTCCAACAGATAAATACCCAAAATATAGGGCCACACATGGATTCAATGTTAGGCCAGCTTACTTTAGCTCCCCTCAGTCCTAGTTAAGTGAAGCATCAGAAGCTAAGGTTCAATTAGCTTGTCCTGAGCAGCAGACAGTGCTCAAAGGAGGAGCGTTTTCTCAATTCACTGGAAAGCCATAAATGAAATGCCATTTCAGCAGCCACTGCACCCAGAGCCTCTTTGATATATCACTCAGCTGTTTGGTTACATAAACCTATTGGAAACGAACCTGTCAGGGAGATGAGCAGAGGGAAGTATGAGGCTGAATAAAGGGGAAGGAGGAAAGAAAGCTCACTTCTGTTTAAAGGAGGCTTTGGCTGGGAAAAAGAATTTGGATATCATGATATAAAAAGTTATATTTCTTCTATAAAATGAATGTGTGGAAACACAGTTGAATAGCTCAATAGGCAATCGATTGTTAAGTCCTGAATCGTTTAAGTCTAGGGGCATCTGCTGAACTTGACAAGATTTCTAGTATTCTGGAGGGTGATGTCCACGTTGGAATGTCTTAGTGGAGCATTACTCCTTCAAAGAGAATGGAGAATGGGGTCTTGGACCCATTCCATCATAAGAGTTTGGGGAAGAAGGCAAAGGTGAGATAGTCACACTTAAAATATTTCTGAGGCTTATTTCTGTGGGAACTCGAAGACCTAGTGAAATTGTGGAACATATGGCACATGCCAGATAACCACAAGGATCATTATAATGATCACATATGGTGAACACTACCATGTTGCTGGTACCGTGTTAGCTGTAACCTTGGTAGCTGTCAATCAGATATGCCAACAATACACTTTCTTTTGATAGGACATTTGTTTTCCCTCCTGTTGTAAATGGCCCTATTGAGCCCCTTGTTAAGATGTCCAGGAAGGGCAAATGGCAATGACAGTTACCTTTAGTGGGAATTAGCTCAGTCCTGAGTACTCTAAGGTTCATGTCTTTGAATACTTCCATTTTCTTGCCTCTTACTGGATTGTCTTTCTGACATTAGAGATAGTATTTAAATTCAGCTATCCTGCATTTATTAACAAGGACTTATTTTATACAAGGTGGTTATTCATGTAGAAAAATAAAAAAATTGTGGCTCTGTCCTTAGAAAAATGTGTTATTATTTTTAAGAGCTAAATACTCATTGAGAAAAAATTATACAAATAAGGTTCTCACCTAGTTTTTATATGTATATATATGTCATTACATTGTCATATACATAATATGACTGGTGTCTTATATATAAACATATTTTATACATTTAATGAACATATTATTTGTATAAATGCCAATAAGTTTCTAATAAATCCATCATGATTAAACTTTATAAAATATGCACACATAAAAATCCATTTGGTTTTCAAACAAAGGAGAGCATTACTCTATTTTGAGAAATCAGAAAGCAACCAAGTTGAGTGAAATATCTGGGATGGGCCTTATAGAATAGTTGAGAACTTTAATGGGAAAATGTGGCAAGAATTAGATGCTACATGACAGTCTTCTAAAATATAAACTGACTGCTGGTCAATTTTTACATCTGATATTGTGTCCCAGCTTACTTTTTCTTCATAATTTCACTTTTCTATGACAGTCTGAGAACGTGAAAGTGAAATTCTTATCACAATAGTCTCAAATTCCCTATATGAAAATACATGATTTCTAATATCTTCACTATCATCTGTATGTGAATGAGTCTTCTATTTGAGACTTTATTCTAAAATGTTTTTCTGCACTTCTAATCCATCTGCATAGGCAATTAAAGTTTGCCTTAAATTTAAGTCTAAAACAGAATTCTTCCCTGTCTCAGTCTAGTCTCACTTGGACATGAATTCCCAACTTCTCAACTCAGTTTTACACCTCAGTGAGTAGCAAGGGCAGTTGGTTTTATTGTATTGTAAACTTAAGGAAAACATGAAGAGTTTCCCAAGTGGTTAGTCCACCCCCTGAAAGTGTAGGAACAATCTGGGGGCAATAGTAACCTCGGAGTCAAAGGGGAAACACTTTGTTTGCTTAAAGAAGGTAGATTTCTAGGGGATAAATCTGAATGCCTTTTTTTTTTAATTCTTCTGAAAATGAGACAATTGACTAAGTTTGGGAATGTCTGGTCTAGAGTTCTGTGCTACAAGGTGTTTTTAGAGATTAAATTCTTTATGGCTCATGTTGGGGTATGTTGGGCAGTAGCATAATTGTCATCCATGTCTTGATTAAGGAAGAAAACTTGGCTTTCTTTACCTAAACAAACAGATCAGTGTTGAGAGTAGTTAGATTATAAGCAGCCTTAGGTTCCAAATATGGGATGGCTCAATAAACAATATTATACTATTGACTTTGTTGTCAAACTGACTGACAGTGTGTTATTTGCTTTTAAGGTGGCGTTCTGGTGTTTGGATGAAATGGACAGTATCCACCTAAGCCAATTGTTCGGGTTGTTTCAGTCTAGCATAATTTATAAAATCCTTTCTGTCACACCCCAATTTTTCAAAGCAGGAGAACTGGCTGCTTAAGATTGTGGCTTTTTAGAGTGAATGAATAAGCAATAACATTCCAAAGTGAAGACTGTGAAGACTGTCAACCCTCCATTTCTGATTCGCTTTCAGTTCTCATGCAAGTCACTTCACCTCTCTGCTTTTTATTTCTCCATCTGTGAGATGTTGCTCACTTTGCCAGGATATCTTCAGTATGAATAAGATAATGCGAGGCACCCTTTCAGCTGCTGCATCATTAAAAAGCATTTATCCAGCACTTACGTAGTGCGGTACAAAGAGAATCATAAAGACTAGGACCCTGCCTTGCCTGCTAGATTATATTCTAATATCTGCTTTAAAAAGGCAGTAAGTAGGCAGCTAAGGAGAGCAATGATTCAAGTGTTTGCTTTGTGTTATGTGATACAAATAACAGTAAGTGTAAATAATGAAAAAGAACTGGTGCTGAAAGAGATCCAGTTATCAAGTCAGAGCATGTCAAAAATATTTGGGTGATATGATTGAGTGGTTCTCACCTCTTTGGAGCTGTCTATCCAAGAATTTTGTTTTTCTGTAAATGAAATTGCTGAACACTGCCCACTGATATCTGAAGTAGGGACCCCACTTGGCAGTGTGGGAGGGAGAACTGTGGGGAGAGAATATCTTCTGGAGAGTTTTGCTTGGGTTTCTGATATATAGATTTCTGCCACTGATTTTTACTCCCCAATAGAATGAGGACTCAGATGTTAAGTTCGGTCTCCAAAAGGAGGAGTGGCTGTGTGGTAGAGAAGGTGCTAACCAGAGGGCAACCACCATTTTATTGGCTGGTCTTTGTGGTTATTGTGTTGTGGGCCTTTGTGGGAATAAGAACCAAAGGAAACTGGACCTGCACAAAGTGCTAAAGAGCAAGACTGCAAAAGAAAAGCAATCACTGAATCATCTGTGGGTGAATCATCCGATGGAACTTTCACAAGTTCGTATACATCTGACTTCTCCATCAATTAAATGAGTTGAAACATTGGCTCTAGAGAGAACACCATTTTTTCCCAATTTAAGAAAAAGAAGCCATGCTACCTAGTTACTTATTAAATTATCCTCTATGATATAAAGACACATAATATGGGAAGGATAAATGGCCAGTGGCAACAGAAGCAGAGATCTGGTCTACAGAACTGACCTTATCATGGTGGGGAGGTGTGGGGAAGTTGAGGAGGAGGACACTCTGGTGGAAGATGGATCATTAGATCATTGGATCATTGCATGCATGGAACCTTACCATGGATAGAATTTTAATTTTTGGTCCTAAAATTTTTTTATTTGCTTTGTTTTTGGGTCACACCTGGCAGAGCTCAGGGGTCACTCCTGGCTCCAGGCTCAGAAATTGCTCCTGACAGGCTCGGGGGACCATATGGGATGCCAGGATTTGAACCACAGACCTTCTGCACGCAAGGCCTTATCTTCATGCTGTCTCTCCAGTCTTCCTGGTCCTAAAATTTAAAAAAGAAATGATTCCCTGCTTATTTAGAGAAGTTAAACCTGGAATTTATTCTTCTTCCACCCCCCCCCCCACCACACACAATGTTTTCTTCATATAGTGGCAGTCACACCTGTCAGGAAGTTAATTAAATTAGCTATTCTTGGTGTTTCTCTTCATAGTCTACAGCATCCTCTCACTTGGCTTGATTTGGCTTGACACCAATAACTGGTTCTCAAGGCAGGCAAGACTATTATTGATGACCACCGTTGCACAGCTGAGAAAAAGTAAGACTCAGAGGTTAAATGACTTGGACAAGGTCATACAACTAGTGTAAATCTTGGAGCCCAAGTGTTTGAACTTCCACTGATGCCAGTATTTTGCCTCTTTTTCTCCAGAAGATTGTCAACATTCCAAAGCACCGAGTTTTGAAAGATAGTCAATGTTCCATACAAATAAGCAAACCCATCTAGACACCCGGATTTCCTTTCACTAAGTCATGCTTTAAAATTGTCCATCTTTTTTCCACTTTTGCTTTAAAACCTGACATGCTACCGTTCACAATTGCATATTGTCATTCATTGTTTTCTCCAAGGAAATTCAAACTAGAAGTTAGCAAACCTCGAACTTGTCTTTCACCGTTTCTGGACCTTCGACAGCTATTAAGAACCAAGAGCTTGAGGCAGGAGTGAGAAGTACAGCAGGTCAGGCATTTGCCTTGTATGCAGCTGATTCAGGTTTGATCTAACACCCCAAATGGTCCCCTAAGCACTGACAGGTGTGACCCTTGAACTCAGAGTCAAGAATGATCCTAGCAAACTGTCTGGTATGGCTCATACCAGACAAAAACAAAACAGAACAAGCAGCTTGCTTCCCATTAGCTAAGGCACCCTTACTCTCTTCCTGTTGTTTTTAAGTGAGAATTTCTAGTATTTTAATGATATTAGAGGGCTCTTGAAAAACAGGGATTCTTCTCAAATAAATGCCTGTGTAAGCAGTAAATCTGAAGGAGTTGCTTCTGGATTCCTGACCAGGTAAATTTGCTAAACTTGCAGAAGGTTTAAAAATATCCCTGTCCTGGGCCAGATTGCAGATATTGTTGCTGCTGACTCTGAATAGGGTGGGGGATTCTAGGCAAGTGGCTGATGGACCACTGTCTTTTTCTTTCTGCCCTGGCCTCATCTTTTAAATATGATCACCCATCTTTAAATTCTTCTTGACTTCCTTCCAGTTCTTCTACTCCCCAAGACCAAATTTCTAGAAATTCATTTTTGTACAGCAGTATTTCCTCCTCCTCCTCCCCACACCCTACCCCCAAAGGTGCTAGTGTTTCAAGCTAATAGGACACTGAGTCAAGTGAAAGAAAAATTTTAGAGAGGTGGAATAGTCTAGTGATTCACATCATGGTCCTTGCGATTAGATACACTGAAGTTTGAATCTCAGCCCTATGTTTTCTAGCTTGTTGACAAGTTTTTTTTTTAACTCTTATGAGTTTGTAAATTGAAGATAACAATGTAAGGATGAAATAAGACCTTGCATTTGTCCAATCTACCCCGATACTCTGAAGTATGTAGAGTCACCATAATTTAGCCATGCAACTTTTTTGTTCCTAAGAAACTCACAAGGCATTTTTCTCCAGCTTTGCATTTGTGATAATTGAACAAAGGGCTACTAGACATGTGAAACTAAAGATACTTTACTCCCAGTGCCCATTATTACCTGATAATAAGTAATGAATAATAATAATAATAAGCCTGTTTGGTTTTGGTCAATTCTAGATATGTGCTTTCCTCTATGTTTTAGTTTTCCTAAAATTGGGATACATTTTATAGTAGATGCCGTTTTCCTTTCTTATCAGCATGTAAAATAATGACTATGCTTTACAACCTATAGCATATTTGATTTTGTAAAATTCAGTAGTGATTTTTAAAATTACGAGTCGAAGTTAGTTTTCTCAACTCAAATGTTGGCCAACTGCTCCAATCTGGTAATTCTTGATGCAGTCTCTGCTTATACTCCAGTTCAATGTCACTTGTCCTCATGTGATAGATTGCTTTCTGCATAAAGCTGCATGTGTTCCTGAGCTTCGGAAATACATTTGAAAAAGCAACACTTGGGGTTGTATTACATGTTGGAGAGCTCAGATGACTTTCAGCAACTCTCGTTTTGAACTCTAAGATGCCTTTTTAGCACCTCATGCAGTTTGCTTATATTTCATGATATGCTAAGGTCTTGCTTTTTTGTACAAATTAAAGTGCCCAAGATGTGCCAGACATGATGTTGAGCTCCTAACCCCCTATAAACTATCTTAATATAATATTTCTATAAAAGTGACAGATACCATGATACCTTTATTTTGGAGAGGAGGAACTATAACCTTAAGGATTAACTCACCTGTTCAGGCTTTGAACGCCTGTAAATCCAACCCCAAAGCCATGACGTGACACCTCTGCATCATTTTCTTTTCCTTGACTGAGCTGGCCAATTGGTCCTTGCCATCTTCTTGCTTTACCTCAGCTAGAGGAAATGACAGACAGACAGAGGAATTTTAATTTACTAAGAACTTACTTGACATGTCACATTCGGTGGGTAGGGATGTGGGTTTCTGGGGTTTGGAGGGAAGAAGATGAAGGAACATGTTCCAGATCTTGATGCTTTCCAAAGCCCCTCTCCTACAGTGTTCCCCTTCCAGCTTCCCACAAGGCTTCCTATTGAGACGTGGGTCCTGTGATCTCCTGGTATGAATAGTGCCCTTTGTATGAGTAGTACACTTTGCCTGATTTTCCTTTTTCAGGATGATGCCAGCAAGCAGGGCGCTTCTCTTCCTTTTGTCATGAGTCAGATCTTGCCAAGGAAAGAAGAGTAAGTGCTTGATGATCTGTCAGATCAGGTGGAAAGGAATTAGCATTTCCAACAGTGAGTAATGAGACTACATGTCAGGAAATACACTCTCTAGATGGGTCCTGGAAAGACCAAGACAGTGGAGACACTGTGTGTCCTCCAGCGGTGCCATTTCCTAGAGAAGGTAGTGGGTCCATAGACTGGTTGTTGCTAGTGCTCAAAAGTTAGGTAGGGCAGGAGGTTTTTGGTGTTTGGGACTGGAGTTTTCAAAGATAGTTTTGTTTTTCCTTGTTGACTCTTAGGCAGGTTCAGGTTCCTCATCTAATTTTGTTTGTTTATTTTGGGGAGATCCCCAGTGGTGTGTCCCTTGGGCCATATTCAGCTTTATCCCTGGCTCTGTGTATAGGTGTCACTTCTGACAGTTCGTGGAACACTAGATGTGGTTCGAGTCAGGATTGACCTTACACAAGATAAACACCTTAATCCATGTGTTATTTCTCCTGCCCCAAATTCTACATCTTTATCATGTGGATAAGTCTGTTTTCTTGCCAGATCATTGTATGAATAGATCCTTCATTTGTATACAGGTAGTGTTTTATGTAGGTTTCTATCAGTGTCTGGGATGGAGTTGGTATGTAGTTTCTGCTCATTGAGAGGCAAATTCCTAATATACACAGAAATATATGCCTGTATGTTTATATTATGTATTGATACTTTTTAAAGAAATTAATAAGTTCATTCTTACAGTCAACAAGTATTTATTGAGAACCTGGTTGAGGTGCCACAGATCTAGCAGGGAGTAAAGCAGCCTCCCAAATTCCTGCCTACAGGGAGCTTCAGCGGAGAGAGACAATAAATAAGGAGAACACATAGCTTGTCAGATGGTGATAAATTCTATGGAGAAAAGCAAAACTAGAAAATGGAAAGTGAGGAGAGGTTTATATTTGAAAGAAAACGATTAGGAAAGGCTTCCCCAGGGGAGATGTGAGGGAATCAGGGAGGACATAGTTATTTGAGAGAAAAGTATGCCAGGAAGAAGGAATAAGAGTCACTGTTGAGAGGTGGCCGCAGGTGGGCCTGCTCAGGGAACAGCCATAAGTCAGCAAAAACGTCTGGAATGACCTGAGGGAGATATGCTAGTTGAAGGTAAGGACAGAGGATTCATAGGAGGCCAAAGGGGACAAAAAAAACTTCTTGTAGCTTGTAATTTTTTACTTGGTTCAAGACAGAAGTCTTGAGAAATTTGAAACTAAGGAGTTGATGCAAGATCTGATATGCATAACAGAATGACTATGACTGCTATGTGGACAAATCACATTGAGAAAGGCAGAATTCTGAGTGAATGTGCGTGGCATATGTGTTCCAGTAGTTCAGAAAACCTTGATGTAAGCTCAGAACTTGATTACTTTTGATTAGAAGGCCAAGGGGAAACAGACAGTACAGGAAGGCAGTGGAGACCTGGAGAAATATGGTTTGTATTGCGGGTTTGGCCCATCTTTGGTTTTTCTTTTGTCTGAATTTTTTTGCCATTACTGTGGACTGGGAATGCTGCAGCAGGAAGCGAGGGGTCACTGGTATGTTTGCCATTCAAAGGTCAGACCTCAAATGTGCTAAGATTGTGACTGAATAATCAGGAAGGACACTTTGCTTGAGCTATGTTAAGAATGAGAGTATCAGCGCTGGAAGGATGGGATAGTGGGAAGGGATTTTGCCTTATATCCAAGGTTTATACTGGGACATACATATGGCCTCCCTACCCCTGATAGGAATGGTGCCTAAGTCAGGAGTAAGCCCAAGCCTAGCTGATGGTGGTCCAAGCTGCTCTCCAAAAAAAGAAATGAATAAAAGGAAGATGGCATAGAAGTAGAAGGCATGCTGAGAGCAGAAATGACTATCTCTTGTGACTTTTCCTTTAACAGAGTGGGCAGGGCTGTGAGGGGAGGAGTGTTGGAGTCTTGGAATCACAGCTGCTGAGAGAGAAAACTACTTGAGTCTGTGCATCCCTCAACAGTGAGTGAAGAACGTCAGGATTCGGAAGGGGGGACCCACAGAATGCAGATGGGCTGGGCGCCCAGAGCCCATGCCACCCATCCTGGCCAGCAGATTCCTCAGGGCTTAGCTAGTCAGATCACTGCTGCCTTGTCAGCCCTCTCTCTGCATCAATCAAAGGGAGCTCCACTTTTCTGGAGCAAAGAGACCTTTGCGGCTACACATTTCTATTTTGATTTTACAGCTTCTTCCCCTCACTGTCGTTTCCAAAGCCTTGACTACTTTTTTCCAAAAATAAGGAGTAACAAGAACCAAGTCATATAGGGAACAAGTCCTGGTCTAATGACTTGACTTGTCTTTACCCTTCGCAGCTGTAGAACAATCCTGTGAGGTAGGTAATATTACCCTCAGATGCCAAAAGAAGAAACTGAGCCGAGGGAGCTGGCCTTCAAAATCTGTCGCACATCCATCCAGGGTCACTGAAGCTCACGGTGCTTGCTCTGTCTTTGTGTCATCAATCCTATAATTATTTCTTATTCATTTTGAGGACTTTGATGAGGGAGATTTTGGAAATAATTTGTGCGTCTATGTACAGAGGAACTTTGTGTTCACAAAGGGAAAAGAAACTTGCTGAGGTCCTTTTCAACTTTTTTCATATCCGCAAATGTGGAGTACTTTGTTGGCAGCTGCAATTTCCACTTCTTGTTTAATGTCACTGGTTGTCATGTGTCATACACTATCTCAAGGCTGTAAACTTCGTCAGGCCAGAGTCTGCATGGAATTTATTTTTATACCTACTGTAGTAGCTAAGTGAATGTCATAAGCAACATAGATGCTCACTAAACAGGAAATGGTTTCTAAAGTTGAATGGATGAGTCAGGTAACTGCTTCTCCCTTGAACTGTTCATGTCTGAAAACAATGAAGAGAACCTTTCTATATGAGAATCATAATATGGATTTATGATGAACAACGCTTTCATGGTTTTCAAGACCTTTTCACATAGTTGATCTCATTTGATCATTCCTGTTTATCCTTATGAAGATGGTTGGTCACATATGGTTTTCAATTTAGTTAGGAGAAATCTGAGACCTTGGACCACAAGTGACCTGCTGAAGATCAAACATGCTGTTACATCTTGATTTTGTCTTTAAAATCAGAGGAAAGATTAGAGTCACTATCTCCTAATTTACTAATTTGTGCACAATGTTAGGGCACGTACCTATTGGCTAAAGGTTGGAGCACAAGAGCTAATGCTCTGTTGGCATTGAGAGTTGAGTGTTTTTATTTATTTTAGTAAAGCTGCAAACAATCTAACAGAGTGCTGTTCAATTTGTGTGTACCAAGCATGACAACAGTTAATTGTTACCAGTTACTTATCTCTGGTGAGATCATAAGCTTGAAAGTATGCATTTGGAAATTTTAGAGACATCTGTTGATTTTTTTATTGAGCATAGTTAACATGCAGCACGGCACTATTTTCAGGTTTTCAGCCCACTAGTTCTATATTATATTCATTCAGAAAGACCCCCACAGTTTATTTAACTTCTTATAGTCATATAGTGCTGATTTTGTTGCCCAATTGTTTATACTTGTTCTTTTCAAATAATTTCAGTCTTACATAAAAGTTGAAAAATAGTGCAAATTTCTCTCAGACCCATCAGTCAACTCCCGCTAATGCTAATGTCGTGCATAGCCATGATATAATGATCAAAACCAAGAGGTCATTATTGATACAACATGTTTTATTAAAGTTAAGAATTCAGTTTTACTTCATTAAGAATTTTTCCTTAACTTATGTCCATTTTCTGGTCCAGAACCTAATTTAGGACCTCCCTGCCCAGCGTTGAGTTCTTAAGTTTCTCCAGACTTCTTTAGTTCCCACGAGTTCCCCCAGTATTATCTTATTTTGCTTGACTTTCAAGAGTATAGGTTAGTTATTTTGTTGACTGCCTCTTGATTTGGGTTTATCTTGACATGTCCTCATGATTAGATTGAGGTTCTGCATTTTCACATGCTGAATGCATATGTCACTTCTGAATATCACAAAGGTGGCAAGTGTCATCTGTAAGTCAGTCACCCTCAAGGACCAGATGAGGGAGGATGATTTCTTGTTTTGTTGGTGCTATTAGCCTTCATTACTTGGTCAGCATGACTTTAGAGTCTTTACTGGGAAACTGTATTTCACCATTTCTAGATAATCAGTGTCCTGTGTGACTATATTTTGAGAGCATGTAAATATTCTGTTTCTTCTCAAACATGTATATTTTTCATCATTACCACATTTATCATGTATTTTGCCTGCAATGACACTTATTTCTGTCATGTTTGCCTAGTGATGATTTTTTTCTTTTGTCCTTTCTCTATTTATTGAAATCTGATGAGGGAGAGAGAGCTATCCTTTCTTCCCCATTTCTCTCTTTAGTTCACCGTCACTTCATACCATCATATTATTTTTCATTATGTAAGTTATAATCCATACTATGTTACTTTTTGTCTTTGAACTTGTCTAGATTTGGTCACATGGAGCTCTTGCAGGCTGACTTTTCTACTTACAACATTTCACCATCCTTGGGCCATGAGCTAGTATTTTCAATTAAGAAGCTTGCCTAACATGTAGTCGATCCAGATTTCATGCCTGACACTACATCCTCAGGCCTATGTCTGATCTCATGGTTTGGTTCCTGGTGAGGCCTTTTTGGGCTTCCTGAGCTGAGCTTGGGAATCGAACTGCAGTCTGTCCTAGGTCAACATGTGCAAGGCAAATTCCCTATCGCTTGTGCCACTGCTCCGGCCCTAATACAATCCTTTCTTAAGAGTTTTTCTGATTTTGGATCACTAGATGTTGTTGGGTCATCTTGAGTTTTTCTGGCCCCAATCCTGAAATCATACACTTTTCTAGGATGAGAGGTTACTTTCATTGAAGAATGGTAATATTTTAAGATAAAAAATCTAGTAACTATATATAACAACTGGTTATCATATCAGAATTTCTTTGATGGGGTCAGATTGATAGAACAGTGGGAGGACACTTGCTTTGCGTGATGGCCGGCCCAAGTTTCCTCCTTGGCACCCTGTATCTGCCCCTGAGCACCACCAGGAGTGATCTCTGAGTACAAAGCCAGAAGTAACTCCTGAACATCATCATTATAGCCCCAAACCCACCCTCAGAAAAAGAAAAAAGAACACCCTTGATGAAGATAGAAGCGTGTTAATTCAAGTATCAGATCTTTATCTTGACACAGCCCTATACCTGGCATTTTTGTGGTCTTAAAAAATCCATCACTATAACCATAACCTCATAACTCATCTCATGGTCATTTTAAATTTCTTGGAATATGTCTTATGAGGTCTTATTTTATTGACACATTAAGCAAATAAACATGGAGCATGTGCTATGCACCAAGCCTCATGAGAGGTGCTGGTGATCAAGTTAAGCTTCAGTAGAAGCTATAGTCCAGATTCGTTTCTTAAGTCTTGAGCACAGCTCTCTAATGTTTTGGAAAATCATTTCCAACTATTCAGCATTTTTAAACTTTAATATTAAGTCTCACATTTTTTAATTTTGATTTAAACTCAAAATGTGGTAGAACAAAGAGGTTTTCCTGTAACACAGTACTCACTGTGCCATTAAATCATTTTGTTCTCAACTTCATTCTCACATAGAAGTGGTTGATACTTCTGGGCTTTATGCAAATATGTGAGAGATGGATATTTGGGCGTGAAGGCACTTTGATGTTTAAACTCTCAGACTGACCCCATAAAAAGTGTCTGATGACAAGGAGGAGTAAAAGCTTGAAGAAAAAATATGGCTCTGTGATCTGTGCTCACCTATCCACAGCACTGGGAATGGATGAGAAATCTTCTTCAATTTGATCTCAGATTCTGGAAGGATTTTGGCAACAGGAAGTTTTAAAAGATTCTGTTGATTGATTTTAATCTAATCTACTCCCAGATAAGTTGGATCTGGATTCAGATCTAAGGAAATTAATTGATATGTCAGTGAATGCCTCTCAGTTGCTCATTATCCTTATTTCTACCTTTTAACACTTTCCATCTGATTGAATATGACATGATGCTATTCCAGTATTTTCTTGGCAGCTTATCAATATTTCCCTTAACTTCTTGAGCTTAAATAAACTGAGTTTTTTGAGCCTCTAGAAACAAAAGGGTTCGGCTGGTTGGACAATGCAGTACTTCAAAATAAGTCAGTTGTCTAGTAGCATTTGCTGGTCTTTACCTTTAGAATGCTAGAAACTTGGAATATCTCTTCCCCATTGGTTCCTCCTGGCATGTTAAAGTCTAAGTGTTTTGTGCCACTGAACAAATGTTCTCATCATGCAAAGAATACATGTAATCGCTCACTTAACTTCTGTCTTTTGGGGTTGAAGGAAACTGCAGCTGTGGTCAAGTTGATTGCCACACCCCCTGGTTGGAAATCTGAGGGCAAGAGGGATCACTTTGTATTTGCCTTGAAAAGTACGGTATAGGGCCAGAGAGCTAGCTCAAAAGGCTAGAACACATAGACACCCCCCCCCCCAAGCACTGCCAGTTCTAAGCCTGAATACTGAGCTGGGAGTAGCCCATGAGTAGATGAGTGTGCCCCCAAACAAACAAACAAACAAACAAAAATCCCTAGACAGCAAATGTAGGGTGTAGGCATCTGAGAATCTCTTTGTTAGCTCTGCCAAAGAGGGGCAGCCAGATACAGGCTTCTCAACATGTTAGTTTAAAGAGCTTCATCTTTTAGTCTTGAGTCTGGCAGATGACCAGGGACAATTAAAGAACATGAATTGTTAGTGTTTTCTCTCTCTCTCTCTCTCTCTCTCTCTCTCTCTCTCTCTCTCTCTCTCTCTCTCTCTCTCTCTCTCTGTCTCTCTCTCTCATTGTGTACTTTAGCACATAAAATCCAGTTTAGAAAACAGCTTTGTATGTGCCATCCTGTTTGTAATGCAGTGGTCTGCCCTTGAGAATTCTAAATGAGTTGACCTACATAGCTCAACCATTTCAATGAAAAGTAACAGAGTGTAGATTGGCAGGAGGTGGAGGACAGGAAGGAGACAATCTCAACCTGGAGCTTTGGTTTGGGCAAAACAATAGAAATGGCAGAGATGTTGGATGGGAAACATAACTGATGGCTACCATATATGCTTTGTTGCTCTCCCGTGGCTGAGTTCTGCAAAGACAGCTTCTTGATACCCTTGTTGTGGGTATATAGTCTTCAGGGCCAGGGTAACTCTTTTCCTAGGGAAGGACTCTGGGAAAAATAGTTTTTAATTTTCCCCAAATCTGTTTTTCCATTTCTTGGTGTCACTCACAACATCTGATTCTCTGCTGAGACGCTCTCCCCATCTTTCTAGTCAGGCTTCAAGGAAAAACATTGAGATGAAATTCTGTCCACAGGACAGAACCAACATCCTTATTCTCTTATTTTCTCCCTGCTGCTCAGAATTCAGAGGCTGCAGAAAGTTCTAATTAACTCTGTTTCTCTCCAATGACAAGCTTACATCTGGAGCTACCGAGTCAGGAAGCCATTCGGCCAGCATCCAGCAAGGATTTTCTCCCCTTTGCACCCAGCTCAGCCACTGGGCACTGCACCAACCCTGGCATTGCAGCACAAGGATGCCAAGGGCTGGAGCAACTCAGGGCTAATTGTTTCATCCAGAAAATTATGGGTTAGAGATATTGAAATTACTAGCTTATTTTGAAGTCGTCCCCATTCACCCCCACCTCCCCACCACCACCCTAGGAGACGAGACGGTTCTTTCCTTGGATGGCCATCTCTCCCACATGCTGCCTGATGAGACCATCTTGGTCTCATCTTGATGAGGCCATCTCAGTTAGATGCTCTGAGAAGGTAATGCGTCATTCCCTTTATATCCTAACTCTGAGTCCTTGGGAACAGGGTGCAGATCAAGACTATAACAGATGGGAGAGGGGACAAGGAAATGTCTGATCATGGAAGAGCTGCATCAGGCTGAATGGAGGCAGTAAGATGCAGAGTAACACAGAAGCCATTTTTGGGTGATTTCTTCAGTTTCACCTCAGTCTCTCTCACCATTTATCTCCTTATCTTATATAGTGTTTCCTATTCTAGATGTTTTAAACATTCACACACATACTATATACACATTCATCTACCCATACACACATCCAGACACAAATACTCATTTGATTCTCACAATAGCCTGTGAAGTAGACATTACTGTTCTCCAAATTTTACAAATTAGAACACCAAGGCATGGAGAAGTTTAGGCATCTAGGCAGCTTGGACTCAAAATCAGTACCGTGGTACCAAAGGCACGTGTATTGTTTGTAGGATGTTTGTATTGCTTTGTAGCATAGGTCCTGTTCTATTCTAGCCCCGAGGGTTTTCAGAGAAAGAGAATTCCAGAGAAAAAGAAATCCTAAGAAATGCTTAGAATAATGCATCTCAAACTTCAATTTGCATATGAATTATTTAGGTAGTTTGATAAAATGAAAATTCTGATTCAACAGGTTTGAACTTGAGGTTCTCATTTCTAGCCAGCTCCTGAATGATGTCAGTGACGCATAGGCCACACATTGAGTAGTAAAGCCTTAGGAAAAGATTCTCTGGTTCTCATCGTCAGATCATATATTTAATTGATGGGGGAAAAGTCCTTATATTTAAATAGAAGGCTCATTCATCTGTAGAGTGATAATGCCAGCCAAAAACTGGTAAGAGATCTAGGTGAAAAGAAAAGACCTGTAGGAATGAAATGTAATAAACTTTTTGTTTGTCTTGAAGTTGAATTTTTCTAAGACTAATCGAAAATGAAATGATTCTATGTTTTCCTTTTTCATTTCACAGACAAAGTCTTGGTTGTTGTTGTTCTTGGGCTTACCTCAGCATTTCTGAGCGAGTTTCATTTCTATTTTTTTCTGAGTCACCAGTGTACACAGTTCTTTCAGTAGACCCTAAATATGTACAAGGGTTCAGACACAAAGTTAGATTCCATCACAAAAGCAGAGTCACCATGGTAACCACAGCCTTTAATTCTTGAGTGTGCCCAGCAACCTCAAGAGCTGGTCGTTGACGAGAACCAAGTTGCCCTCTAGAGACATGGAAGGGAGTGGCGTTCTGCCCACATGAGGCTGCGGTTTCTTCACCTCCGCAGCAGGAGACTTCCATTTGCTCTGAAGATTCCAGACACTCAAAACTTTTATTTTTCCCTGGAATCTTGGAGTTAGCCTTTACGGTGTTTTCTGTTTCTAACTTCCAACATGATGAGAATATTACACATAGTTGGGATACTCTTGTTTTTTGGGTTTGAGCTCTGGTGGATAACCACATCCCAGTCTTCCTGTGTTAATTTGTCAATATTTTGGTTTATCTGTATATTGGTGGCTTGGGGCATATGGCAAATTCAGTAGCAAAGAGTTGGGGTGAACCAGATCCTGCCACATAGTTCCCTGATGTGGCATCTTTCATTCTAAGGTCTGGTGGAGCCAATGAAAGCCTGATTTTCTGTATCATATTTTTATTTTTTATGTCAAGACAAAAGTCACCTATCAGTTGGTATAATACCCTCTTGTCTTGGGATGATAGTGAAGGTTCACTTTTTCAATCTCGTTTGGATGACATCATCACAGAAGTATCTGGATCACTGAATTGAGACCCAGGAGATGACTTAATGCTTGTGGGACTGAGAAAAAAAGAGACCACAATGGCCCAATAGGACATAATTGCTGGTTTTGGTTATTATTGTTTGCTAGAAAGGAAACAGTAAACTTGTGTTACTTTAGCTTGGCCACATTATTTTTTGAAAGACATCTTTCGAATATAGAACTCCCTCCAGTGGGTAGTGTTGTGTATCTAATAGGACATTAAGCTACTGATTCCCGGGGCTCGAAGGTTGACCTGCTTGGAGATATTTCCAACTGGGAAGGCAACATGGACCTTCCTGCCTTCTGTGAAATCTCCTTTTAAATGGTGTTTCTCTATGAACACATGACCTGAGGAAGAACTGGATACAAGAAATAATTTCGAACTCACCTTATTCTTCGTCTCTATATCTACCCAAGCTTCAAGATAACCATGTAAGTCAGCGGAACTGTTTTTATGCTCATCAAAACTTCTGGAAGGAGTATCGGAATAGAACACTTATTAACAAATTCACTGTCATTCTAAATTAAGACACACAATGCTTTCTGCCTGACAAAACTTTACTCATATACTTAACCCAAGTCATTTTAAGTGGTATAAAAGTGACAGTGATGGTTTTAATCTTGAAAACCTAAAATTAATAAATGCAGCTTTGACGGCTGCTTCTGTCCATGTATTCTTTTCTATATGTTTCATTAGAAGCTCATCAGTATTGCTGCTTCCAGAGACTCATTGTTCTCATTTCATCATCAAAGTCGACAGAATCAGGTTTGGGGAACCAGGTCCATGCACACGAGCTGGGAAATTATTAGGAAGAAGAAGTAGTTTTTTTTTTTTGTTTTTCTATTTCTCAGAGTAAATGGTGTAAATAGTAAACACTATGTGTATAGAAAGCAAGAAATTTTGAAACGCTGTGAATTTTGACATAATCTTTACACAGAAATAATGGCACAAGACCGAATTACTTGATGGTTTGCTTTATTTGACTGAATCTGAAAAGAACTAGAACATGGCCAAAAGATGTGTCTCTTCACTTGTACCTTGAGTCTGGTTTCTAGACTGAAGGCCGCACGTTACCCTTAGCCCATTCTTTGACATATGTAGGTGAAGGGTGAAAGATTTGGGAAATGGGAAGCTCCAATGAGTTTCACTAAAATCACATTCAATTGTCTAGAAATGTTGTAGCCACTCAGTCTGGCTGCTGTGTGAATTGGAATTGACAGGCTATTCTGATAGGATCTGAAGGGGCCAAATTAGAGATCTGTACCCCAGAGACACTATAACCCCTTGTTTGAGATATCAGGGTGTTTTACTTCGCTTAGTTTAACTCATCAGCATATTAAATCTTATCTAATTGCTTTACCACCCTAATTAATTACCTCACCTAACAAGTGGGGATACTTATTTGTTCCAGAGAATTGTGAAGAGATAGTGAGATAATATATGTCTATTGTGGGCCCTTTAGCTTATATCATGCTTGTTGAATTTGACTTTGAAAAGCATCGCATGTATTCTGGTTCTGTCATAATAGCATGACTGGGGAGGTATAATGGATAGAGAAAGGAGCAATACTGAGACCATTATGGGACACAATAATTGGTCCAGAAATTGCAGTAAAATCTAATTGTGTGCCAACTGAAGTTGCCTACCAAGCACCCCAGTTGGGTGTCACCTGCAAGGGCTCTGTGGTCTCTGTGGTGGGCTAGTCAGCTCAATGATAGCTCTCTGGAGACAGATCATCTCTCTAGCTCCTTCCACACCTGGTCTCTCCTGCACAAAGTTCTTCTGGAAAGGGCCTTGGTGGAAGCCATAGCTGAGGCTGTGGGCTTGGACAGAGCCTCAGAGAGACTTCAGAGCCTGCCAGGAGCAGGGCTCAGTTGCCACAGATATTCAGTCCTTTGGTCTCGGGTCACAAATTGGGCACTCTGTCTCAATGTTTTTCTCATCATCTATCAAGTTTTGAATTTTTTCCTAGGAAGCCCAATTGCTAACTGGTAGCAGATTTGATGCCAATAGTCCTTTTTCCCCCCACTTCTCTATTAAACTGTCCCTCTCCCCACCAGCCTCCCACTCTACCCTCCTACACGCTCAGCTTCCTTCCTAATTTTAGTAATTTTACTAGGGCAGAGTTTCAGAATGCCCACTTCTGTGGTTTTTACCTCCTTCAGTGCCTGTATGTGAGTACCAGCCTTTGAGGCACCTCAATTGGACCCCATCTCTTCCTCTACCTGGAGCTGCCCAGTATCCTATGAGAATGGTGAAAACTGGCGATGCCCAGACACGGGCCAGTGCAGCAGTGGTGCCTAATGAGAACCTCTAAGAAAAGGGTATGGGTGACCTTCAGTGGGAGGGGGAAAATGGCAGTGGAGACCTTGTTAAAATGAAACTGTTTTAAAAAGTGATTTGTGAAGATTTAAACAAATTTCTTTCAAACCGTGTTATTACTCATAGGAATTGTATCAATCCACAGTGAATGCTAAATTGCTGGATCAGTCAGAAAATACTGTTGCCGCTGAAGAATCAATGCTAATTGAATCATTAGAGCGTTATTACATGAAACACAAATAGCTCGGGATGATAACTCTTGGTGCCATGTGATCTGTAGTCTTCAAGGAAGCAGTCAGTGTCTCTTCCCTACCCAATCTCAGAACAGGCTCCTCCTACCTCGCCTGTTTACTGGCACGAATGGTGCTGGGGGAGGCTGGAAGAGTCCAGGTTGTGCCTTATCGATAGAGCTCTTGCCTTGTGCATTCTTCTTGAGGTCTGTGATTTGAACAGCTCTCACACTTGGGAGGCCAATGAAGAATTTGCATGTCACTTTAGAAATTTTGTAGTGGGGTCTATGAAGTACCAGGAAATAGGAAGACTTAACCAGAGCAGGTAGAACTCACAAAAATTTATATTTCTGGGCTCTGTTGAGGATGCAGAGCCTTAAGGTACAAGGATGGAGACGCTGCTCTGGACACCCAGATCTAAATTTCTATGCTTGCTGGAATGGATTTTGAAAAGGCAAGGCATTGGCTCTGGTCCTGGGGTGGGGCCCACTAGGGTCCCCATCTAGAAGACCCCTCGGGTTGTATCTGGTGGTGGTGGTGAGGAGCCATGTAGTAGCAAGGCATTAAACTTGGAACCTTTTACCTGCAAGACATGGACTGCACCTCTTTGAACTATCTCCCTAGCCCTCAACTATTTTTTAAGTAATAGTGACAAGAGACATAGTCCCCATAACATGTCTTAGTTGTATTTCTTCTAAGAAAATGAGATAGGAAGAAAGAGGAGAGGGATTTTCATAAGTACTCCCAGTGGCTTTAGTCTGATTTGCAAGCAGAATCAAGAGTTCCACTTCTCCCAGGTGGCAGGGAGCACAGGAATGGGGTATAGAGGGACGGACAGTGTTGATTCCACCCTGGCTGGGCCTTGGAATTGGTTCTGTGCCCCCACAAATGACAATTACCCAATCATCATACCCTCTCTGGGGTCACCTGTACCCCAATTAAGGGTGCATGATTTCTCCTTTCCTCTCTGCTCTGGGGTGTCTGTGTCCTTTAAAAAGTCTTTTTATTTGGTTTATTACTTTGGTTTTTGGAGGGACCACATGTGTATGTGCTCAGGGTTTACTTCTGGTTTTGTGCTTAGGGAATTTCTTCTGACACTGCTCAGGAGACCATCTGTGGGAACAGGGCTTGGACAGGGCTTAACCTCTCTGTACTATTGGAATTGACCTTGTCCTGTGGCATAAACTTTCATTTACTTTTGGCCTTTGCACTATATCTTTTTCTCTTATGGAGATATTCACTGTCTCCTTGGAATTAGTAAGTGCCCCAATAAAACAATTTTATGTAAAATAAAAACAATAAAACCTCTAGCAGGGGTCTCAAACTCAGGGCCCGTGGGCCACAAACGGCCCTCAGTACAACATTTTGTGGCCCTGCCCTAGAGGAATCTTTTTTTGTTTTGTTTTGTTTTAGCTGTTTGGGTCACACCCCCAATGTTCAAGGCTTACTACTGACTTTGCACTCAAGGATCACCCCGACTTTGCCTCCTGTGGCCCGCAGGAGACCCCTGCAAGGCTTGTGCTCATTTTGGGGGAAATCTCCTAAATTGTGGTCAGGGGTGCAGGGGGCCCACTATTGGAAATATTCAGTTCAGTACTGCTAAGATCTGCGTTCTAGAGGGCATGATGCAGATCTTGGCAGGGGTCAATGCAATGCCAGGAAACACACTTGGGGCCTCCTATGCCAGCCATGTACTTTAGCTTTCGGAACTATCTCCCAGGCCCAATTTACCCTCATCTTTATGTATGAGAAAAAATAAACTGAGAATTTAATTTGCACAAGATCATGTACAAGACTTAGAGTTCAAGTTCAATCCAATCTAGATCTCTAAATAAATCTTTCAGCTATAATATGCACACACTTCTCTCCATTGATTCGAACTCCCCTATAAACATATAAGCAGACTTTCCTCCCAAGCACTTCTCTGCTTACTCACCTATACATACTCCTTCTTCCACTTCTTGCCGCTTAGCCCCCATTTGTCTCAGTCCCCCTTAAGCCTTCTCCATCAGATTTCCACCTTAAAGGTTTTGACTCTTAGCTGTACAGACCAGGGGCCTTCAGACTGGCATGGTGCCACCGTCAATATTTTTAAATATGTTAACCTCCGGTGCATTCTTGTTTAACTCCCACCTTCTCTGCCCAAGTTCTGTTTTCTTCCTCCATGTCACCAGCTCAGACAAATTGCTGCTGCCTTGCTTGCCCATTTCAGATCCACAGTGGTTTTTAGAAGCCGGTCTGCAAAACAGGTAGAGAAATGGATTGCAGCCAGACAGAAATACTAGGAACATTTCTCCTCTTTGTGTCCCGGGCCCTCTGCTTAGCAGTAGAAAGCTTTTAGCATTCTTCTGCCTTACTTGAAATATTCAGTCAGGTTTCCTCATTTGCCCCATAAACATTCATCTTCTCCACCAATAGAATTGAAAGAACTGCTCTGAATTGCCATAAAGCTGTGCTTCTGTGCCCTCCTTTTTCTTTTCTTTTTTTTTTAAGCACTCTTTCCATGAGATTATCTTGTCGTCTAGGTGACTCTTGCAAAAAGCTTATAAAGGGCCAGAGCATTAGCACAGCCGAAGGGCATTTGCCTTGCATGCGGCTACCAAGGATGGACCTGGGTTCAATCCCCAGCGTCCCATATGGTCACCTGAGCCAGAAGTGATTTCTGAGTACAGAGCCAGGAGTAACCCTTGAGCATCACTAAGTGTGCCCCAAACAAACAAACAAACAAACAAGTACAAAGTAAGAAAGAAAAAAGCTTGTAAGTAAGCTACATAGGTGCGAATGAGGTGCCTAGGTCTCTGTATAAACTAGAGTGAGGGCCAGCAGAAGTGAGTCCTTGTGTGTATGTAATCAATAATCCAGGGTAGAGAGTTGGAAAAATAGGTCAGACTGACAGGCCCCATTTTTTATGATGTAATTCTGCAGTTCATCTAGTGTCTTGGAAGATGAATGAGTGGGGCTCTGAATTGTTTTGTGCTTCCATGGGCCAAGCAGAGGTAGGTAGATCATCTCAAACCCTGTACCTTCCCTTCCCCTCTTCCTATTCAGCAGTGCAAGCCCCCATGTGTCTGTACTCAGATGCTAAATTCAACCCAAGGCTCTTCAGTATAGGGGTGAAGACATTCCTGGGTGTATACAAGAGTGAAAGCAGGGGGTTTTTACTTGTTCTGTCCCTGCTACCTTCCTGGGGAACTATGTCTAGTATAGTGTTGCTCAGTAGCACTTTATGAAATGGAGAGGTTTGCCATCTAATTTCCTCTTGGTTCTCAGCCATCACCATCTTTATTTCCTTTGTCTAGAGTTATAGCTCCATTTCCTCTAGTCCCCAGCCCCCTACTAACCCCCTGCTGCCATTTCATTTGATCAGCACCCTCTCTCACAGCCTAATTTTTCAAATTTTTTTATGTAAGTCATTGTGATTAAAAAAGTTATTCATAGTTGGGTTTTAGGCATGCAATGTTTCAGGATCAAATCCACCACCAGTGTCAGCATTCCTCCACCAATGTTTCCAGTCATCCCATGCTAATGCATCTTATTCCAGCTTGCTGTCAAAATGGGCACCTTGTTAAAGTTTGGATCTCATGATTCTATTGTTGTTGACTCTGGCTTGTATATTTAGTTCTGTCCTTTACTAACACCACCAATGTGCCCGAGACCCCTTGATCCACGTCCCTCAACATTTTATACATATTTTTCTCCTCCCCCACTCAATTTCTTTCCTTTCCACTATAGTCTGAGGCCTAGAGTATTCTAGACAACTCCCATTTATAAAACATTGCATTTTTCATGCAGTTATTCTAAATACCGCATTAAGTGATATCATCTAGTATTTACCCTTCTTCTGGCTTACTTCATTTAACATGCTGTCTTCCAGTTCCATTAATGTTGCAGTGCACTGCATAATTGCATCATTCCTTACAGCGATGTAGTATTCTGTTGTGTGTATGTAACACATCTTCATGATCCACTTGTCTGTCATTGGATATCTAGACTGATTCTAATTCTTAACTATTGTACTGAGTGCTGTGATGAATTGTAGTGTGCAGATGTCCCTTTGGATGTATGTTTTTCTGTGCTGGAGATAAATACCCAAAACCAGAGATTTCTGGGTCATATGATAGTTCTATTCTGAGTTTACTGAGAGCCCTCCATACTTTTTCCACAGGGGTTGGGCAGAATTTTCACCAGCAGTGGATGAGAATTCCTTTTTCACCATATCCTCACCAACACAAATTGATCCCAGTATTTCTGATATGGGCCATTCTCACCGGTCTATGATGATAGTGTCTTGATTTGGGTGCCTCCTTTTTTGATTCAAACTTCTCAGTTTTTAACCTCTCCCTGTGCCCATCCTCATTCTCCCTACTTCAGTCAAGCAGCTTCTTAAGAGTCCTCACAAACCCCTGTACTGTCTTGCCAGCCAAACTGTCTTGTTTAGCTCTTGCCACAGTACAACCATTTCATCTCCCAGAATTATCTTTGTATTCAGGTCAAAGATCATCAAACTCAGTACCTACCAGAACGAAGTAGGAAGGGCACATTTGGAAGTGGTTTCTTTCCATAGAAACCATCTCATTCCTACTGCTACATTAAAAACAGTAACACAAGAATAATGGTCAATGGATTTTAGGTTGTAGAAATGATGTGGGGGGCCAGGGTTTTTGACTGAGACTAAAGAACACACACACACATTCACACACAGAACTCACACTTTGAAGGGAAGCTAGACTAATTATAATCCTGAGGAAACTATTCCTTAAGGGGAGGTTCCTTCTAAATTTTCAAGACAGGAAATCTGGATTTTAAGTGAAATTCACTTATGCTTAAATTTTGGTTCAAAATTTTTTCCCTTTTTTTTTTTTACTTACTTCTGGGTCTATACTCACAAATGGACCACTCCTGGTGATTCTTGGGGAAACATATGTGGTATCAGTGGATGAATCCAGGTTGACCAATGCAAGCCAAGTGCCCTTCTAACTATACTATTGCTATTGTCCCTCTCTGCCATTTTTTCTTTACATAGAGATTTTATCCAAATAAAACACCTGTTGGTCACATTGACTGCTGGTGTCTGGAGTGTGACTTCAGCTTTAGAGCATGTTCCAAGTTTTGTATGTTATGACACCCTTTGTCTTGCATGGGTCCTCTCAAGCCCTGGAAGAAGTTGTATATGTGGTGCCAAAAGTGTTGGTCCCTGACTCTACAGACCTGTACTTTTTAATGTCCTGATTCTTAATCTGGCCTCAGTTTCTTCATTTGTTAATGAGAACAGAAATGTTTGACATGAGCAATACTGTATGAATGTTGTATCACCAGACTTAACATAACCCTCATCTGATTTGACCCTCAGAAGAATCCAGTGTAGTAGAATTGGAAAGTGATTTTATTTGTTATTGGAAAGAACTAAAACCAAGAAGAGTCAAACCACAAAGCGAGGATTATTTAATCTGTAGGTGGCTATGGGCCCCTGGGTCTAGGTCTTTCCATGTGGTTTTGTGCTCTATCTGTTCAACTTTGAGCAGAATGTGAATCTCTATTTCGGTCAACTGTTAAGGACTCTGTGGACCTTAGGAAGAGCTCATTGTTCTGCAGGTTATTAAGAAGCAAAATCACTTTTCTACCCACACTAGTAATTGATCTGATTTGATGTATATTCTCTGTGCAGATGGTGAGTACCTGGGGGTGGGGAAAAATCAAGTTCAGAGAAGATGGAGATAGGGGGTGGTGAATAATCTGATTAACTGAGGTGAAGGAAGGTTCCCAGGCCATCAGGCAGGGCATGAGGGGAGTAAGCCTGGTCAGTTGTCTGCTGCAAGTTCTGTGTGCACTGGGTGTATCTGGCCAGTGCCCTCCGCCGTCACTAAACTGGAAGAGGACAAATAGCCAGGTGGAAAGGGCATTTGGGGCGCTAGGACACATTTATTTCTTGGGTGTCAGTTTTTGTTCCCACCATAAAAGACGGCCAAAGCTTGTTCGTGTGAGTGTTAGGCAGGCTAAGTGAAGCAATGCAGATGAATTTAGTTGGCACTGAGCCTGGCATGGACCATGTGCTCAGCTGCAGTGAGCAGGACTTGGAAACATCTTCACAAGAGCTAGGCTTTGAAGGGGTCCTGTGGAGTGGGTTTGGTTGATTCTGGGCACTGAATTCCTCACTGCATTGGTCAGAGGAGAGTCATTCAACTGAAATTTTTCTTTATAACAGTGCTTGGGGAGCCTTCTAACTTGAGGTTTTATGAAGACAATAAAAGTATGCAGAAAATAGCTAAGTCTACATCATGGAAATAGAACTATTTTTCTGTTTATTTAAGTGGATGGCCGATCCTACACAACACTGGCAATACATCTGAGTCAGGATGAAATTCCCCTTCCTCTTTGCCAAGCATCCAGAACAGTCTTCGGATGGCTTTAGAGGGTCTGTCCATACCCAAGGTCCTTTCCTGTCTCTTTGCCAGGGTAATCTCCATTTCAAGGCCTCAAGCTCAACTGAGTGTGGCTCTCGAACACAAATCTAGTCATGCACCCCATATTCCTTCAGCTTGCTCCTTCCTTCATTACCTTGAGAGGTGGCATTGACTTCCTGCAGAAAACTTTGCAGAATGTCAGCTGCCTATTTGCCTCATTGCCTCAGACCCAGGAGCACGGTGCTGACTCTGGTTGTCATCCTGATCTCCAACAGGCACCCACAGTAGCCCGTGGCCTGTCTTCTTCCCTAGGAAGAAAGGTTTTTCCTAAATCTCAGTGCCAAGTGAAAACAGCCTTCTGCACTCGCTGCAGGACCTTCCTGGCACCGGCTGCCAATCTCCAGCACTAGTTCAGGGTGGTTCTGCCCACAGCTTTATGCTTCCTGCACTCCTCATGATGCATGTCTGGTTGAGGGTCTCTGGAAGTTCAAGGCAAGAGCAGTGCTGTGAGTGGCGTTGTCCGCCGGATTTTTGTGTATATGAGACAGTTCGCTGAGCATCTCAGAGCCTCACGTTGAACTCCCCCGCAGGAATGTGCTAAGGATTATTGGTTAATGCTGGTAAAGCACTTGGGCTATAAATGTCAAGTTTAATGTTAATAAACAGGGGGATTATGTTCACTTATGTAAAAAAGGAACTCGCTCCACAATGGACCTTGTGGGAGGGGTGCAGGGAGGAAGACTTTAATTTTATCAACGAAAACAAATAGTATAAACTGTAAACCCAGATCCAGCTATTCTAGGCCTTTATCTTGTCTTCCTAACCTCATGTCCCTGCCAGGTTTCTCTCAGACTGCAACCTCGATTCTTCTGCTGGGAGGACGGCCTGCTTGTGTTTGTGTGTTTGATGTCTTTGAAGATGAATGTGTCTTGGGAAAGTGTTGAAAGAAGAGCAAACAAAGCTGAGATTTCAGGGCCAAGTAGAGAGGCCCAAGCCACTGGGACTATTAAATGCAACACTCTCCAAAGGAGAAGTTTCAGTTAATGGTGCTCCATTGTTCGTGTCCTGGAACACAAAGATCCATTCCGAGTCCATCCTTTTGAGATGAGTCCTCTTGGCCCAGTTTTCTCAGGGGAAGCCTTCAGCTCACATCATCTGATGTTTAAGTTTTCACTGAAGGCTAGGGACAAACATTTGCAGAATCCTTTGCTAGAAATTGGCCAGGTGCTTTTTTTTGGCTATTCATTATGGGAGACCTGCATAAAGTGCTCAGCAGGCCAGGTGATTCTGGGGATTGAACCCTGAACTGTGTGCTCCGCTTCTTGAGTCAAAGCCTGAGTTCCACCAGATTAACCTCTTCTTGTTGTCAGGTATGTTGCTATAAATTTTCATGAACCAGACCCAGAAAGAGTGGTGCATGCCATACTGTAGTGTACCTTACTGTACCATATTATACCTTGCTATACCACACCACACGACACCACATTACATCATAGAATACTATAAGTACCATACTATACACCATACCGTAAGTGTATGGCTTATGTGTTAAACCATACAGTTCTATACCATATCATACTCCACCATGTCATACATCATAGCATAATATGCCATATTAGACTACACCATGCCATACAACACTGTACCACACCATAGTGTAGCAAACCATCCTAATATAGCAAAGCAAATCAAACCATGCCACACAAAAGGGAATGTTTTTCTCAGTTTAATCTCAGAATTGACCATTATATTGCCTGTTTCCTTTTAAAAAACAACAACTAACAACAGAATTTTTGTACTATGTCTTCATAACACCTAGTATGGCTCTAATTATCCCCTTTTAATCTAATTTAATTTTATTGAAACCTTTGTGACTTATATATATATATATATATATATATATATAAAGTCCTTTATAATTAGGTTTCAGACATACAATGAATCAGGGTCAACTGTCCGCCAGTGTTGACCTCCCTTCACCAATGTTCCCAGAGTGTAATTCTGAAGTTGAAAAATCTTTTTAAAATAAAATTTTATACCCGTACACTTGGCAACAGAACTTGACAGGGACCTTAAATTGACTCAAAAGTAGTTATAGTGTTTTGTTTTTTTTTTTAATGCCAACTGCTTAGAGTGACTTTTCATAGGAGTCATTGCAGAAATGGTGTGATGTCATTCTTACCCATGATAACTCTCTACAACCAAAGTAATTCCAAATTTTGAGATTGAACTCGCTGCAGGAATTTGTAGCAAGGATATTGAACTCTAGAAGACTGTCAGGTACACAGTGGCTGCATGATCTGCCCTGTAAGCGACACCTCTACCCTCTGACTTTTCTGGGCTAAGCACTGTCATGGGGAATTTGGGAAACCAGGCCTCCTATCTGAAGTTGTCACTGGATACATGGCACATGATGGTCCACCAGGAAGGCCAACAACGAAGTACTGGGAAGTGTGAGGAGAGAGTTTTACATTGCAGTTTGTGGGAGGACAGGAATTGGGGCTATTGACCAGCTCGGGTTCTTAAAATGGGGAAGAATTTGACAAGAAGGACTAGGTATTGACCTGGCAAGAAGAGAAAGAGGCAGTCTTTGGGGATACCTGCAGGATGAAGCTGGTAAGAATATGGGGTTATCAACCATGGAAGTTTTCATGCAAGATAGCAGTGAGGCATGTCCTGGGCAGGAAGTGTTGGTTTGGAGACCTTGATTTCCCCATAGAGGAATCTGAATCTGAATCTGCAGTATGGTGATGAAGGTCCTCCAGGATCCTAGCAGAGATACCACCCATCTAGTACAGAGCTTTGCTGAGGCTACTTGGATGGTGACTCCCAGAATGCATTGCATCCTCAATGCAGACTCTTCTACCAGCCGATTTTTCCCCTGAAGCTTGTTTGCATAGCAACAGTTGAATACAAACACTGACATTGTACTTTCTATGGCCTCCATGCTGTAAAGAAATTTAACTCCCAACAACTCTATAACAGAGATACTATTATTATCCCTATTTTATAGCTAGGGAAACTGAGGTATGGAGCAA
Source organism: Suncus etruscus (assembly GCF_024139225.1). Taxonomy (NCBI): domain Eukaryota; kingdom Metazoa; phylum Chordata; class Mammalia; order Eulipotyphla; family Soricidae; genus Suncus; species Suncus etruscus. The sequence goes on from NC_064858.1 coordinate 107,268,848, forward strand.
TTAGGTGGTGAATCAAAGGCCTTGGTTGCCATGTGTGTTGAGTGTGAGGGCTGCAATGAGAATTCAGCCAGCAGGACTGCCCAGCATGGCGAGTATAACTCTGACCCTCTCATTTAACCTATTTGGCTCAGTGGCCCAGAAATTAAGGTTTTTCTAATGGACTAAGGAGTATTCCATTAGGTCCAATGATTCCAGAGAATACTCTGTTCTCCTGGAGAGTGAGCTGAGGATGGAAAAGCACAGGGTAGGACAGGTGGAGTCCAAGGCGCTTTAGACTAGTCAGAGCAGAAGTGCCCTAGATTTTATGTTACAATCCATAAGAAAAATAGTTTGAACCTTCAACTCCACTCCCCTATACAGAGTATTCTCTCTGCTTCTCCATTTTTCCATCCATTCCCGGACCATCTTTTTCCACATATAGCTTAATTCCTTATCATTCATACCTTCTCTGGAAAAACTCCCCCAGAAGCAAAACTGAAAGTTTTTCAAAATGAAGAAAAGAGAAGGCTGCCACATTATAAAACAAAAAAAGGCTGCACCAAGTTTCTTCCTTCAATCCTTTGACTCTTGAAAAACCTGTAAGTTCCTTGAGTTCATTCTGAGTTTGTCTTTCACAGTTTTCACCCAGTTATTCCAGAAACACATACTATTCTCTCCCTGAGAACATGCTGGTGATGGGGGTGGCGTGTTACCAATGTGCTTTCTTGACAAGCCCTGGGGTGCATTTCATGGCGGTTCTCCTGGGAGGCCTCACTCTTGGCTCACTGCCTGTCCATTGCCCACTCACCATGACCAGCTTGTTCTTCCCGTAAGCCTAATGCTCTGTCATCCTTGGACTCTGTCCTTTGGGTGGCTTCTCACCTGCTAATGTGCTTGTGTCTAAATGAGCTCTAGCCTTTGTTATGAAATTCCTCAGGGACTTCTGGGCCTGGAAAAGAACTTGAGAGCTGGCCACATTGGGGTGGAGTGTGTCAGGTTAATGTGGGGATTTGACATGGAACAGGCTTAATCTGCCTGATTGGCAAGATCTCTGTTCCTTTGGCTAAGGTCCAGACTCTGATTTCTATAGGGGGCAGTCCTTATGACACTCCCCTAGTTTCTTCTGGTTCTTCCTCACTTCTCTGCAGACTATGATGGCAAGACTTTGCTAAGAGAAATCTCTGAGGAAACTTTTGGTATTAATTATTCATTTTCTTCCTGAAACCCTGAATTCTCACCAAGCCTTATTGTCTTTCTTTCTTGTTTCTCCCTCATCTAACTTCTTTCTTCCCCAAGGGAGGGAAGATAGTTTGGACTACAGAGAAAAAGTGAAGAAACATAGAGAAAGAAGGAAAAGTCTACCTGCTTTTGAAAGTGGACAGATAGATGGTTGAGCACTTTTATAGACAAAACAAAAACAAAACTCAACAACCTAACCGAAAAAAAAAAAACCCCAAAAACAAAAAACAAAAACATAAAGAAACAAAATCTTCCTTTTTCCCATTCCCCCCAAATATAGTTATTTCTAAAATTGAGCTTGATTGTTGGGTGTCTTGGTCACTAAGAACTTTTGTTTTAGCTAAAATGGGCTCCGTGTATCTATGGATCTTTCTGTGAGGTAAAAAATAGCACCATGCTAACTGGGAAGGTTTAGCTCAAATGTCGATTATAAAGCAATCAAAAAGCAGCTCTTTTATGCTTTGTTTAGAGTATACATTCTTTTAATATCTTTGTTAGCTTGAGCTGCTGGAACAAATACCATAGATTGGGTAGCCTAAGCAACTGATCTTTCTGTTCTCAAGATCTGGAGGCTAGGAAATTCATCTTCAAGGTGCCTGAGAGTGGACTCTGGGAAGGATTGGATTTCTGGCCTGTGTACAGCCCCTCTCTCATTGTGCACTTACATAGTTTTGCCTTGTTCCATGCCTGAAGCAAGAAAATCCTGGCATCTCTTTTTCTTCATATTAGGACATAAATTCCATGAGGGCTTTACTCTTATGGTTTTGTCAAAACCTAATTATCTCCCCAAAGGCCATCTTGAAATACCATCACATTGGGGATTAGAACCCCAACAGAGGAATTCTGGAAGTTGGGTGTGTAGAGGTATTCAGTCCATAGTACTAATTTGCTTTTTCAAACCTGATTAATTCTTCTTTATGAAAATGCCATTAAAGGAGAAAAATGGATAGGGAAAACAAGAAGAAGGGGTCTGGAAATATCAGATGAGCCAGGAACAGGGGCTTTGGGCTTCTCTGTGGAATTGAGGTGAAGTATCTATATAGCTAGACTCAACACTACTGAAAGCATGAAATCCAAACTACAATAATTAAATTAAAAATATATTATTTAAGGAGTTAGGTTGAGTAGTGGGAGGGATCCTGGGGTCATTGGTATAGGGATAAAGTCATGGGGTGGAGTACAGTGGAAATAGTCTATGCTTGAAGCCCTTTTATAATCAACTTTGTAAAGTGCGGTGCCTAATTTAAAAATAATTAAACAAAAACTCATGAATATAGATATCTCTGTTTTGTCAGCAATAAAAGTCATTTAAAAGTGTTTTTTAATAGCCAAAGCAGTGTAACTTTTCAGTTAAACCTCTGCCTAGCTGAGGAGAGAAACAGATGAATCTACTTAATAGCCAGAATATGAAGTGTTAGAATCTCTATGGAAAATGTCCCTCTACAAAACGTCTCTCTACAATTGGACTAAAACCATTCTATTCCATTGTGTACAATCGAGTCCCATCCTGGCCTCTGAGCCTTGTATACCACCTCTAGTTTTTAGGGTACAGGTGAGAGGGGAGGAATAGGAAGTCCCCCAAATGGACAGATGTCTGTTTGTTAAGTGACTCCAGGATAAAGAAGCAATGGCCCTGGAGAGAGGAGAGCTGTAATTGGGATAACAAGAGAAAGTCTTCCCTTTCTACAGGAAGCTAAGGAGAGGTTGTTTACCTTTGAATCAATGAATGGATGCTAATGTGTCCCAAACCAGCATAATCTAGACCAGGGGTCTCAAACTCGAGGCCCGCGGGCCACAAATGGCCCTCCATACAACATTTTGTGGCCCTGCCCTAGAGGAATCTTTTTTTGTTTTGTTTTGTTTTGTTTTAGTTGTTTGGGTTACACCTCACAATGTTCAAGGCTTACTACTGACTTTGCACTCAATCATCACCCCAACTTTGCCTCCTGTAGCCCCCAGGTAAATTGAGTTTGAGACCCTTGATCTAGACCCTTGAAAATAACTGCCAACACCACTACCCAGAAGAGTGAGAGAGAAATGAAGGGAGAAAGGGAGCAGCATATCTTCTCAGAGAGAAGCCCCACAGTGAGATATTGGCCAATTCTGGGACTTTATCTAAGTTTCTTCCACCTTCAACTTCAGTTTCTCCACCCACAGGGCTGCTTAGAGAGGTCTCTCAGGTATCACTAATAACTTTCACCATCTACTCCTTCCCTCCCTACATTCTGGCTATTATTCATCACCTTTGACTGGCATCTCAGTTTTATTTAGGAGTTAGTTCTCTTTTTTATCCATTTAGTGTGCCCAAAAGATGGTGGGAAGAAAGAGAAAAAGGGAAGGAGCATGAAAAATTTACCTTGGGTTTGAATCCCTCTGTCACATCTCAACTGAACCCCACTTGTCTCAGGTCTGAAATGATTCTAGAGAGATGTGTAATCTCAGAGGGTGAAGATGAGGGAGCATATGGAAAAGAGTTGCCTCTGTTGGCCAACAGGTCAAGTCCAGCCCACCAACTGTGTCCATAAATAAAGTTTTATATTGTTGTTGTTTGTGGACCTCACCCAGGGTGCTGAGTAGTTACTCCTGGCTCTGTGATTAGAAATCACTCCTGGCAGGCTCAGGGACCCATTGGGATTCTGGGGATCGAATCTGAGTTAGCTGTGTGCAAGGCAAATGCCTTATTGCTGCCCCACATAAAAAAGTTTTAGTGGCACATGGTTACTGTTTCTGTACTTTCTAAGTCTGCTTCTCTGCTTCAACGTTCAAGATGAGTAGCTGGGACAGAGCTCTCTGGCCTGCACACCCTGTGATATTTGCCATTTGCTGATGACCTCAGCTGGCAAACGTTTTAGCTGTGCCTGGCAGAGTATGCGCTGGGTAAGCTTTTGCTCTTGGTGCTGCTGTTGTTCCCTTCAGAGTATTCTCTTCCGACCTTCAAAGCAGTGTTGTGAGGTGTGCGCCCTTACATAAGCATGAACATTCCCTTTTGATTGGTAAGAAATTTGGGATCGAGGGTCCTCGTGGCCTGCCTAGTTGAAGCAGGTCTTTCTCTGGTCTACCACATCAGGGCTTAGTGGTCTACCACAGGACCTCAGAGGAGTCTAACTGATGTTTAGAGTAGATTCCTTGAGCAAATGCATGTCTTCTCCTTTCTTTTTTTTTTTTTTTTTTTTTTTGTGGTTTTTGGGTCACACCCGGCAGTGCTCAGGGGTTATTCCTGGCTCCAGGCTCAGAAATTGCTCCTGGCAGGCACGGGAGGACCATATATGGGACGCCGGGATTCGAACCGATGACCTCCTGCATGAGAGGCAAACGCCTTACCTCCATGCTATCTCTCCGGCCCCATGTCTTCTCCTTTCTGCATCTGTTCTTCTCCTCCGGCATGAGAGTGGCTCCTACAGCTCAGGCTCAGTGATGGCTGTAAACTTCCTCTGTTTTCCAATGTTCCTCCCACCTGCCCTCTCTGCTCTATTACATTTTCTGAGGCATCTCCAGCTCTTTCACCTCCAAATTGGGAGGGCTTTGCTAATTTCTATGACAACATCTTGCCTGGCTCTGCATGCTAAATGGAATCTCTGGAGGTTCTGTTGAAGACCCTGTCCCCCAAACTTGAGTCCAGATCATGCAGGTGTTTGCTGATAAGAAACCTTTGGATAAGGCCTGGTATCTACTATCTGGTTGAATGAAGCTATAGTCAGATAGGACAGGGTGGATGACAGTGCCTGTTAGCTGAGACTGACAGTCACCATGGCCATGTTCCATATAAAAGACAGAGTCGGTATTGAAGTCCTGGTCTTGAGCCTCAATACAGCTGTGCCCACTCCGCCCACTCCCGTCAGGCCCTTCAGACTTGATCTGTGTGGCATTGCCAACAGTCTTCCCTTGGGCACCTTTACCATTGTCTAAAGATTCTCCCTGCCTAGTGCTTCTTTTTTGGCAATAATGGACTTTCTAAGTGCTTTGGGAGTTTTCTTTGCTCTCAGTGGACATGAAGAGAAACTATCCAGAATAATAACTCTATTTTTCAATCTTTGGCCTTCAGTGCGTCCTCTGTCCAGCTAATCCAGGACAGCTTTTCTGTCCTTGTGGGTTTTCTGGGAAAGAGACCATCCCACTCACCATGGTTACTTCTCCTGTAAAACACTTAGAACAACTGTCAGTGGGAAGCAGAAGTGGGGTGGGGGATTCTTGCTGAGCCAAATTAATTTTCCATTGACTATTTATCACTTTTAGCATGATGTAATATGATTGTGAGTTTGCATGTATTTCCTGATCACCAGGTTTGTATCTGAACAGTATTTAGGGACTAAAAATCCTTTAGGGAAAGTTCCTGAAGAGCCCAGGTGAAAATGGACCCTATCTGTGGGCATCATACAGCTGAGGAGTGGAGGACAGAGGGAAGTTGCTGGTGGAGGATGTGCCCCATCTGTGCCTTAACTTGAGGCTGGTGTTCAACCTGGAGGTGGACAGCTGATGACCAGTGCTTCATATCACAGCAATTTGGAAGGACTCAGCTGAACTCTGATGAACCGTCTGTATAATGAAAAGCAGGTACTATAAGAGGGAACTCAGTTCCGTGTTATTTACAACTTAGATTTCCAAACGAGGGAGCTTGAGGTCATTCACTGAAGCCACCAGGGAGTTCACCAGACATGCCATTGTTTACCCAAGTGGAACGGCTACAACCCTTGGGTTCCCCCATTCCTAACCTTCCTGATTTGGAGCAATACTTCTAAGACACTGTCGTCACAGTGGCACCAAATGTAGCCCAGATCTCTGTGAACAAATACACATAGCTTCCAGTGGTAGGAGAGGAAATTGCTTTATAACCCAAATTTTCATTTAGTTATGTATGTCTCTGAGACAAATAATCAGAAACAGCTGCCCCGCTGTTCTCCAGAGATGGAATCTTTCTAGCCCCCATTAAGTACAAATATTTTGGACATAGAAGCGGAATATGGGCTGCAAGGAAGTGGTGGTGGTGGAGGCAGAGCTCCGAGACAACTCCTGGCACCACCTCCACTGACCCTAAATCACTTCCCTTCTCCCGCCTTCGATTCTGCATCAGTTAAATGGGGCTAATGAAACCTGCATCTTGCTGCAACTCTGCATCATGACAATTTATTCTCTCCTCTGCAGCAGGCTTGGGCAACGTGGCCAGCTACATAAAACAGCTCGAATCTCTGAGCCTGGGAGAGGGAGGTTGTTTAAGGAGCAAAGCTGTGTAGCCTACTCCCTGCCTGTCCTACCATTAAAAACTTTATTGTTATTTGTGAAGTATCCACTGGAGTTCAGAAAAGGCCTCGAAATGGAGTCTGCCGAGTTCCTGCTGCAGTTCAGACAAGTACTGTAACCCCAATTAATCATGATTCACCCCCGCCTGCCAGAGTTGGCTGCTTGCATAAACTTATTATCTGCTGGGGAGCTTTTGTGGAGTCTGCTCCCCATGTTTGAATACCCGTCGATCTAAAAAAGAAAAGTCCAAAAAAGGGATGGTTTATTCAGACTTGCCTCTGTGATCTGGCCACGCTAAGGGCCTCTTCAAATAATCAGCTCTTATATTATACACAAATGTTCGGGTCCCTGGGATCATCTGGAAGAGGATGCAAGAGGGCGGGTAAAGTGCTGAGTGGGAGGTGGATAAGGACAGAAAGGAAAACCCAACTGTCCATAGTGGGGCAGCAGTGGTGCGGAGTGGAAAGTGTCTGCCATGACACGTGGCTTGTTCTTTTGGATAGACTTGGCTATGCATCAAGGAAAAATAGTAAAATGGTGTGGTCATGCACAGTGATGAGCTCTGAATGTCCAGGTTGTCTCTGTGGTGGTAGAGGCCTTCTATATCCAAGAGATTATTCAGAGATTTATTATTGTTAAGGCAAATGCCAGATCAGACCAAGGTAGTTGTCCACATAGCTGTAGGTTTTATATTCCAGACCTGTTCATCAGGACCCTTCTTTCTAAGCCCATATTCTCCCCCCATTTCTTTTGTACTTCCCAATTTTTTCTTGGGCCCTTCAAGGTTTCCTGTAAACATCCCAACACCACCACCCAGGGGCCATCTCATTGTTTGGTCCATAGTTCTTATTGTATTCTTTCAATATAGTCACAATTTTCTTAATGTTATGGCTACGTTCTGAGAAATGTGTCTTGAAGCAATTTTGTCCTTGTGTGAATGTCACGGAGCATAATTATACAGCTCCATATAGGACAGTCCCCTATACACCTAGGACCCCTGGAATGTCTGCCTCTGTATCTAAAGTTCCTTGTTGACTTAAGCATCATTAAGAACATAACTACAATGAATTCTATGGCTAAAAAGTACATGAAACATAACTTAAGAATTCAGATGACTCCTCTCTCAAAACATGAGACTGGAATACCAGTCTGAAACAGCTTACTAAATTCTTGGGTATCAACTCTTGATGAGGTGAATAAATTGCCTTTGGGGTGATCTATTCTGAAGTCTCTACTCATCACACACCTCAGTTCTGTTCTCCAAGTTAGAATTTACTTATAAATTTCTTTTAACTTTGATTTCAACCTGTGTGTCTTCTATGGATTATTTCTTAATTTTCTAGGGGAAAAGGACCTTTGTTCCCCCTGATCACTGGCCCAAACCCCAGAAGTCCTCTTTGCTTACTGATTAATACTTATAGAAGACTCTAAGAGCAGCTCTGGGTAATGGAGGTAAAGCAATGCCTGTGCCCTTTTCTCTTCCCAGATGCCTCTTGGGATTCATTAGAATCAAAACCTAATGCCTCCTGATTTTTAGGGTTATTTAAGATAGAAATTTTATTATTCTCCTTTGTATTTGTCTCAAAAAAATACTATCCAATAGGAGGGTATTGAGGGTGAAATCGCAAAGTGTATACTCAAACATTGTAGCTATAAGTAAAGGCTGCCTCTCTGGTATCCATGGTATGACATGGGTATCCATGTCAAAGTTCAATAACTGTGAAGCGAGGGTCATTTCTAAACTATGCCACTCTTATTGCACTCAAAGGCTGTTGAATCAAAGGAATTTCAATGGGATTATTTTATAAGTGTCATACATAATGAGCAAACCTCCTGTCCCACATGTCTGCTTTAGAGGAAGTTTGGGGAGAGAAAACTTCAAATCCTACATAGACAAGTGGCGGTCATGTGGGAAAAGAAATGGAGAAGTTGTGAGTTGCAAGGGGAGCTAGTGAAGAAGCATCGGATCTGGAGGCATGTTGTGGTCTGCCATTAAAGGTGATGATGAGCTGGGGTATGTCCATTGTCAGCTTCCTTAACTCCTGAGTTAGGCTGCACCTTCTTTAAAGCTTATCTTGATCAGGGCCAGAAAAAAACGTGGTAGAAGAGAGTTTAGGCTGCAAACGTAGAGTTTTCTCTTGCAACTCAAAGTGAAAATATCAGGCTGCATATGTATAGTTATCTTTTCCACAGTGTGGAAAGCAAAAGCAGCTCATTTTGGGGAACTTTACTATGTGTGTTTGGTTCTGTGCTCACCACTATGGATGCCAGGACAGGAAGTTTCATATTAGTTGCTCACAAGCTGTGGTTGAGGAGAATGATGCAGAAGAGTCTAAAGTCTCAAGAAACACTCAGGAAACGTTTCGAGAATGTGCCTGGGTCTGTTTTCCTCACCGAGTTTGAGTTTTCCATCATTTATGTAGCGTGAAGACTTTATTCCTTTTTACATTTTACTCTGGATGGGCAGTGCCTGTGAGTCCACGTTTTCTAACTGCCTCTCAGTACAGGAATGCTGCTTAGGGTCTGAGCAAAGAGAAAACATTCAGTGAAATGACTCCATCTTGTTATTTGTTATGCAGTCAGGTTGAAGCCTGCTTAGTTGATTCTTTCAGCATCTCCAGGGAGGAAGGAGAAGGTAAATATTGAAAAGGTTCCTCCTGTGATTCTGCTATTGCCCACCTGCCATTCCTATCTTGAGCTCAACAGGTTTCTTGCTTCTAGAAGAGGAATATTTTGCAGGCTCTCTCTCTGTTCACTTTACCTTGGATGGTGGTTCACGGTTTCTGTGAAAGAGACGCATCCCAAAGGACCTTTCATTGTGGAGAGACAGAGCTAAGCTAAGTATTTCTCATCCGAAGAACATATGCTCCTATGCAGAACTCAGGAACAACAGCTTTGAATTGAAAGCTGACTCTGTAAACTTCAAAGAGTTTTGGGCTGAGAGAAAGCAATAGTTTTCCATGCCAAGCTTGGATGCCCTCCCTGGCTGCTGCTGACCTGCTGAGTGACCTTGGGCAAGTCAGCTTGTCTCTCTGTTTGCCCTCTACAAAGCTTGCAGCAAGACACTTTCTACCTACTGTTTTGACTGAGGTTCTGAATGAGCACGTGAGATCAAGGCACAGAATGTGGAGAGCTCTTCCACACAAACAGAAGCTGGTTAATAGGAAAGTCTCCTTCCCTGCCAAAGGATCTACAGAGGTTTTGCAAGTAGGCTCGGGTCATTTCAGGACACGAAGGGCAGGCACAGAAGCCCAGGTTTAGACCTACTTCACAGAGCCCGTGCCTGTCCACAGGAGCAGAGAAAGGCATGTCTGAGTTGTCAGGACGTGGTGGGTACAGATGGTCTTTGGCAGAGTGAGAAGGAGGTGCCAATCAAAGGAGGTCAGCTCCTCAATTAGAACCTGAAGCAGCCAAGAGGGGCACTTCCCAATTTCTCAGTTTGTGCCAGTACCTGGTGGTATTCAAAGAAAAGGGTCACCTCCTTCATGACTTTTTTTTGAGGCAGGACAGTCTTCAGGAAGTCTCTAGGAGATGAGTGTCCTTGTTCTGCGGATATGTCCTAAATACCTGGGATTTAGGTAGTATGCAACATTCAACAAGATAGACCCATTCTGGACCTCACCTGCTGGAAGCTGCAGTCTGACGCGCCATTTAATGCCATTCACCTAGGATGTGAGTGCGACAGGAGTAAGAAAACCATACACACAGATCCCTGAGGTTCACCCCAGGATGACTCGATTCAAATGTTGGGATGTTGAACCCAGGAGCCTGCATTATTATTGAGCTCATTCTTGTGCAAGTCACGTTGGTCTCACCATCAGGGAGGAGAGCTATCTGTTCTTTCTTTGCATCGAGTGGTTTCTTGAAATGAATGTCCCACTCACTTGAGTGGTTTTGCTGTCTGATCTCTTGTGTCTGGATTGCTAGAACACACACACACACACACCCCATTCGGGTCTCTTTTTTTTATCTTTACCCAGAAGAATAACAGCTCAAATAGAGTGAATTGAAATGTGGATTGAGTTTTTAATACCTGCCTAACTTCACGCTGTTCAGAAAAGAAATGGAAAAGCTACAAACTTGACTCTTCATGAGCTCACAAGGTTTGGGGCTGGGTAAAACCCACCAGTAAACCAGTTAGAGATGGGGAGATGGCATGAGATTAAGTGTCAGGGTGTAGAGTAGATGGCATTCTCGAATACATAGGAAGATGGGAGAGATAGTACAGCAATAGCGGGGCTTGCCTTATAGGGGGCTGACCCAGTTCAATCAATTCCCAGCAATGCATATGGTCCTACAAGCCTTACTAGGAGAGATCCCTGAGCACAAAGTCAGGACTATGCTCTGAGCACCATTAAATGTGGATCCCACTCACCCCCCACCCCCCAAAAAAATAAAAGAAAAGGGAAAAAGACTGATCGGAGCCAGGGTTTAAAATACACATGGCTGCATACTTTCAGGTCCTCCTTTGATGTCAGAAATTATCACCTGCCTAGGGTGGGGAGGAGGGAGATCTGGGACATTGGTGATGGGAATGTTGCACTGGTGAAGGATGGTGTTTCTTGCATGACTGAAACCCAACTATAATCATATTTGTAATCAAGCTGTTTAAATAAATATACATATACATATATATGTAAAGTATCTGTGAAAGACTTGTAATGCACATTGGTCACAATAAAAATATTTAAAAAATAAAGTAAAATGTTACAAATCTCAAAAAAGTGTCCTGGAGAAATTACAGCAACCTAGGCTGGGGTATAGGGTTTAGGGAACCATGTGCCAACTCAAACATTCACCTGGTGATTTCTCCTGTAGTGTCAGGAGTGAGAACCAACCAAACATCTTTAAAAGCAGTGAGCAGTGTTTATGAGCATGTTTTGTTCACTACTTTCTTGTATCTTTATCCATCTGTCTATTATATTAGCAACTGAACTCTGAAATCACAGTGGCCCAACCCAGCAGAAGTTAGTTATCAATCAGGTGAATCCAGTCAGGGATTTGGGGTGACTGCTTATTTATCGAGGTACCATCTTTGACAAGTGTCTTCCAGTGTTTCCTGGGGATTGACATTTGGCAGAGAGTGAGTTCGTGAGCAGGAAGGATTAGAGTGACTTTTGTGGGGTAGAGTCATGGGCTATCATCTCCACTACCATTCCAGAGGCCAGGGGTCAGTTGCATGCTCTTCTATCTGGGGCACTTCTTCAGCTAAATGACATGAGAATAGGGAACCACATCCTTTTCCCACAACGCTCTCAGATTTGTTGGTCTCTCCTCAATTTCCCCAAATTGTCAAGCATTCAAAGTTCTTCTATTTTTCGGGTCTTCAAATGTTTTTATTACAAAAATGATCAGAATAGCAGAGGTACCTTAAAATGTTCTGTTCTTTACAATTGTTCCTTCATTCCTCCCCCTTATATTTCATTTGGACTTTCTCTTAGGCTAAACTATATGAAATCATAGATGTCTGGTATTTGCGACCCTTACAAAAACAGCATTTTCGTATATTCGGTTGAGCATTTTACTTTCCACTTTCCCCTAAAAGCACTCTGGACCTGCTTTCATTAAATCCACTCCTGGTCTGGAGAGGGCAGAGGTTTCTTTGAGAATCATGTCAATGGAAAGAAAGAGAAGATGTGGACAGCTTCATTTTGCTTGAAATCCAATTACCTGCTATCTTTGGGGTCTGTCTTATCCCACCATAAACACCAGCGATGGCTCCCCTCTTCCCCGAACCTGAATTGTGACATCTCACTTCTTTGTTTGTTTGTTTGTTTTTGGGGGGGCACACCCGGCATTGCTCAGGGGTTACTCCTGGCTGTCTGCTCAGAAATAGCTCCTGGCAGGCACGGGGGACCATATGGGACACCGGGATTCCAACCAACCACCTTTGGTCCTGGATCGGCTGCTTGCAAGGCAAAAGCCGCTGTGCTATCTCTCCGGGCCCAACATCTGACTTCTAATTATTTACTAAAACTGTTTACGTCCATTATCTCATTGAATTGCATCGAGGAATTGGCTTGTTCCTGTTTCTGAAATAGTAAGATGATCATATGATTTTGCCTTCTTTGGCTTAACTGGCAACAAATTTGGACTGGCATTTGAGATGAGGCAGTGAAACAGACTCTGATTTTGTTGGCACGTTTGCTTTTTAAATGCACTTTCCATGTTTTACCTCTTTATTTTTGGTCATTGTCATGTTGTCCCCTGTTTTTGAAGATACAAGCTCAAATGCCCCTTGGGTTTTTTTTTTTTATGATGATGAAACAGAAGTTTTCATCTCTTAACAATCTCTGGAGGAAGATTTTATTATCTTCATCTTATCATATGTGAAGTCTGATGTTTTTAAAAAACACCCCATTTTTCTGAGCCTTGTGGCTGCTCACCAGGGTGCTGTGGTGGGCAGCTGGCTCATTCCCCAAAAGGGCTACCCGCTGTCACTTTCAGCTCTTCCTCTGTTTCCCATGATTCATATTTTAAGACACTTGAATATTTTCTGTCTTATTTATTATTATAATAAATACATGAATCCCATCTCCTTAAAAGAAAGTTACGGTATTCATTTTGATTAAATTTTGGTTGGTTTTATTCCCTTCAAATGAGTATTTAAGTTTTCAGAGAGGGAAATGGGTAAAAAAAAAGTCTGGTAGATTCGAGCGATGGATTAATAAAGTAATGTTTTCAGTTCAATATAAATTAACTTGCATACTCTTTTGAATTTCAAAAATCAGTGGGGGATGTAATTATGCCAGGGAGTGAACATTATTACCATCCATGCCTTTTCCAAATTGAAAACGATTTACGTGGGCCAGGCAGAAATAAGTTCAGTATTTTCCTTTAGTTTTTATTTTCCTTTCCTGTCTGTGAGGAATACCAATTCAAGGATTATTTTCCTAATGCACAGTAAATTTTGTGGTTTTTGCTGTTAAATATGCTCTGAGATTAGCTGGTAACCATGTCTTCACTGGGCAGGAATTAGATAGTTAAATAACTCTGAGCAAATAAAAAACTCTAATGAGAAAAAATTAATAATTCATCCTTAAAGAAAAGGAAAGAAAAGAAGACGTAGAAGCTAATGATTGAAGGCCAGAAATAAGTTGCCTTGTAAGGAAATTATTTTTTAAGATGTAGAACTGACCTGAAGTGTTGGAGTGAGATCTTGGAGTAAGACTGAATTTATGAGGGCCTCTTGTCAGAGGGAGTGGGTGTGTGTCTCTGAAAAACCTGTTTTCTTCAGCCAGCAAGTTGACAGAATTAAGTATTGTTTTGGATCTGAGTAGCTACCTTTCTTCCTATAATTTAGATTAGAGCTTTCCAAACTTACTTATCTTCTAACCCCCTTGACAGAAAAAAAAAATCTCCTAGTGGAAATTTACCTTGTTTCTGCAAACACAGGTAAAACACTCCTCACTTTTCACTTGCAGCTACTTCTGACCTCTCCCAATTGACCCAGGGGGTGATATTGTCAACTTTGAGAAAGTGACTTAGTTTAGTTATACTTAAAACAACACTGATGATTAAAAATTAATTGACTGATGCTTTTACAATTTTTGCTGGAAAACAAAAAGCATCTGCAATGGCATTGCAAAGTAATATCCTTACTTTCTTAAGTATTTCGGTCATTCCCACAGATCTTCTCTTTTATGGTCATTGTTTCTCTGAAGCAACAGAGATCTCAATAAGCTTAAAAGGAAGGCAGTTGTGTAGCCCCTCTCTGGGAGTCAGCCCCCCCACCCAAAGTGGGTACTTTGGCCTGATGTTGGCACTTGGCTGACACATTCTGGGCAAGAAAAGAAACAACAGAGGTGGCCTGCCTGATCCTACAAAGACAAAGACCTGTCAAGATCATGGACAAGATCATGGACGAAAGGATCCATATGGACCTTAGCTTACATTATGTTTTGGCTACTTGTTAACATTATGATCTGGCAAGACATCATCTCTTTGAACTTCAATGTACCCTTTCTCTAATGGAGGTAATGGTAATATCTGCTGTTCAGGACTATTCTGAGAAGTAACTGGTCTCAATAATTGGAAACCCCAGAGTTTGGGTTTGGTTATAGAAATGTTCATTGTATTAAACACTAAGACATAATTTCTTGGAAACAAAGCAATGACATGTTAGCACAAACATCTTCTTAATGAAAAATCATTGTTTTCCAACAGAAAAAAGTTTAGTAGGAGTGCCATTAGTTGACATTTACAAAAGTTTCTTTAATTTTTGGCTTAATAGAAGAGGATGGATTCTAATATCTGCTTTATTACTCAGTATGTTGCAATAATACATGTCACGTAGCCTCTGGGAAATGCTTTTGTGTAGGCATCAGAACATAAAAAAGGGAAATAGTGTTAAGCTATTATGAAATAGCTTGACCTCACAAGACACACTTAGAGTATCTTGGCATCTTTCAATAGTACCCTTGGTTATGCTTTGGGGACCATCAATCCTGCCTTGCACATCATAAACACCAAATAATAAGTCTGGGTTACATTCACCACCTTGACCTAAGAGACAGCACCAGAGACTGTCTCTATAGTCTGTTTTTATGTGTACATGACAGAGCTCTAGAAGAGAATGAGGATGGCCATATTGTCCACATGTTCAAGAATGGCTCCTGTTGCACAGAGAGCTGTCCCAGAACTCTCCTCTGGCCAGCAGATGCCTGGCTATGTTTCAGGTCCTAATGCTCAGGTGTGTATCACTAACTAATATGGAAATGCTGTGAAGTGAGAGTCTTTACACCCAGGAAACCAACACTTTCCTCTTCATTATCTTGTTTGTCTTCTCAATGACCTCAGGAGGAAAAGGTCCTATCTGGACAGTTGGTGCGTCAGTGCCAGGAGCAGAACGGTTCAGCTTTGCCCTCCCACCAGGAGATTTGTACAGCATGGGACAGTCAGCTAGCACTCCCTGCCACCTTTTCCTTGGCCTTGCTTTGAGTCCCCAAACCATAATGTACACAGTTGGGTGAGGACTGCAGCAAGCTGCTGTGTTGGCATGTTATTTGGAAACTCTTTTCATTTAGCCATCTATTAAACACCTGGTCTGTTTCAAGGTCCCAATCTGTTCACTCCCTCCTTGGCCACCCAGGGGAAAGAAATCTAGAAACATTGACCAACCAGAGTTAGGCCTCAGCTTTTGCAGTTGTAATAGCTGTCTTTCTTGTGGCCAACACCTGTGTCTCTGGCATCAGCTGTGGGTACATGCAGCCATAGGTGAAGAATAAAGGGCACGGAACTGGGACCAGAAATATGACCCATGCCAATGCCCATTGTCAAGACAGATCTGCCTCTGTGAGGGGCAGAGTCAGAGCAAGCCAGATGCTGGTAATGGGGTAGGCAGGAGGCCGCCAGTCTGGAGGGATGCTTCATAGATCTGGTTAGGGAGGGAGATGTCAAAAATGGGGCCAAATGCTAAGAGGGCAGAAAGCTAGTGTTTGCAGAAAAGTGTGAAGTAAGTAAAAGATCAGAAACACGTGGCAGAGCTGGTAAGTGACTTCTCTCTGGCCCCTGAGTTTAAACTGTTCTCTGGCCACACCTATGGGGTAAGGGCAGCAGATAGGGACCGAGTGGCTCAAAATGTAAGGCTGCATTGTAGATCCCTTTCTATGGGTAAACAGAACAGATGAAAATCCTGCCTAAACGGAGCTCAGGCTTTCATAGGAAATAAAGGCGACGATAAAATAAAAGAATAACATGGTAAAAATGCTATCAGATGTAGAGGGAAGTAGCTGGCACCTGCAGGATGGGGTTGTAATTTCAGTGTTAGTAACAGTCCCCTAGAGTGGATGGAGCTGCGAAAAGACCTGGAGGAGGTGAGGAAGCCTGCAAAGGCACATCTGAGGACAGAGGACACGGCACGCAAAAAACCAAAAAAGCAGTTACTGCTGTGCTGGAGGAGCCAAAGGAGGCAGTGGGAAACTTGAGTCTTTTGGGAAAAAACCTTGGGGTTTATAGGTCACAGGGACACTATAACTTTTACTTCAAGTGAGGTGTCAAAGTAACAGAGAGCTATGGATAAGCCAAGGAAAGAGATGAACTGATTTTAGTTTTATTTCGTTATCTATTGGAATGATAATAGTCTGGGTCACAGATTTCCTCTAGTGTAAGCACTTCTGGTTTTGATGCACGGAGTTACCACCCATCATCTCTACTAGAATGTTTCCAGACCCTACACTAACGTCCTTATATGTTTAAAGGAAATGGAAGTGAGGCATATGATCAGAGGCTGGGAGAAGCAAGGCCAGTCTGGAAAGCATGGTCAGCAAACTCGGAGTCAAGTGCTGGTGAATCAAGGTGATCATAGTGGCAGTGGAGAGAAAGCTGCTGAATTATTTGGTGTTTAAGATCAGCTGAACCTATTTTCTGGACAGCTGATGGGGCAGAAAGATCAACTCCAAATTTCCTTTTTTGTTTGTTTGTTTTTGTTTTCTGGTCACACCCAGTGGTGCTCAGGGATTACTCCTGGCTCTGTGCTCAGAAATCACTTCTGGTTTGGGGGACCATATGGAATGCTGGGGTTTGAACCCATGTCCGTCCTGGGTCAGTCGCGTACAAGGCAAAAGCCCTACCACTGTGCTATCACTTAGGTCCAACTCTAAATTTCTATTTTTCTTTTTTTTAATATCTTTATTTAAACACCTTGATTACAAACATGATTATGGTTGGGTTTCAGTCATGTAAAGAACACCTCCCTTCACCAGTGCAAAATTCCCACCACCAATGTCCCAAATCTCCCTCCTCCCCACCCTACCACCACCTGTACTCGAGACAGGCTTTCCACTTCCCTCGTTCATTCACATTGTCATGATAGTTCTCAGTGTAGTTATTTCTCTAACTGCACTCATCACTCTTTGTGGTGAGCTTCATGAGGTGAGCTGGGACTTCCAGCCCTCTTTTCTTTTGTCTCTGAAAAATATTGCAAAAATGTCTTTCATTTTTCTTAAAAACCATAGATGAGGGAGACTGTTCTGTGTCTACCTCTCCCTTCTGACTTATTTCACTCATCGTAATAGATTCCATGTACATCCGTGTATGGGAAAATTTCATGACTTCATCTCTCCTGATGGCTGCATAATATTCCATTATGTATATGTACCACCGTTTCTATAGCCCAACTCTAAATTTCTTAGCCTGTGTTTCACGGAGACTAGAGACAGCCAGATTATGAGAGGGACAGACAGAGGTGGGAGTTGAAGAAATTCAGGAGCTAGGATTGGATCATGCGACTGCTAAGTTATCAACGAAGAGGGCTGGAGAGGGCCCAGCAGGACTTGAGGTGTGTAAAGGGGAAAGAGACAATAGTTCTCAGAGGAAGCCAAATTCTACCCCCAGATTCAATGATTAATGAAAGAGGGTATTTTAGAATCAGCCTCAAATGCTGGGCTTCAACCTCAAGAGCAGGGAGCAGCCGGGGGCAACCCCCTGTTCCTTTCCCAAATGGACGCTCCCTAGTGGGCTGCAGGAGACAGTGTTCCAAGCCCAGAGGGTAGCAGGGATGGCTCTTTGGGCTGAGCTGAAGGAGATAGACCGAGGAAGCAAGACTATCAGGTCTCTGTGAGAACTCCTGATGCCTTTTGATGAAGCTTATCCTCGCAGTCCTCTGCTTCTGCCCTCTTGGGTCCAGCTTCACTTGCCTATAGGTATCCAGGGAGATGGCAAAGCCAGATCAGACTTGCAGGCTGTCAGAACTGACAGGAAGTAGAGGTTCATCCTTGTCCTGTCCTCACCAGGGCCGCCATGCTGGTTGGAGAACATTTCGCCCAAAGTACTGGCAGCCACCTGGCTGTGTGCTCAATAGTTCTTTCTGTTCCTCTGACTCTCCTCCACATGGGCGTTTTGCTGCCAAATCATTTAGAGAATGATTGGCAGTTCTGAGGTCACCCAGCCCTTTGGCAATCTGGACCCCCCATTGGATGAGACTGGCTTCCTTGGCAGCCAGTTCTTCCTCCAAAAGGTCTTTCTGGGACTGGATGGAGCCGTCTCTGACCTCACTGAGGTGGGTATCAAGCTCTATACCCTTTTCCCTCTGTCAGGACCCCCACACACCACACACACATACACACACTTGGTCCTCAAGCTGTTTTCTTGGGCTTGCTCAATCCCTCACTGGTCTTATTTGCAGTGAAAATCCCTTTGTCCAGTGGCCAAAACTGCCTGTTTCTTGACTTCCTAAGACTCTGGATTTCTCCTTAAGTATCAGCTACAGGATCTTTGCCTGATGAGCTGAGGTCATTCCTACCCTCAAGTGACCTGGCAAATCAAGCAACCATACCAGGGATTCCAGGACAGTGAGTTGGAAGCTCAGTCTCTTGACTGGCCTGGTAGGAGGCCCTTGGCCCTTTCTGAAGTGGGGAGCGTGTCCCTGACCTTCACACGGGCATCAGACAGGAAGTGCTAATACTCACGAAGGTCTGTCTCTCCAAGAAGCTCTTCCGACCCCTGGTCCCCAGCCACTAAATGAGAATTGACAGAGCTGGTCCTAGCAAGCAGCCCTTTCTTTATTATGCTTCTATTTTCCCTGTGAAAATCCTGAGTAGGAGCCTCTCTGAGCCCATGGGTGCTCCACCCTTCATTCCAAGGCCAGATGGGAAGGTGGGAAGGTGCCCCTCCGACTTGCCTTGCATCATCCTGTCCTTGACGTCTGCCTTTGGGAGAGGGCAGGGGGAGATGTAGCAGCTTCTTGTCTGTCTCTCCCTTGCCCACTTTTCTGTCCCTCTTTCCCAAGAGTCCCCTTTATCTTTTCCTCTCTCAAAACATTTTTTTAATTTAGGCACCATAAATCACAGTTATTTAGGTATACAATTTTCCAACTCCTATCACATCACCCCAGTGTCAACTTTCCACCCATTTTTTTTTATTTGATGGTGGCTTTGTATATCCTGAGGGACCAACTTGCCTGTAAATTCACGAGAGGGTTCAGCATTCAGGTCTTCACTCTGCAGCATACTCCAGAGCTTGAATCTTTGACTCAATGAATGGGATGAGCCCCCCAAGACCCCCACGCAAGATCAGCTTGACAAGCCCCTTCTTGCCACTGCACTTGGCTGAGGATGAGTGCTGGGCAGATCAGTCATCTTGGGGCAGTCCCGTGGTTTGGCCATTCTGCTGTTTTTTGTTGTCTTGTTCTCAGGCTGTTTTTAACGGCTCCTGTGTTATTTATCTGTGCCTTTGCTCTCCGCCACTGCACGCTGCTCTCCAAACAGTAATGACATCCAAACACCCACACCGAATCTCTACAATCTGATGAGATAAACGCCTCATCCCTAAGCTCCATGGGCACAAAGTAGCGATCTTTCCTGTCGCTTTCTCAGAGCTGAGAGAATGCAAGAGCTGCCAAGTGGGACTGGGTGGGCAATGGCGATGGCCCTGGGCATGTTACTGTGCAGAAGCACCTGCTCATTTTCCCTGCCCTGGTGTCACCCTGCTTTTTCACCTTGCTCTAGCTCACCACACCAATAATGCCTCTGAGCTGCTTGGCTACTAAGGCTGTGTTGAACGGGCTGGTGCCGGGAGCATATGGCCCTGAGCTCCACAGTGGAGGCACCAGCAACCAGCCAGGTCCTGAAAGTAATTAAGCTGTGACTCTGGATCCAGGGTGGCAGTGCAGAACTGAGACCACCTGCTCTCCTGCTCCTTTTGCACCACCCCCCTGCACTGTGCTCATTGTCAGATGAAAATGGGCTCATGTGGCTGGCATGGCTGGCATGGCTCTGGCTAACACTTCAAGGCACAGAGCAGGAGCTGGTGGTGTGGTCCTCTTGTGACAAGAGGCCTGATTTTGTCTTGTTGAGTGACTTGGGGTGTTGTGTTAAATAAATAATGACGGGGCTGGATGGCGATGGATGGAGGCCTTTGTGCTTAGGCCCCAGCCACGTGGCTTCATCCCCATCCAGCTGGCGGATTCCAGGCCCAGGTAATCGGCGTAATCAAGACTCACTCACATGCAGGCGTCAGGAAGCATTAGCTTTATTCATGCCCTAGCCACCACAGGTGTGTGGCCTATGTCATAACCTTTCAAGCATACAGCCATTCTAGGCTTGCCCTGCATCTTATCTCCTGTTAGCCATCTTTTCTTTGGGCTCCATGCTGGTCAAAGACCAGAACACAGAAACCCAAAAGCCAAAGCGCACAGCAGCGCAAACAGGGCAAAGAGCCAAAAGGGCCGAATTCCCTTGGTTCAAGCCTTATTTAACATTTCCCAGACCCCTCCCAGGAATGGGAGGGGCTCGCAGGTAAAGTTACACCTACTATCCGGTTCCCAAGACCCCTCCCAGAAATGGGTGGGTCTAGGGTCTTAAATAGGTACACCCACATTGGGGTTCAGTTTCCCAGCAAGCAGAAAGGAGATCCTCCAGCTTCTAGGCCAGCTCCGGGGCATAAGAAGATCATGGCATGCCCTCAGAATGCTCAGAGGTGTGGAGAAGGACTTGGGTTCTGAAGCTAAGGTGGCTGTGTTCTGATCCTGCCTCTTCCCTTTATGCTGTGCGACCTTTGTAAACGCTGAACTGTTTTGAGTTTCTCTTTTTCCTTGGGACATTCTTAAGTGCTCAGAGGGGTCTAGGGCCACTCTAGGCTAAACAAGAAAGTGCTTCTTGGGTCCTGCAGTGTCGAGACTACTAGAACCACCCCAGCAGGGCTTGGGAGCTACCAGGCTACACCGGGCAGATCTCAGGGACCCCAGTCACTACCTCAGGTCATGCTCAGTTATGTCGTGTTTAATGCCACAGAACCACTGGGGTTCCACGCATGCAAAGCTCTATCCCTGCTGCCTGTACTTGCTTCCTGGGCCCCTAAATTCCTTTTTAACTCTCTGAGGGATCAAGATATTGAGGGGTTACTTGTAATTATATGAAAAGCATCTGTTATTGAATGCTTCTGTGCAGGCATCTTCTTTTCTTTCACACATAACACTCCCTGTCTCCTCTTGGAGACCTCTAGTGGACTCTACATGCTTTTTATCTCTTTGTGGGGATTGTTTTTTTGGGGGAAGGGGAGCATCAACTGTGTAAGAGTAGATGTTCTGTTAGGGTTGGACACCCTGCACAGAGCCTGCATGAGGTGCCTGAAAAACATTCATGAAATAAATTGGGTGGGAGGGATGAGGTTTAAGGATTTTACTCTGTCTCCCTCCTTTAATCCATACAAGACAGTTAGAAAAATAACTACACTAACAACTACCATGACAATGTTAATGAGTAAGAGAAGTAGAATGCCTGTCTCAAATACAGGCGGGTGGGAGAGGAGGGAAATAGGAAGCATTGGTGGTGGAAAGGTTGCACTGGTGAAAGGGGTTGTTGTTTTTATTTTATAACTGAAACCCAACTACATGTGTGTAATCATGATGCTTAAATTAAAAACAATCCTATTATATACATATTAAGAATGTGCAGTGATCATTTCTTTGTACTTGAGAGTACAGTGAAACCCAGGGAGGCTAAGTGATGAGCTTAGAATCATCCAGTCAGGAACCGAGGACAGCACCTCTAGTGGACACTCGGTACTTGCTAACATGTTCACGAAGTTTACGATGGACTTGTTTAGGGGAGTAATGCAACAAAATCTGGAAGAACCATCTAACACTCATGAAAAGTAGTTTATTCTCCATCTTTCCTGAAGCCAACCAAGCTATTAGAACAATGCCCACTTTGCAGATGAGATACGGGATACGAGAGAAAGATCCAGCAGGGGCCCGCACCTCTGGTTAGGAAGAGCCCATGTTGTGCAGATTGTGGGTCTGGCCACACGGGGCCTGATTTTTCTGCTGCAAGAGAATAGGGGAGTCTAGTCAGGAATCAGGGGCTGGAATTCCTTCCATGGGGCACATCTGGGTAGGGGATTCCCCCTCGGTGATGGCTGGGATAGCTGATGTCTGCTGTCCCTGCCAGCTCTGCTTCTCTGACTATTCTTTGGTGGAGCAGACCTTGCCAAACATCTGCCATCGTTCAGGAGTGGTCACACATGAAGCTGAAGCCTGGGGATTTCAAAAGAGTTGTTTGGGTTCGTTTTTCTGTTGTTATTCCCCCCCCCCCCCGTCACTCACTGCACCCACCTTTTTTGAAGAACTAGGTTTTAGTGACTTTGCTTCTCTTCCTGAACAACAAACAAGCAACCTCCCTCCCGTCAAATGGGTTGTGTGCCTCCTGCAGGGGACCGATTTCTTCGCATTTATCACGGAACCTTCACTTGCTTCAGAAGGTGTGAATCAAGAGGTTTCTGAAAGAGGGGGAGCCAGGACCAATTGGGAGGAGGTTAGAGTAGGAGAAGGAGAACTCTGCTAGAGAGAGTTCTGTTTCAAGGGCACAGGATGCAGGAGGCCAGGGTCATGGGCAGTCGCAGGAAACAGCCAGACTCAGCGGCTGGAACAAAGAATACTTTGAACCCTCAGGGTTCTGTGGTGTGTTTGTTGATCAACTTATCCATGGCCTCAGTCGGCGGCAGTGGTGACAGAGGATTTTATGGATTAATTTGGGGAGCTTTGGAAAGCGGTTTCTTTGGAAAGAAATGGGTGTTTGGGGAGGGTGAAGGGTGGGCTGCAGAGGCAGTGTATCCCCAGTCCATGAGGAAGTGGGAGAGGCCACATAGTCTCAGTGGGAAGGCTGGGGGCACCCGGGCAAGGGGGCTTGAATCTGCCTCCTTGTGGGGTTCCTCCCAAGGTTACTTGTGTGTCCCATCAGGTGGAATAAAGGCTTTGGAAGCCTAAGGCTGGGAGCATCCAGAGCCCAAGGCTTGCCCACAGCCAGTAGCCTCCTGTGCCGGAGGTTGCTAGGCACTGGGGTAGG
The DNA here is from genome assembly GCF_024139225.1 of Suncus etruscus. NCBI lineage: Eukaryota > Metazoa > Chordata > Mammalia > Eulipotyphla > Soricidae > Suncus > Suncus etruscus. The sequence continues at coordinate 107,292,082 of NC_064858.1, forward strand.
TTTCCCAGGGAGACGTGGCTAGAAACACCATCTGCCTGAAATGATTCTGTTTTGGAAGAGGCAGGAAAGAACGAGATGGTCCTTGCTGTCCTAGAGCATCCTGAGTGTGTCTGCACTCTCTGGCCAAGCATTCCTTCCCTAAAAAGCCAGAGGAGCCAAGCACAGTCCTGGCATCACGAGTGTTTTGCACAAAGCGGGGAATCACCCCAGCTCAGTCCTTCTCCCCAACCCTGCCTGAGGTCTTGGGGTGTCAGGAGTTCACCTGTTCTCTCCCCGAGGTCACCATCCCGTCCCTGCGGCGGGTGCCTTCAATCCATGGGCCGTGGGGAGGAGGTTGGAACAGTACTCAGACTTGGTCAAAACACTGACAGTTACAAAATGCCTCCGCCTCTACTCAGGGAAGGGCAAGCGATGAACAAAATGACTTCAATATGCAAAAGACATGGCGTGGAAGCCGGGGGGAATACTAATCCGAAAGCCAGGAGAGTAATGCGGATTAGGGCTTGATTTAGAGGCTGTCTGAAAGAAACCAACTAGGCTGAACCTGCCTGAATTCAAGCGACAAGCACAAGCGTGGCTGAAGGAGATGGAGGCGTTTGGCTGGAAGCTATTACTTTCGGTGGGATGGGAGTTGAGGGTAAAGGACCCGGTCAAGTTGAAAGAGGTTTGAACCTCTGGGTTCTGAATTCAAAATTCCACATGTGGGGTGGAGGGATATCTCAGTGGGTAGAGTGTTTCCCTTGCACACAGTCTACCTGGGTTCAATCCCTGGCATCCCATATGGTTGCCTGAGCCTTCCAGGAGTAATTTCTGAGTGCAGAGCCAGCTGGAACTCCTGACACACCCTCCCCCAAATTCTACATGGTTTTTAGACCCCATGGTTCTCAGTGTTTAGCCATGTGGGGATATTATCCTCTGGGGAGGGGAAGCACTAAAATGATATGGGAAGATGTGATTTCTATTTATTAGCTTAAAGAAAGTAAATTTCTGTAGTAAACCCAGGCAGTTTCGTGCTAATTTTTCTTTTATGTAGAGGAGGTAATAGGTTAAATAACTTTGGGAACCTCTCCTCTAGACCATAGAAATGTGTTTTGTTTTGTTTTGTTTTGTTTTGAGAATTGGGTAAAATAGAAATGCTAATGGCTTACTTAGGAAAGGTTTGCATGAAGCGCTCCTGAAAGGAAGGAATCAGCTTCTAATCATGAAAACTTGGTTTTCTCCCTGAATCTTTCCTGAATAAATACAAAGAGTGGGTATTAAGTGTGCAGTAGGCCTTACAAAAGGAAATGGAATTCAGCTCAGATTATCTAACTGCAAAGACCTTTAGGAAAGGCGTATTGACAGAGGGGAAAGGATGTCAGCGATTGCTCATGCACCCCACTCCCCAGAGACAACTGCACAGAGGATGTGGGCCACCTCTGGGACTGTTGAGCTATATTTGGGGAGGCCGATTAGGAGAGTCCAGAAGGAGTTGGATCTGGGGGCAGGTATCACAGTGGACACTTGTAATTATGGGCAAGGCCAATGCCAGGACCATGGCATCTCCCTGGGAGGTTGCGGAAAGAAAACATCCAGAATTCTCTTTCCTCCAGCACTTCAGTGTCTTGGTGTTTCTTGTCACTCAACAAGCTTGAAACCAAAGAGCAGGGCTGCTAGCAGCTTGGGCCTCCCCAGATGTGAGCAGGGACAAGAGCATGGTGATATATAAACATAGCTTTGCCAGCTCCAGAAAACTCTTTCTAAGAAGGGGATTTCATACAATGGTTACACCATTCTTATCCCAGGACTAAAAATTTCACTCTGAAAAACACATTGAACTCTGAAATGCCCCATCTGGACACCCCATTTATCTGTGAAATAGCCGTCTGAGGAGAGTCTTAGTCTTTTGCCGTATTATTTTGAATAAGTTGAACAGCTTTCATCCGCATACCATGCCTAACCTTTAGAGAACACCTTTGACTCCAAATTGAATACCTTTGTGCCTCAAAAATCCTCATGGTCACACTAGGTAACTGACAAAGTGGTGACAAGGCAGCCATCTTGCTGGGTGGCCTGAGTTCTCTTGTGAGAGAAACTCAGAAGACCAAACTTCACAAGACCAACAATGGTACACCAAAGGGAACAGTATCTGCCAGGGTGAAAGGCTGCCACCAGGCAGCACTGAAGAGGGCTTTGGCCAGGAGCCAGGCAGTAGAGATGGGAAGCCAGTGGACTGTATTGATTTGCCATGAGTGGCCATGACCTATTTCTTTCATAGCTCCTTGCCCCTGTCTCTGCCATAATATGTCATTCTTTAAGGGCAAGTTTAAATTCACGTGATGGAGGGATCTATCACCAGACTTTCCAGTAGACCTGTTGGTCATTTTAGGTGAGATGGGCTGAGTCAGTTTTGGCAATGTCTGTCCTATGTGGAGAGATGGGACTGTACACCAGACATGCCTTTTCCCAAGCATTGGGAGGAGAAAGAACATTAGCTTCCTCTCTAGGACATCATGAGCCTCTTTGTCCAAACACTGTTCTTTCCCTTGTAGCCATCTTTTGCTCTCTGTGCTCTCCCTGGGCCTGGTGCCTGCACTGTCCCGAGACAGGCAAACTTTGCCATTTTTAATCTTTATGAGGAGACGAACTGCCACTGTTCAGTCTGGACTGGACGGGTCCCGGCAGGGTGTGGAATCTACTTCGTGGTTTCCAATGTCAGTTTGGGTGAAACACAAAATTCCCTCCACTCTTGGTTCTCTTTCCCAATCTGTCTCAAACGGAAATAATTTTTGGAGATGGAAGTCCAACAGTTTTTCCCTGGAGCTGGTGTTTTCCCTTTTGACAAAAGGCAGAAAACGAAGACATCCCTGAACGTCGGCAGAAGCAATGAGAGAGAATTCCCCTCATGAAGCCTATGGCCCAGAGTTCACCAGCCAGAGAACCTGAGTTTGGGTTCTGGTGCTGCTACCGACTAGCAGGGTAGAAGTTATGTAATGCCCCAGTCGCCGAGATTCCTGATTTATACGGGAAAATTCTACTATCTGCCTCAGGGGTGCAGATAAGAGAACTGAATGATCTAATGTGTGCGAAGCACAGCAAACAGCACTTAGCGCATCATGTCTGCCACGAAAACATTTACTGAGGTTATTCTGAGACAACTTTTCTGCTAGGAAATCTCCCTGAGGCTCTAGGGGAATAGGCAGCCATGAGGCCGTTGAGGAGTGAGTAGCCCCCAAGCAGCCCTTTCATCAAGAAGCAAGAGTGAGTCAGCTTTCTTGAAGACATCTGGATCTAGTTCACAACTTGCTTCCAACCATACCTGCTCCTTCCTGCAAACTCAGCCTCACCAGGGAAATCAGTGCATTCACCTCCTCCCTACCCCCACACCCTACCCCAAGCACATACACACATTTGCTTTTGCCTGTGGGTTTTGTGCTTTGTTTTGAACACATTTCGAAGAATACAGAGGGCTGAGCTGCAGCTCCTTATTTATTCCCAGGACCTGGTACTGCAGGGATTTGCACTGTGGCTTTTGGAGGTTGCCTATACTCTGAGGTGGCATGCTCCTTTTTTTTCTCTCTCACTCTCTATACAGTGTTATTGTGAGGCAGATGTGACTATATTTCAAATGTCTTTGAGAAAGCTGCAAAAAGGACTGCTTGAGCTTTTCCTGAAATAGTGAGGAAAACAGTCACTTTACTATTTGCCCTGCAATGCTACCTGTCCTATAGAACTTGGGTTTATAGGCCAAGGACTGAATAAAGCAAGTTCCTTCATGAAGAATTATCTATCTAGACTCTAGATTCTAGAGTCATAGCTGAGGGTGACCCCTGAATATCAACTATTATTCAACTATTCAACCCTGACTATCAACTATTATGTATTATATATTTTGCTTTGTATGCTTGTATGCTTTCATATTGTATCTATTATAAGTGGAAGGTTCCAAAGATTTCTTGCCTTATTGTCTACAGCCTAATTTAGGAGGTATAGATGATCATTTTAGATCAACTGAGCAGTGAGGACCCCTAGGGGTACCAATTCATGAAGGGTGGGGAGAGAGGGCTAGGAGGAGTGGAACAGAGACCAGATCCCTGAAAGTTGATTCTTTATTTTCAAATCCAAGGAGTTCCTATGGTTGCTGGGTTAGAACTCTGGCATAGAATGTTTCTTTCAAAATTGGGAAGAAGGGACAGGAGAGCTAGTACAGCTCTCGCACAGAGTGTGCTTGTCTTGCATGAGGTCTGCTGGAGTTTGGAATCCCTTATGGCCCCAGAGCACCACCAGGAATGAATGATTCTTGAGCACAGATCCAGGAGTATGCCACAAGCACTGCCAGGTACGTCTCTCCCCAAACAACAACAACAACAACAACAACAACAAGAACCTGGGGCTCTTCCCATTTTCATTTTTATTTTTATAGGGAACATTTTTATATATAAAAATACTTTCATGTTTTCATTTTTATAGGGAGTCAAATCAGAGTCAAGTCAGAAATATCATTTAGACTGTTAGCAAAGAAAGCTCAGAGCAATTTCCAAGGATTTCGACTTTGTCCTGGGGTGCCAAGGAAGGACCTGTAATCCAAATGGGCTCCTTAGGGCTGAGAGAGCTCATAGGCCTAAGACTCCATGTCACGGACCTTGATATGATCCCCTGCACAGCCCTTTTTCCTAAACACTGCTGGAAGTGATGTGCTTTTGCCCCCTCCTCCTAATACACAGCTGGGGATTGTCCCAAGCACTGACAGAGGTGGCCCCCAAACATCCTCTTCCCCACAAAACAAAACAAAGCAAAACAAAAACAAGGTCAAATGTACACCCTAAGGAGTTTACTTGCAGAGAAGGGAGAGAGTAGTCTTCTATCTAAATATTCTTCACCTGCTCAGGAGATGTCTATGAAGGTAACCAATCATCAATGTTGTGGCTATGGCTAAGTTCTTTTGCTTCCTCTGTTTGGTTTCCTCATCTGAAATGACATCCACTTCAAAAGACTGGTGTCAGAATAGAGCCATATTCAAGACCTGCTACACTTTTAGAGTAGAAACTAGCTCGAATGAAGTACCCAGGCAATTTGAATTTTTCTTGTTGTCGAATGATTCTTATTGAAAGATGCTACCTTCTACATAACTTGAGTTGCCATTTTTCTTTGACTTTGCTGCTTCATCCAGATATGTTAGTACATGGTGATTATTCTTGTCTCATGGCATAGGGTTTCCTCATATGTGATTTCCTGGCTCTATCTATGAGAAATCCCAAAGTGGTGGCCAATAGGATTTGGCTTAGGCAGATGGTATTCCGAAGTGGAAGTATTTATGAAACACCCCCAACCCCCAGAACTGCAACTGAGAATCACCAGCAGGACTTAGTAAGGTGCTAAGTGGTATGGAAGATAAGACATGTCTCAAGGTATTTCTAGAACATTCATTCTTCATGGTAGTAATTAGCATAGGACAGGAGTGGGAGGTTCTGGGCTGGGCCAGCTTGAATGGGCCATGACAGAAAACGGTTGGAGGGGTGCGTTTAGATGGGGGATGCTTCTAACTGACCATTTGGGGACAGGGACAAAGGAAGGAAGGGGTCTCATACCTAGTGGGGTGAGTCTGGCCAGGGACAGGAGCTTGAGGGTTGAACCTGGAGACTCTTTCTCAAACCTCTTTTCTTATAATAATATCTTTATTTAAGCAACATGATTACACACACATTTGTAGTTGGTTTTAGTTATAAAAAAGAACACCCCCTTTCACTAGGGCAACATTCCCACCACCAATGCTCCCCATCTCCCTCCTTCCCTAACCCCTGCCTGAATTCAAACAGGCATTTTATATCTCTCACTCACTACCATTGTCATGATAGTTGTTAGTGTAGTTATTTCTCTAACTAGACTCAACACTCTTTGTGGTAAGCTTCATATCATGGGCCAGTCCTTCTAGCCCTCATCTCTGTTGTTTCTGGGTATTATTACAATAACGTCTTTTATTTTTGTTAAATCCCATAGATGAGTGAGATGATTTTGTGACTATTTCTCTCCTTCTGACTTATTTCACTCAGCATAATAGTTTCCATGTCCATCCATGTATAGGAACATTTCATGACTTTATTTTTTTTTTCTGATGGTTGCATAGAAGTCCATTGTGTAGACCTCCCACAATTTCTTTAGCCACTTATCTGTTGTCTGGGTTGTTTCAAGATTCTGGCTATTGTAAATAACGCTGCAATGAATATGGGTGTGCAGAAGGCATTTTTATATTGTGGGCCCGAGATCACACTCAGGTGCCTGATGATAATGGTGACTTGAGGCCAGATGGCCAAAACCCACATTTCCAGTAGGGGGATCTTCTCTTCTTTCTAATCTATATGCCCAGCAGCCATCTCAGAAAGCACAGAGGACTCTAGGGATCCACCAGACACACTCAGGAGTCATTTTAATTTAAAAAAAAAAAAAGCCCCTTTTGGCTTATTCATTGAGCTGTGAAGTATCTTGCTATTTCTGAGTTGCTATCATTCTCTCTGGTGAATGCAAGCTTGCCCCAGAAGGAGCATATTGCTCTTACTCCTTCTAAAAAGAGGTCCAGAGAGACCCTCAAGGGCCTGAAAATCACCTATAGTTTTCTTCACTGCTTTCCAAGAGTTCAGCTGCTTATGATTGCTCATTTGGTGACTTTCTAAGACCCAAGACCCTGAGACTGATGTCATGGGGCTGGTAGGTATGGCCTGGCCAAGCCACGTGTGGTCCCTGGGCCTGATTTTTAATTCTCACAATAATGGCCTTGGGAGGGACAGTCATGGGCCTGTTTTCACATGAACAATCAGAGGCCTGTAGACCTCCAGTTACTCGCTCAAGTCCTACACCAGTAGGCATTGGACCTAGCATGGCAGCCTGGGTTTCTGTGGGTCCTAGGCTCTGGCCTTTCTTCTACTGTGTGCAGAGGGCTCCTAGAGCAAGAAGTGTTGGGCTGGCTCTCAGGGAGTGCCAGATGGTGGAGCAGAGTCAGAGCAGACTGGCAAGGCTGCTTCTGCTTGGGAGAAAATGCTGGCTTCTTTCCCCACCCCACCACCCTCCATCCTCAAGTCAAGCCTGGGACTAACATCTCTGTCAGTCGGCATGGCTTGCTGGCAGCCCTCCTGGCCTCGAAGCACCCTGTGTGTCCCTTCAGCACGCACAGGCCTCTCGACAGGGAGTGACAGCTGTGATTCAGCGCCTGCACCAGGGCGGGAGGAACGCGGTGAAACAAGGGGGAAAAGGACTGTAATTACCTCTTAACACGTAGCCGCATTTCTCTGCTGTCAGAATGGTTTTGTTTTCTGATTTATTTTGATCTGCTTGAAAATTAGTTGCTGCAATGCATTTCTGGTAGGTAATCGCCCTGCTAGCTAGCAGTCATCCTTCGCAGCATAGGCCCAGCCAATGTGATTTATCTCTCTTTGTCACAACCACTAGCAGGGACAAGGGGATGACTGTCTGTCCATGTATGTACCCACGCTCCTCACGAGGCTCTGTCTAAAGAGTCTTGCCTCCTGTTTTCTGAGGAAGTTTAGCCATGTGCCTTCCGTCACACCTGTGTCTCCCCTCCCACACTTCTCAGCTCAGTCCATGCCTTCTGATCCCCTCGCCCCACCCCATGACCCCAGTACTACCCTGAATTTACCACTTCCTGCAACTGGTTTGGTCTGGTTCCTTTTAACATGTAAAGTTTTATCTTATCGTAGGTAAATGTCTAAGAATGTGATAGTTTTATCATAGGATAGTCGAACTGTTAAGAAGTTGCCAAAACTTTTTATTTTTATTTATTTATTTATTTATTTGATTGATTGATTTTTGGGTCACGCAGCTCTCGGGGGTTATTCCTGGCTCTGCACTCAGAAATTGCTCCGTGCAGGTTCAAGGGACCAGATGAGATGCCTTGGGTTCAAACCTGTGTCCATCTCAGGTGGCCACTTGCATGGCAAGTGTCCTACTGCTTGCTATTGCTCCAACCCCCAAAACTGTTTCTTAAAGGGACTGTATCATTTCCCATGCTCAGTGAGAGTGTATGACTATTTCTTTTCTGCTACAACAGAATTTCTCAAAAATTTTCCCCACAGGAGTCCCCTTCTAACTTTGCTTCCTTCCTGTGACCTCTCTGTCCTGCTGGTTGGCCACCTAGTCTCATACATATAGTCCCCATGACACCATTTTTACATGTAGACCTTTGGACTAAGCTCAGAGCCTATGTAACCTCTGGTTAAGAAAGTCTCTTTTATAACTTCATAAACAATATAGACTCGTGTGTGTGTGTGTGTGTGTGTGTGTGTGTGTTTGTAGTATGGTGTCACACCTGACACCTGACTATGCTCAGGACTTACTAATGGTTTTACACTCAAGGATCACTCCTAGCACACTTGGGAGACCATACGAGATGAGGAGAACTGAACCTGGGTCAGCCATGAACAAGGCAAGCTCTCTATCCGCTGTACCATTATTTCAGCCAAGTAAAGGCAATATTTTACAATTTAATCATTGTCATAAGTACATAGTATATATTGCATGTTTTAAATTTAAAATGTCTTAATACCTGTGTCTCATGCCTAATACCTTGTTTATCTTTCATCCATTATTAATATAATTCATGATTATATGCCATCCATTTATCTTCTTAGAAGAGTGTGTTCATATCTTTTGTCCGTTTTATAATTGGATTATTATCTTAGAACATTTTGAGAGATCTTGATATATTATAGATACTATTTTATTATTAGATAGTGGCTCATAAATATTTCATCTCTGTGGATTGTCTTTTATGTCTCTTCTTTGTTGGAAGTCTATTTCCATATGTGCCCATCATTTTTGGATTCCATTCTTCTTCTGTTTATGTAACTTTATATAAAGACCTTACTGTTTAAATTCTTATACTTTAATAGTAGGTCTTAAGCCTAAGTACTATTAGCTAACCCTTTCAATCTTTTCTTTATTTAAAGTTGTTGAGGCTGTTCCATAGCTTTTGCAGTTGTATATACATTTTAGAATCAGCATGCCCATTTCTACAGATTATTTAAAATTTTGATTTATTTCTTTTCCTGTCTTCTTAGCTAATTTTTTTGTTTTATTATTAGGATTATTGCAAAAGCAATTGGGACTTAATATGGTTCATTATCTAGAATTAGATTTGAGTTTATCTTACTGCTTTTATTTACTGCGAGTTGAATTTTCTCTATTTTTATGCCCCCTTTGAACTGATTATTTAAAATTTTGATTTATTTCTTTTCCTGCCTTCTTAGCTAATTTTTTTGTTTTATTATTAGGATTATTGCAAAAGCGTTTATGGTTCACATTCTTTGGAGACAGGAGGGTCACCTCTTGGTAGTTCTTGGCCAAACGACCAAGCTGATGGCTCAATGTGAGAGCCCAAAGATGTGCTGTTTAGACCTTGTGGTTCCAGGAATTAGTTGGGATTCTCCAGCAACGCTCAGGGCTTCAGAAGTTACATCCAGTGGTGTTCCAGAGGACAAGGTTTTGTTGAGGATCAATTAAAGATTGACTGTATGAATACACGGGATGTGTCTTAACCCCTTAAAATATGCCTTAACCTTTGAACTGTCTATTCAGCCCCATATTTTAAATGATTAACTCACTATTATGACATCAAATGCTGTTATATCTTTTTATACATAATATAGACTCCTTTCTTTTTTTTTTCTTATCTTTTATTTATTTTATTTTTTTTTCTTCAGAGCAAACTAAAGTTGTTTTTTTTTTTTTTTAAAGTAAGAATTCATTTAAAGGACAAAATTGATTAACATAATGAGGTAAACTAATATAACATAATATAATGACATAACATAACATATAATATAATTGATATAATAATAATACATGTAAGTCAAAGAAAATTTCTGATTAAAAACACAATTTTTTTTTCATAATGGCTTACATATCTTTCACTGTAGTATTTTGGGTACATATTCACATTGAATCAGGGGAATACCCATCACCTAATATGTCCTCTTCTCAATCAAAAATCAAATATGCTGAAAATAGGCAGAGTCCTGTCTAGAGGCTTCCAACCTCAGTTTGAGAGAGGATGTGAAAAAAGTAATTAAAATACCACAACAATACACACACAAAAAAAATATCGAATTAAATAACCTATAAGCACCACAGCAATAAAGACAGGCACCACACAATAATCTCGGTTCTGAAATCAAATCATACTCAAGTGCAAAAAAGAAAGAGAAAGACAAAACAAAATAAAATAAAATAATATTGGAGACATCAACCGTAATCTCCACACCAAAATAAAGACGTCAAAAAAATAGATCATTTATTCTCCTCTTGCTGCTTTCGTGGTATGTGGAAGACTTCTACTTTATCTTGGATGGTAAAATCAGACCTGTTTCTAAAGATCTTGGTGGCTGTGCAGATCAGGGAATGGAGTTTATGAAGTCTTTCTTTGTGGTTCTAGCAGTTATGCTTCTTCAATGTCATTTTTTTGTTTTTTATGTGTTCTAGGTGTTTCAGAATAGTGCTACCATTCTGTGTTTTTCTTTTGTCTTCTGACTTACTTCGTTTAACATAACATGATCTAGGTCCATCCACGTTGCTGCAAAGTCTGTGATTGTATCATTTCTAACTGCCATGTAATATTCCATTGTATATATGTACCACATCTTAATGATCCATTCATCTGTTGTTGGACATCGAGGTTGGTTCCAAGATTTGGCTATTATACTGAGTGCTGCAATAAATAGTGGGGTGCATATGTATTTTGGAATGAATGTCCTTCCATCTTGGGGATATATGCCTAGGAGAACAATTGCTGGGTCAAATGGCAGCTCAATTCTAAGTTCTTTGAGCACTCTCCAGACTTTTCTCCATAGATGTTGGACCAAGGGGCATTCCCACCAGCAATGAATGAGAGTTCCTTTCATACCACATCCTCTCCAACAAAGGTTGTTCCCATTATTTTTGATGTGAGCCAACCTCACTGGTGTGAGGTGGTATCTCATTGTTGTCTTGATTTGGATCTCCCTGATGATGAGCAAAGGTGAGCATGTTTTCATGTGTTTGTTGGCCATCCTTCTCTCTTCCTCAGAGAAATGTCTATTCATTTCGTCTCCCCATTTTTTATGGCTTCGTTTGGTTTTGAAGGGCTCAGGTTTCTGAGCGCTTTGTATGTTCTAGATATCAGCCCTTTATCTGATATATCAAGTGAAAAGATTTTTTCCCATTCTGTTAGCTGTCTTCTTGCATTAAGTAGGGTTTCTTTTGCCATGCAGAAGCTTTTTAGTTTGATATAGTCCCATTTGTTTATAGTTGATGCTAACGTTTTTGCCATTGGTGCTCCATTCTCAAAGACCCTTTTGATATAAAGGTCTTCGAGTGTTCTGCCTATTTTATTCTCGATAAACTTTATAGATTCAGGTCTGATTTACAGATCTTTGATCCATTTTGAGTTCACTTTTGTATAAGGAGTGAGATATGGTCGATTTTCACTTTCGTGCATATGAGTTTCCAGTTGTACCAACACCATTTGTTGAATAGGCTTTCTTTGTTCCATTTCATATTCTTGCCTCTTTTATCAAATATTAGTTGGCTATATATCTGGGGGTTTATGTCTGGGAATTCTGTTCTAATCCACTGGTCTGAGGTCCTGTCTCTGTTCCAGTACCATGCTGTTTTTATTACTATGGCTTTATAGTATAGTTTCAAGTTAGGTAAGGAGATACCTCCCAACTTCTCATTTTTCAGAATGTGTTTAGCTATCCTGGGTCTTTTATGGTTCCAAATGAATTTTATAATTGATTGTTCTATTTCTTTAAAGAATTGTGTCTGGATTTGGATAGGGATTGCATTAAATCTATATAGCAGTTTGGGTAAAATAGTCATTTTGACTATGTTAATTCTACCTATCCATGAGGATGGGATGTTCTTCCATTTCTTTAGATCGTCTTCAATTTCTTTCTGAAGTGTTTTGAAGTTTCCCTGGTATAGATCTTTCACTTCTCTTGTAAGGTTGATTCCTAGGTATTTGATATTTTTTGATACTATCTTAAATGGAATTGTATTTTTAATCTCTCTCTCCTCAACTTCATTGTTTGTATATAAAAAAACGCTACTGTCTTTTGTGTATTGACTTTGTATCCAGCCACTTTACTGTATTGGTTGATTGTTTCTAGGAGTCGTGAGTGAGTTTCTCTCCTTTTGCTTGGCGTTTGGGCCTGCCACTCCTCCCAGAGACTCCTGAGTGCCGGCTGGGGAGGCGTGAGTGAGCTTCTCTCCTTTTGCTTGGCGTTTGGGCCTGACCCTCTCCCCAGAGACTCCTGAGTGCCGGCTGGGGAGGCGTGAGTGAGTTTCTCTCCTTTTGCTTGGCGTTTGGGCCTGCCACTCCTCCCAGAGACTCCTGAGTGCCGGCTGGGGAGGCGTGAGTGAGCTTCTCTCCTTTTACTTGGCGTTTGGGCCTGCCCCTCCCCCCAGAGACTCCTGAGTGCCGGCTGGGGAGGCGTGAGCTCCTCTAGAAAAACCTTCAGGAAGGAGACCAAAGCAGGCCGAAATTAGAAGCCACAGCACTCCAAAACACACCATTAAATACAAAGAATTATGCGTAAATCAAGGAGATCTCTTATAACTGAAGACACCATGACAAGCCCTATCAAGTTTCCAAGTCCACCAAAACGCACAGATCCAGGGGAAGAAGACCTAAAAGCGGTCATGAGGAAGGAAATGCAAGAATTACTAAAACAAATGAAAGAAACCCTAGCAACCGAGTATAAGAAATTCATGGATGAACGACTCAGCCAAATTAAAGAAGAAATGTTAAAGAACATGAGAGATTCCATACAAAAAGAAGTGAAGGATTTAAAAGACAAAATAACAAGCCTTACGAGTAGAACCACAGAGTTGGAGAAGCACATCGATGAACTCGAAGGAAAACTGCAATATAAAAATGATCAAGAAACCAACAAAGAAATAAAAGGCAAAGCACTGGAAGGAAAAATCCAATATCTAATGAACAAGGACAAAAGAAACAATCTAAGAATTGTGGGTATACCAGAAGGGGAAGAAATAGGGAAGGGGGAAGAACAAGTAGTCAGGGAGATAATAACAGAGAACTTTCCCACCCTCTGGAAAGACAATTTAGGACAAATCCAAGAAGTCAAGAGAGTCCCTAATAAAATAGACCCTAATAAACTCACACCAAGACACATAATAATCCAAATGGCGAAAAACAAAGAGAAAGAGGAACTCCTGAAAGCAATAAGGGAGAAAAAAAACCTCAAGTACAAAGGAAAGGACATAAGAATCAAACCAGATCTCCCATTTGAAATAATTCAAGCAAGAAGACAGTGGAATGACGTATTTAAACGACTGAGTGAAAGAAATTTCCAACCCAGGGTCCAATACCCAGCAAAACTATCATTCATATGGGAGGGCAGACTAAAAACATTCACAAATATGAATGAACTTGAACTATTTGTGCAAACTAAGCCGATCCTAAGTGACTTACTTAGAGACGAATTACACAATCCAAACCCCCGGTTGTAACAACAACCACGCCACACAATACAACTGCACAACAGTCCTCTTTATCAATAATTTCCCTAAATGTTAATGGACTAAACTCTCCAATTAAAAGACACATAGTAGAGAACTGGGTTAGGAAAAACAAACCGGACTTCTGCTGTCTGCAAGAAACACACCTACAGTTACAGGATAAGCACAGGCTTAGAATTAAAGGATGGAAAATAATTATTCAGGCCAATGGAAAACAAAAAAGAGCAGGGACAGCCATTCTTATATCAGACCAAATTGTATTCAACCTCAAGAAAGTGATCAGAGACAAAGAGGGGCACTACTTACTGATCAGGGGAACATTAGATCAAGAAGTGCTAACCCTGGTCAATATCTATGCACCTAATGTAAAATCACCAAAATATGTGAGGCAACTACTGACAAACCTGGAGAAACACATGAAGGGAATTGTGATAATAGTAGGGGACCTCAATACTCCACTATCACCACTGGACAGATCCTCCAAACAGAAAAATAGTAAAGAAATAAGAGCTCTAAATGAAAAATTAGAAGAATTAGGGCTAATAGACTTATATAGAGCCCTCCATCCCCAGAAAGTAGAATACACATTCTTCTCAAACCCACATGGAACCTTCTCCAGAATAGATCATGTCTTAGGATACAAAGCCAACCTATATAAGACCACAAAGGTAAGGATCATTAGAAGTACCCTTTCAGAAAAAACCGGCTATCCTTTGCAAAAGCTGGCTCCCTGTGTGTGACACCAGGCGGGGAAAATCCGCGAAAGTACACCGGCCCAGTGGGGCTCAGCTGTGAAAGACTGTGAGTGTGACCTGTCTATGTCTGTCTACTGTCCTCTTGCGTGAAACTCTTGCGAGTGGGGCAAAAAGAGCCTCCAGAAACCTCGCTCGCCCAGACGCCATTTTCAGGGAGGGACTTCAGAGCATAAAAACCGGCTATACTTTGCAAAAGCTGGCTCCCTGTGTGTGACACCAGGCGGGGAAAATCCGCGAAAGTACACCGGCCCAGTGGGGCTCAGCTGTGAAAGACTGTGAGTGTGACCTGTCTATGTCTGTCTACTGTCCTCTTGCGTGAAACTCTTGCGAGTGGGGCAAAAAGAGCCTCCAGAAACCTCGCTCGCCCAGACGCCATTTTCAGGGAGGGACTTCAGAGCATAAAAACCGGCTATCCTTTGCAAAAGCTGGCTCCCTGTGTGTGACACCAGGCGGGGAAAATCCGCGAAAGTACACCGGCCCAGTGGGGCTCAGCTGTGAAAGACTGTGAGTGTGACCTGTCTATGTCTGTCTACTGTCCTCTTGCGTGAAACTCTTGCGAGTGGGGCAAAAAGAGCCTCCAGAAACCTCGCTCGCCCAGACGCCATTTTCAGGGAGGGACTTCAGAGCATAAAAACCGGCTATCCTTTGCAAAAGCTGGCTCCCTGTGTGTGACACCAGGCGGGGAAAATCCGCGAAAGTACACCGGCCCAGTGGGGCTCAGCTGTGAAAGACTGTGAGTGTGACCTGTCTATGTCTGTCTACTGTCCTCTTGCGTGAAACTCTTGCGAGTGGGGCAAAAAGAGGCTCAGAGGAGCACGGCCGCTCCGCTTCGCTACGCGGCCGTGCACTCTTTCTAAGGAAAGAACTCCATTGCAACAAGAAGGAAAAATCACACTAAGAACGGCGCTATATCACAGAAGCAAACATTTCTCTCTGGACTGTCTTCTCTGTTACATGCTCGGGCCTAAGATTTGACCCAGTGTGAGGCTTCATCCACGGAGGACTCCCCTCCCTTAGAGGCAAGTCAGCCCATCCAGAAAGGGAGGAGCCAGAGGAGTGTGCTGCCTACATCATATAGACAATGAATACCACTACAACACGTAGAAAAACCCACAATACAAATGTGACAATGGGGAAACAGCGCAGGCCAGCATCAGACATAGAGAATGAAGATGACAATTCTGAGGACTAGATAATGACTGAACAACTAATCAACCTCTCAGATAAGGACTTTAGACTAGCAATATGGAAGGTGCTCAACAGACTCCAAGAAACCATGGATCGAGTTGAACAGAACACTAATAAGAACCAAGAAAATATGAAGGCAGAAATGACAAAACTCCAAACTGAAATAACATGTCAACTAACAGGCCTGAAAAACTCAGTAAACGAAGTGAATGACAAAATGGATAAGCTCTGGGACAGGGTATCAGAAGCTGAGAATAGACTTGGTGCTGTGGAAGATGAGATACATAACAATTCCATACAGCAGGAGAGATTGGACAAAAAACTTAAAGCAAATGAGCAGACAATGGAAAAATTAGTCAAAGAATGGGAACAGACGAAAATAGAAGTCTATGATAAGATCAACAGAAACAACTTAAGAATCATTGGAGTCCCAGAGACCCAGGAAGAAAATTTCCAGGAAGAATCAATGGTCAAGAACATCATTAAAGAGAAACTTCCAGAGCTAAAGAATATATGTGATCAAATCCTGCATGCCCGAAGAGTACCAACCAAAAGAGACCCCAGAAAAACCACCCCAAGACACATCCTAGTCACAATGACAAATCCCACAGATAGAGACAGAATTCTGAAAACAGCAAGATCAAAAGGGGAAATCATGTTCAAGCAAGCTTCCCTGAGATTTACAGCAGACCTGTCACCAGAAACGCTCAATGCCAGAAAGCAGTGGTGGGATATTGTGACAAGACTGAATGAAATGAATGCTTCACCCAGAATACTATACCCAGCAAAACTCACTTTCCGGTTTGATGGAAGAATACATGGTTTCACAGACAAAAAACAGCTCAGAAACTTCACAGACACAAAACCAGTCTTAAGAGAAAAACTGAAAGACCTAATCTAAGACAAGACTACCCAAAAGTCACACCAAATTTTGAAATAAAGATGGCGTTAAATCCCAGGACAATTCTTTCTCTCAACGTCAATGGACTAAATGCACCAGTTAAGAGACACAGAGTGGCTAAATGGATCAAAAAACTCAATCCAACCTTCTGCTGCCTACAAGAAACGCACCTGAATAGTCAGAACAAACATAGACTCAAAATAAAAGGCTGGAGAAAAGTTATCCAAGCAAACAACACCCATAAAAAAGCTGGAGTGGCCATACTAATATCAGATAATGCAAACTTTATACTCAGGAAGGTTGTAAGGGACAAAGACGGACATTTTATATTAATCAAGGGGTACGTAGAGCAGGAAGAATTCACTCTCCTAAACATATATGCACCGAATGAGGGGCCAGCAAAATATTTAATACAACTGTTGACAAATCTGAAAAATAATATCAACAACAACACAATAATTGTGGGGGACCTAAACACGGCTTTGTCAACACTGGACAGGTCAACCAGACTGAAACCCAACAAGAATATACTAGACCTGAGGAGAGAAATGGAAGAAAGAGGCCTAGTGGATATATATAGGACACTCCATCCCCAGAAACCTGGATACACATTCTTCTCCAATGTACATGGGACATTCTCCAGGATAGACTACATGCTGGCACATAAAACATACCTCCATAAGATCAAGAGGATAGAAATTTTGCAGATTACCTTCGCTGACCACAAGGCTCTGAAATTATTTGTGAACTCCAAAGGGACTCAGAAGAAACACTTTAACACCTGGAAGTTAAACAGCCTCATGCTCAATAACCAGTGGGTCCGAGATGAAATCAAGGAGGAAATAAAAAGGTTCCTGGAAACAAATGACAATAAAGACACAAACTCTCAGAACTTATGGGACACAGCAAAAGCAGTACTGAGAGGAAAATTTATAGCTTTGCAAGCACACATCAGGAAGGAAGAAGGAGCTTACCTGAGTAGCTTAATGACACAGCTAATAGAACTAGAAAATGCTCAACAAAAGGACCCAAGAACAGGAAGACAGAAGGAAATAACAAAGCTGAGAGCAGAAATCAACGAAGTGGAAACTCAAAAAACAATCCGAAAGATCAACGAAAGCAGAAGTTGGTTCTTTGAAAAAATAAACAAGATTGATAGACCACTGGCAAACCTAACAAAGAAAGAGAGAGAGAGAAACTTGATAACTCGTATCAGGAATGAAAAAGGAGAGATCACTACTGATATGACAGAGATTCAAAGGGTAATCAGAAACTACTTTGAAAAACTCTACGCCACTAAAAATGAGAACCTGGAAGAAATGGATAAATTCTTGGACTCTTATAATCTTCCACGGTTGAAGGAAGAGGATGTAGCATATCTAAACACCCCCATCACCATTGATGAAATTAAAACAGTAATCAAATGTCTGCCGAAAAACAAAAGCCCAGGTCCAGATGGATTCACTAATGAATTCTATCAAACTTTCCAAGAGGAACTACTGCCAATCTTGGCAAGACTCTTTCATGAAATTGAACAAACAGAAACACTTCCAAATAGCTTTTATGAAGCCAACATCACCTTGATACCTAAACCAGACAGAGACGCTACCAAAAAAGAAAATTACAGACCAATATCACTGATGAATGCAGATGCAAAGATCCTCAACAAAATCCTGGCAAATAGGATTCAATGCCTCGTTAAGAAGATCATCCACTACGATCAAGTAGGTTTCATCCCAGGAATGCAAGGCTGGTTTAACATCCGTAAATCTATCAACATAATACACAACATCAATAACAAGAAAAATAAAAACCACATGATCATATCAATAGATGCAGAGAAAGCATTTGATAAGGTCCAACACCCATTCTTGATCAAAACTCTCAGCAAGATGGGAATGGAGGGAACCTTTCTCAATATAGTGAAGGCCATCTACCACAAGCCAGTGGCAAATATTATCCTCAATGGAGAAAAACTGAAAGCCTTCCCTCTAAATTCTGGCACAAGACAAGGCTGTCCTCTCTCACCACTCCTATTCAACATAGCACTGGAAGTACTTGCTATAGCGATTAGGCAAGAAAAGGATATCAAGGGAATCCAGATAGGAAAGGAAGAAGTCAAGCTCTCACTGTTTGCAGATGACATGATACTCTACTTAGAAAACCCTAAAGACTCTATCAAAAAGCTTCTAGAAACAATAGACTCATATAGCAAGGTGGCAGGCTACAAAATTAACACACAAAAATCAATGGCCTTTCTATACACCAACAGTAATAAAGAAGAAATGGACATTAAGAAAACAACCCCATTCACAATAGTACCACACAAACTCAAATATCTTGGAATCAACTTGACTAAATATGTGAAGGACCTATACAAAGAAAACTATAAAACTCTGCTCCAAGAAATAAGAGAGGACACACGGAAATGGAAACACATACCCTGCTCATGGATTGGCAGGATTAACATCATCAAAATGTCAATACTCCCCAAGGCATTATACAGATTTAATGCCATCCCTCTAAAGATACCCATGACATTCTTCAAAGAAGTGGATCAGACACTTTTGAAATTCATTTGGAACAATAAACACCCTCGAATAGCTAAAGCAATCATTGGGAAAAAGAATATGGGAGGAATTACTTTTCCCAACTTTAAACTGTACTACAAAGCAACAGTTATCAAAACAGCATGGTATTGGAATAAGGATAGGTCCTCAGATCAGTGGAATAGGCTTGAATACTCAGAAAATGTTCCCCAGAGATACAACCATCTAATTTTTGATAAAGGAGCAGGAAATCCTAAATGGAGCAGGGAAAGCCTCTTCAACAAGTGGTGTTGGCACAATTGGATAGCCACTTGCAAAAAATTAAACTTAGACCCCCAGCTAACATCATGTACAAAGGTAAAATCCAAATGGATTAAAGACCTCGATATCAGCCCCAAAACCATAAGATATATAGAACAGCACATAGGCAAAACACTACAGGATATTACAGGCATCTTCAAGGAGGAAACTGCACTCTCCAAGCAAGTGAAAGCAGAGATTAACAGATGGGAATATATTAAGCTGAGAAGCTTCTGCACCTCAAAGGAAATAGTGCCCAGGATACAAGAGCCACCCACTGAGTGGGAGAAACTATTCACCCAATACCCATCAGATAAGGGGCTAATCTCCAAAATATACAAGGCACTGACAGAACTTTACAAGAAAAAAACATCTAACCCCATCAAAAAATGGGGAGAAGAAATGAACAGACACTTTGACAAAGAAGAAATACGCATGGCCAAAAGACACATGAAAAAATGTTCCACATCACTAATCATCAGGGAGATGCAAATCAAAACAACGATGAGATACCACCTCACACCCCAGAGAATGGCACACATCACAAAGAATGAGAATAAACAGTGTTGGCGGGGATGTGGAGAGAAAGGAACTCTTATCCACTGCTGGTGGGAATGCTGTCTAGTTCAACCTTTATGGAAAGCGATATGGAGATTCCTCCAAAAACTGGAAATCGAGCTCCCATACGATCCAGCTATACCACTCCTAGGAATATACCCTAGGAACACAAAAATACAATACAAAAACCCCTTCCTTACACCTATATTCATTGCAGCTCTATTTACCATAGCAAGACTCTGGAAACAACCAAGATGCCCTTCAACAGATGAATGGCTAAAGAAACTGTGGTACATATACACAATGGAATATTATGCAGCTGTCAGGAGAGATGAAGTCATGAAATTTTCCTATACATGGATGTACATGGAATCTATTATGCTGAGTGAAATAAGTCAGAGAGAGAGAGAAAAACGCAGAATGGTCTCACTCATCTATGGGTTTTAAGAAAAATGAAAGACACCCTTGTAATAATAATTTTCAGACACAAAAGAGAAAAGAGCTGGAAGTTCCAGCTCACCTCAGGAAGCTCACCACAAAGAGTGATGAGTTTAGTTAGAGAAATAACTACATTTTGAACTGTCCTAATATTGAGAATGTATGAGGGAAATGTAGAGCCTGTTTAGGGTACAGGCGGGGGTTGGGTGGGGAGGAGGGTGATTTGGGACTTGGGTGATGGGAATGTTGCACTGGTGATGGGTGGTGTTCCTTTTATGACTGAAACCCAAACACAATCATGTATGTAATCAAGGTGTTTAAATAAAAAAAAATTAAAAAAAAAAAAAAAAAAAAGTACCCTTTCAGATCACTATGCAACAGAGCTTATAATTGATGTCAAGAAGAAGCAATGGAGGAAAACTAATACCTGGAGATTGAATAACATACTGCTTAACAACAGCTGGATCAAAGAACAACTCAAGGAGGAAATAAAAAGATTCCTTGAGACGAATGACAATGAAGAGACAACATGTCAGAATATATGGGATACAGCAAAAGCAGTACTTAGGGGGAAACTCATAGCATTACAGGCCTATGTTAAGAAACAGGAAAATAACAAAACCAACAGTTTAAAAGATCACCTCAAAGAATTGGAACAACAGCAACAGAGAAATCCAACCACAACCAGAAGGCAAGAAATCATAAAAACCAGAGCAGAAATAAACAACATAGAGACTAAGAAAACAATACAAAAAATCAATGAGACCAGGAGTTGGTTTTTCGAAAAAATAAACAAGATAGACAAACCATTGGCAAAACTTACCAAAAAAAAGAGGGAAAACACCCAAATCACTAGGATCACGAATGAAAGGGGAGAGATTACAACAGAACCCCAAGAAATACAACATATCATGAGATCATATTATGAACAACTATATTCAACTAGGCTAGAGAACCCACCAGAAATCGACAGATTCTTGGACAAACACCCTCTTCAAAGACTGGAAAAGGAAGACCTAGAAACTCTAAACAGTCCAATCACTTCAGAGGAAATTGAAGACGTAATTAAAAGACTCCCTAAGAACAAATGCCCAGGCCCAGATGGATTTACAGGTGAATTCTATCAAACATTTCAAGAAGACTTATTACCACTGTTCCATAGGCTTTTCAAAACCATAGAAAAAACAGGAATCCTCCCCAACTCCTTTTATGAAGCTAATATCACACTCATTCCTAAAGAAGGCAAAGACACCACCAAAAAAGAAAACTACAGACCAATCTCACTAATGAACATTGATGCAAAGATACTTAACAAAATCTTAGCAAACCGAATCCAACACCTCATCAAAAAGATCATACATCACGATCAAGTGGGATTCATACCAGGAATGCAAGGTTGGTTCAACATACGCAAATCAATAAACATGATACATCACATCAACAACATGAAGGACAAAAACCACATGATCATATCAATCGATGCAGAGAAGGCGTTTGACAAAATCCAACATCCGTTCATGTTAAAGACACTCAGCAAAATAGGGTTAGAAGGCACCTTCCTTAAGATAGTTACAGCTATTTATGAAAAGCCTACAGCCAACATTATACTTAATGGCGAGAAGCTAGAAGCATTCCCACTAAGGTCAGGAACTAGGCAAGGCTGTCCACTCTCTCTACTCTTATTCAATATAACCTTAGAAGTCCTAGCAATAGCAATCCAACAATAGAAGGGAATCAAAGGAATTCAAGTAGGGAAAGAGGAACACAAGCTAGCTCTATTTGCTGATGATATGATGATATACATCAAAAACCCTAAAGAATCCACAGAAAAACTCCTAGAGACTCCTTTCAATAGCATAGTTCAACATTATGTTCTTGAGCTATTGGAATATTTATTCTAAGGCATTACTTTGAAATTCATAACATTATAACTTAATAACATTATTATTAGTGTTGTTAAAGTTAAACAAAAATTTTTGTATTGTTTATTCTTTTATGTTGATCTAAGTTTCCACCCCAATCACTTTATATCTAATAATTCATCGCTTCACTTTTATTTAAATAACTTTTTGAACATTTACAGTACAAACATACTAGTAATAAATTCCTATTTCTTTTATAATTCTGAAAAAAGTGTTTATTTTTACCTTTATTTTTGAGAGATATTTTTACTTACTATAGAATTCTAAATTGATACTTCTACTTTCAGTGAAAAGGTTTGTTCCACCATCTTCCTGCTCACATTATTTCAGTAGGAAGTCTGCTGTCATCCTTGTCTTTTTTCTATCCATAATTGTGTCTTTATGTTTTGGATACTGTTAATAGTTTTTCTTTATTATTTCTTCTGAGAAATTTGATTATTATATGACTTGGCTTTGTCCTTTTTTCTTGTTCTTGACCATTAAACTTCTTGAATTTGTGAGTTTATGCTTTTAAAATTAGGTTTGATACAGTTTTGGCTATCATTTTTAAATATTTTTGTTTCCTGGTGCCTTATTATTATGGTAATTCTAATAGCACTTAAATTTGGTTGCTTAAAATCGTCAAGCAGCTCAATAATGCTCTTTTCATTTTCCTTAATTGCTATTTTCTTCTGATATTTGATTTAGATAGTTTCTGTTACTATATGTTTATAATTTTTTGGCAATGTACAATATAATGCTAATATTTGTCAGTTTAAAATTAATTAAAATATATTTAAATGTCAGGATTGTAATTTCTATTCCTAAAGGGACTATTTTTGATCTTTTAAATGTTTTTCATATTTATTTATCTTTTTGAAGTCAAGATTATAGTTTTAATATCCTTATATGCTGACTCTGACCTCTATATACTTACAAATTAACTGAAGTTGATTTTTCTCTGCAAGATGGCTTGAATTTCCTTGCAATTGGATGAATGATATTATAAATTTCACCTTAGACAAGTTTGAATTCTTACATATTAAACTAATAGTAAATGGTTTTTATAATAGTTGAACATTTGGGGAACATAGACAATTTGGAAACAATTTACGCTTTGTTTTGCTTTCAAAGTTTGTTTGGGAAAGCCATTTCAACATACTTTTGGTTGCAACATTCATTGCAAATACTTCTTACTGCCTTATGAATTCTGAAGTCTTACAGTCTGTTTAATAAGACCGACTTTGTCCTCAGTTCTGTGTGAGAACTGAGCGCTATGGCTTTTAATCCTATTGAATGGTTCGGCCAAGCTCTAATATGATCCTCAGCGGTTCCTGTCTCTTCTTGTTCATGCCTGATGTAATCTTTCCTCAAATGTGAGTTGTATCTGTGACTGTTTCTAACCAATGAAATATGACAAAGGCAATGGGATGCCCCTTCTATGACCTGATTATGATATGTGGAAGAGATAATAGGACGTTCCTAGCATGATCATGAAATATTTTGTAAGTTAGCCAACTGGAGTTCCTGTGAGCTTGGTGAAGCATTCCACATGGTAGCCACTGCAGGTAGCTTTTAGAACACGAAGTGAATCTGCCATCAATGTGAATGATCTTTGGAATGGATCTTTCACTGGCTGAGCCTCCAGATGAGATTGCCTCCCAATTATTCCCTCGATAGAGGACCCAACTAAGTCATGCCTAGATGTCTGGCCCACTGAAACAGAGATAATCAAAGTTTAAGTTTAAGTCACTGAATTTGTGATAATTTCTTAAGTAGTAACTAAAAATGAATCTAGTTCTTCCTCGAGCCTTAGTTTCTTAGTTTCCTCACAGATCTACAACTATCAGTATCCCTTTGCTGGCTCACTAAAATGGGACTCTGAGGAACCTCTCTGTGAAGTATTTCCTTTAAGGTTCTGTGTATGGAGTCTGAATACCCTAGTATCCCCAGAATTTCAACTCTTGTCTCCTTACTCTTTTTAAAAACTCCATTTATTTCCCTCTTGCTTATGATATGATCTGAAAACTCTAAAACGGTCATAAATGGGGGAGTCCTAAACTTCACCTTGTCCATATCTTGTGATGTCTCAGGGACCTCAGACATTGTCCTTCAATCAATGCTTGATGTTCAGTGTCTAAAAAATCGTTGCACACGGTTGTTTTCTACTTTGTTTTTGTCTTTGAGTCTTCCTGACAGGAGTATAAATCTGGTATCAGTACTCTATTGACCAGAGGCAAAAGTTGATGTAATTATAATGCCACTATCAACATCGATAGAAGGATTCATTTATCCCTAAATATTCCCCTGCCTCTTTATAGTTACCATTCTCTATCAGCATTTGGCAAAATAATTTTGCCTTTTCTAAGAGTTTACATAAATAGTATCACATAGTATGTATTTTTGAAGACTAGTTTCTTTCAACTTAGCAAATTGCTAAGCCATCTATTTTATTGTCTATATCTATTTCTCATTCCTTGTTTATTTATTTAAAGAAAATGCATCATATATTGACATAGTTGATCATAATACATTTGTTTCCAGATAAGTGAAAGCAAAGTGACTGAAAAATGGAAAGAAAAAATAAATGGAAAAGAAGGGAAAAAAAAGAAAAAAGTACAGTAGCAAGCTTATTTGTAAAAATTATTGTATCACCAATAAAGTCATTACAGTGATAGAATTAATATAATGATTTAGTAAGCTTTTGTTATATGCCAGTTTATTAAGCAAATGAAGTTGTCTATAAATTCAAAGCTATGATACTATGAATTTTAGGGGATATACTCAGGTTCTGGGTCTCAATGAAAAAATCCTGGTTCAAACATGGTGACTACATTTGAATCAAAGAGAGTCAGTGATGAGGCAGACCGCAGACCATCAGGAAAATGGTGATTCTGGGTGATGGAGGCAGCAAATGTGTCTTTGGCAGGGTGTGGGATTGGCCTACCCTTTCTTCCTGAGACAGCAAGCTTGTGCTTTGTGGGCTGTGTACCCATGAGTTTTCATAGCTCAGTTTATATCTGATTCAAGGAAAGAGTAAGTCTCTGGAACTGGCCTGGTTTGAACATAGCAACTGTATTTATGGGTGTGATTATTTCATTCCTTGTTATTAATGAACACTATTCTAGCATATGGGTATGTCCTAATCCTTTCACTAATTTGGAAATAATTTGCCCAAATAACTAAATATATTAGAGGAAAGAACAAATTGCATGTACCAAATCTGTGTTTCTGCTTCCCTCCCTTCTTTGCTTCCTGCCTACCCATCCTCTCATCCATCCACATACCCTTTACCCTTCCCACATGTTTTTCTCCCACCTTCATTTTTTTAAAGTAATCTAAGTAGGGGCCAGAGCTGTAGCACAAGTGATAAGGCATTTGCCTTGCACATGCTAACCTAGAACAGACAGCAGTTTGATCCCTCAGTGTCCTAGATAGTCCCCCAAGCCAGGAACGATTTCTGAGCCGCATAGCCAGGAGTAACCCCTGAACATCACTGGGTGTGGACCCCAAAGCAAAAAAAACAAACAAAAAACTAAGTAGATTTACCAATATTTTGATGTTAATTTCTATCATTTTTAAACATTCTTAGAGTTTTTAACCCTGTATTCTAATACCCTTCTATTTTCAAAATCAAGCTGCTGGTTAGAGTTTAGTAAAGGAAGAAATTTAAGAGTGAATTTCTGAAATTTGGTAAGTTTGGAGGTTCAAATAGGATGTATTTATTTATACTGCTTTCTCTTTCTATGTCTTGTTCCCCAAATTAAGGACAGCACCATAAAAAATCAAAAAGTACTAGATAGCTTGAATGCATTCCTGGTTTGTATGACATCCAGGGTAGATTTCCTTCATGAAATGGAAATTTGACTGAGAAATGAGGCCATACTGGCAGCCCTGCCTGGCCCAGTGACTTCAGGAATGGCCACCACAGCTATCTTCCAGAGGAAAATTGGGGCCTGAGCAAGAATTTTGGAGGAGGAAAAATACATGTGAGCTGTGCAGTGCTGAGAAATGTATGCATGTCAGAGCAAGTTCTGTCCACTGAATAAGCTGTCTGGTGCAGGTGAGGCTCACTCAGTCCCTGTCTGAGAGAGAGTTGAACAGAAAAATTGCCTTTTGAATGTGTCAGAGTTCTGAGAGAATTTAACTTCAACTTGCTCAACTCTAGTACGGATCGTCCTCATTCTCTAGGAATTCTGGTTTCAGTAACAGGATAGCTTAGAAAGCTGAAAGGAGCTTTAAGTTTGGTCTACCAGGAGATGCCACTATGAGCTTGTTAAAAAATATCTGCATATTCACAATTTGACACAGCTTCTTGGGTATATAATTGCTGCTGAAAACTGCATTTTGAAACTGAATTTGAATGTTGGAGTCCTTCATCACCATATTTTTAGAGTTTAGCTATATGGCTACAACTCGCTGCAAGGAATGGGGATAAAGTGACTTGCTCTTTCCAGCTTTATAGTGGATGGGGACAAAAGAAGAACAAGCAGGAGAGTTTAGGTAGAAACATTCCAGCTATAGTTCTACTGAAAATAAAGACTCTTAAGGCTTCTGGTGTTAATTTAGGACAAGGTAGGACTTTCACCTCTATCAGAGAAGATCACAAACTATTTGCCCTGTGTTCCCAGACAACCCACAAAGACTGGGTGTCATGGTCCCAAGCCAGTTGTGTGATGGGCCGAGAGCAAAGTCCCTGCAGCATGACTTCTACTCAGGAGTTGCACTGTCTTAGCACCAAATCTAGTAGACAGTAGGTTCCCAATAGATATCTGTTAAAGCATTGCTATCACACTTATTTTTCATTTCAGTGTTTCTCAAACTACTCTGTTTAGTCTACTTATTTGAACAAGATCAACCCCGTTAAAAGGCAAATTCTGAGTGAGCGCATTCACCGAAAGGGTCCAAAAGCAGGATGTAAGCAACCAGGTGATTGCACCCATTTTGGACCAACATGAGAGTTGGTCCACATCTACTAGTGCCCAGGATTTTCTCCTGGCACTGTGTTCAGGGATTAAGCCTGGTGGAGTTTAGAGGATCCTATGTGGAGCTGAGGATAGGATCGAACTCAGGTTGGCTAGCCCAGGCAAGCACCCTACCCACCATACTATTTCTTCAGTCCTTGCACCCATTTTTAGCAGAAAGGACCTAAAATATACAAAGTCAAGAGCTTCTTCCTGTCTTACCAGTGGTCACTTGTTTTTCTCTCAAGCATGGCAAACATCTGTTGTGAGGATGTTAACAGATATTAGATTGGGACCCAGTAGGGCAGAGGGGTGGATCGTGGCTGTGCTTACGTCCAAAGAATGAGGTCCAGAGGCCTGTGCAGCTCAGCTCTTTCTTTCTCGGGCTTCTGCCTGCTGAAAATAAAAATGGGCAGGGAATTTGGGTGAACAGAGCCCAAGCATATCTTTCAACAGCTCTTAACTTGCTTGGCTCCAGGTTTGACCCAAAAATATGCTGCCACCCATCTCAGCTCTTGCCTTCCAGAATTGAGGGCCCCTCTGCTGAGCTATGTGAGGGGGTCACTTAATTTCAGATGTTTCCTGGGCTCAGGGTGGACTTCTGGAAGGGCATGGGTGCTACAGAGGAAGTAAAGAATACATTTTGGGGGGGAAAATCTGGTTCTCTAGAGCAGAGTTGTGTGTGTGTGTGTGTGTGTCTGTGTGTGTGTGTGCGCGTGCACATGTGTGCATGCTTGTGTTTTATAAAGTAGCGGAAACTGAGTTACTGGAATTTCTTCTGAATTAAAAGCCAAACAAAAGTTTCTTGCGGTTTCAATTACACAAGAGATGGCTGCCAAGATGGACTGAATGAGAAGAGCTGTTGAAAGGAAGAGACAATGAGAGGCTAGAGGATGAGGGGTAAGCCCAGGACCTGAGGGCCCATCAGAGAACAATTCTCTTAGTGGGGGCATGCTGCCCACTTCTGTGCTGTCAACATTTTAGGGAAAGAACTGATTATTTCCATTCTCTCCCCGAGGCTAAGATGAAAGAAAAGAGTGGGTGGGGGATCTGTGAAAGTCGTGCACGCACATTTGGACACGCACACATAGAAATTATTTCCATGCTGGTGTCATCTACCATCGTTCCGGTCCTGCACACTATGGGGCCTGGCTTTGTTCTCTTTTCTGGCTGGAGTGGGAACAGGCCTTTCTCCTGCCTCGAAGTCCTGAGTTCATTTAGTCTTGCCCTAGAGAGGGAGGCTGTGGACAACACCTGCAATGCTAAGGATCATTAACTTCCATCTGTAATTCCTGGGCTTCATTCCCTGCTACCCCAGCCTCAAGCCTTCTCTCCATTACTTCTCTGAGCACCTCAGAATGGGTCCCAGTCCAGAGCTTTCTTCTTTTTTTCTCTCCAGTCTGTCCTCTTCTGGGAACTCTTCTGGTAACGCATGGGGGCCAGAGAGGACAGTTCTGTAGAATCCTGAGTTGGACTTCTGCCTTCTCTTAAGAAAACCAGGGCGTCACTCAGTACCATTTAAAAGCTTGCCTCGGACTTTGCCTCCCCCTCTAGGAAAACCCCATGCTTCTCTATTATCCTTTTCCTACCCTACATAACATACTTAACTTGGTATCTTGGGTCCAAGGGTTGGGATAGCTCATGAGAGCTCACTGAACACCCCTCTCTTAATTATGAACCCAGTGACATCCATCTGTTTGTAGTGGACAATGAATAGCATTGATGTAATGGAAGCTGTCATATTCTACAAAGTAGGGATTTGCTCCCATTGACTCCTAGAATCCAAGTTATTTATTTATTCCTTACAGACACATTTCTACTTGTAACCTCTTGTGAAGATATGGAAACACTGGGAAAGCCAGGTGTAGGGAAAATAAACCTTGTTTCCACATGGCTTCTGCTGGCCACTATCCTATAATTGTCGCTGAAATGTAGGCAGTCTGGTCTCTTGAACTCTCTTTGGACACATCTTTAGCCCAAACTGGTAGATTGATTCTGCAGGCAGAGGACTGTGCATTGGATGAAGTGGAATGACTGAAAGCTAAATGATAAAGACTTACTTTTTATTTACCTAGTCTCCCTTTAGTCCCCTTTTACAATTCTTTTTTTATCCAAAAAACCTGTTTCCTATCTGGCATTCTTTCTACTCCATTTTCCCTCACCTATTACCAGTGTACTTCTTCAAAGAGATTTATGCATATCTACCCAAGAACTCTGGGAGAAGGGAGTTAAGGATGGTTTTTTACTAGGTCTGAAAGTTAGACATTGAAGAGACACCGCCTGAATGGCAGAGCTGTCATTTTGCATTGGAGATAGGGTAGTGCTTTGGTAAGCAATCAGCTTTTCAGATATGGTTGCATTTAATAATTTCTAGAGTAAGAAATTATCCTGTACATCCTTGAGTTCAGCACACATTTTATGGTGAAAAAAAATTTGAATCTCAGAGAGATTTCCCAGTGGCTGAACTCCACTAGTAATGAAGCTTCCCTGTTCCTCTGTCTGTTTTTTCACTTGCCTCCTGCAGATTGTGGGGGATGGCTAGTTACTGGAATAAATAGGTTCATTTACTCAAAATTAATGACTCACACTTTTGTATCTGGCCATTTCTGTTTTCACCTGTTCCTTTGCTTTACAAAGAACTTTGAAAATAGATTGCCTGTTTGACTTTCCATTTAGAGTTAATGTCAAAACCTAAAAAGCAGATTTGGCTGTTTACAAGAAAGTAGAATAGGATACAAGAATCTTGATTATTTTTTTTCTAGGCTGTTGCCTCTTCTGCAGTGAATGAACTTGAGGGAATATCTTCCAGGAGAATTCTGTTCCTAGAAGAGAATTCTTTGGAGGTGGGGTACATCAGAAGATGTACCTGAGGCAGGATGCCAGGCATTAGAGGCCAAGTATCTATATAATTTATTTCCCATGATCAGCCAGAAGTAGCTCGGAGAAAGACATCTCAAGTAATGCAGGGCAAAAAACAATTACAAAAGCAGGCAAACAGCTGCTTTGTAGTAGTCTCTTCTTCTTCTTCTTCTTCTTCTTCTTCTTCTTCTTCTTCTTCTTCTTCTTCTTCTTCTTCTTCTTCTTCTTCTTCTTCTTCTTCTCCTCCTCCTCCTCCTCCTCCTTCTTCTTCTTCTTCTTCTTCTTCTTCTTCTTCTTCTTCTTCTTCTTCTTCTTCTTCTTCTCCTTCTCCTTCTTCTTCTCCTTCTCCTCCTCCTCTTCTTCCTCCTCCTCCTCCTCCTCCTCCTTCTTCTTCTTCTTCTTCTTCTTCTTTCTCTTTCTCCTCCTCCTCCTTCTTCTTCTTATTCCTCCTCCTCTTATTATTATATAACAATATATCATTATAATATAATAATTATTATTTTTACAAGAGGTTCTTATTATTGATTGAAAACTAGCTTCATGAGGCTTATTCAGTAGCTTCTGTTGACTGAACATAAATGATGTGCCAGGCATTGATGGGTTTAGAGCAGTCAGGATGGCACAGTATCTGCCCTAGAGACACTATTGGCTAATAGCCCATTGACTAATAGGGCTGAATACAAACTGAGAAGCAAGCTATGATATAACATGGACATTTAAGAGAGAGAAATTATTTAGGGGGAATCATTTCGACTATTTTGTTGTTATCCTGCACAGAGTGATATTAATATAGGATTTTATAGGATAAATCTATCCTATAAAATTTATAGGATAAATGAGTCCTCACTGTCCCAAAAAATTAGTCTCAGTGCTAGCATTTGCCAGGACAATAACTGGTAGTGACCTTTCCTCCACAAAATTTGTTGCAATATTTGATCTTTGAACAAACTTGCATTTTAGTTTTATGAAAATAAAATCCAAAGTTTAGATGTGGGAGCTTGTGTTAGCAAGCATGATAGTGCAACAGGCAGGATTTTGTCTTCTATGTGGCTGACTCGAGTTCAATCACCTGCATTTCATATGATCCTGGAAGCACTGCCAAAAGTAATTCCTAAGTTCAGAGCCAGGAGTAACCCCTGAGCACCACCCTGTGTGGTCCAAAAACAAAAAGAAAAAAAGAAAAAAATCTGATGTTGTGGACCTGATATGACTAACTATTCCCAAATTCTTAAGTAGTGGGGCCTTTGGGGTCTAGATGAGGAAGTTCCCACAAGAGTTTGCTTCCTGGGGAGCCATCTAAATACTCTCTAGTTTCCTTTCCCTGTGGCTTTTCTTCCCACTAGTTTTTCCTCCTCGTGCTTTTAGTAGCTTCTTCCCATGAATAGTTCTAGAAAGGAAGGTTTTTGGAATGGGTCCCTTTTTCACTTTGATCATCCTGAGGGGTGAGAAAGGAGCGAGTATTGAACCATTCTTACTTCTTGTGAATATGCATGTATGATCACCATGTGCGACTGGAGAAATGACCAATGACCCATGGGAAGGTTCTAGTCATAGTGCAATTCAACGGAGCCAGGGTGGGAAAATTAAAGTGTTATTTATTTTTTAGTTTTTTTTAATTTGATTGATTGATTGAATGCTATTTTGGGCCACACTGGTAGTGCTCAGGAGTTACTCTTGGCTCTAGACTTAGAAATCACCCCTCGCAGTGTAGGGGACTATATGGGATGCCAGGAATCGAACTGGGTCCCTCCTGGGTTGGCTGCATGCAAGGCAAATGTCTCACCATTGTGCTATATCTCCGACGGTGGTTTTTGTCTGTAGTGGTTGCTTAAGAAGGTCAGGTCAACTTGACATCAATGCCATGAGAGGCAATTTTGGGTCTCATGGTCAAGCAATGTTCTTACTTGATAATGCATTCTTTCTGATTTTGGATAAAGGAAGTGATTAACCATTAGAAGTGGCATGTGAGTCTTAAAATGAAGAATTCTCATCTAGAGACAAACATCGAATCACTTGGGAGTTGACAAGAGTGGCCAGAGGAACCTTACTTTGGGCAAATCACTTGCTTTGCATACAGCTGCCCTGGGTTTTGATTCCCAGCACTCCATATGATTCCTTGATCTCTGCCAAAAGTCTTTCCTGAGCACAGAGCCAGGAGTAAGTCCTAACCACTGCTGGGTTTTGCTCCAAATCCCAAATGACAAATGAGTAAATAAATAATGCTCAGATCCCAAAGTTTAATTGGTTCTCCAACTTTAGTATCCATTCAAATCACCTCATTTCTTAAACTGTCATCACCTCATAGGTACTTGCATTATTGAATATGAAGGTCCTAAAAAAAGTCTTAAAAAACTTGTTTTAGGGGCTGGAGCAGTGCCACAAGTGGAGGGCATTTGCCTTGCCACACTGACCCACAGACCGCAGTTTGATCTCCTGGTATCCTATAAACTCCCCCAAGTCAGGAGCGATTTCTGAGCACATAGTCAGGACTAACCCCTGAGCGTCACAGGGTGTGGCCCCAAAACCAAAACCAAAACAAAACTTGTTTTAAAACATATTTTTTAGAGATTTTTTTTATCAGTAAATGTTGGCTCTGAATTCCTTTGTTGTTGTTGCTTTTTATTCTTTGTTTGTTTGTTTTTGGGCCACACCCAGTCATGCTCAGGGGTTACTCCTGGCTAGGCACTCAGAAATCACTCCTGGCGTGGGGAACCATATGGGACGCCAGGGGATCAAACCGTGGTTCGTCCTAGACTAGTGTGGGCAAGGCAGACGCCTTACCACTTGTGCTACCACTCTGGCCCCATGAATTCCTACTTTATATGCCTATATACCTTGGGTCACATAAAAACATCTCAGGCCCAAAAGGATTGCTAATAGAGAGCTTTAGAAACTCTGACCTTGTGAAAACAGATTCAGTGGTCCTGTCACCAAGGTTTTAGGAGACTTTTGGAGGGAGCCTGAGAAATGGTGCTTCTGTGAACTCCCAGATAATACTGACGATGCTGGTCTGGATCACACTGTTTCAAGACACTGTCAGAACAACTCAAGTAGAATTTCCACTGCTGTGACCAGACATCAAGATTTTTGTAGACTTCCTAGATGATTCTGAAATCCATGTATAGCTAACTAATATTTCCTGATCATCTGATGGTTCCATGCTTTAGAGTATATGCCAGGCACTGTGTTGAAGTGGAAGATATCTTCTTAACATTTTTAAGTTAAAGAAGTGTTGAATTCTTATATGATAATTTAGGGGGCATAGTTTCAAATCATGTTAATTTTCATGATTCTGATGTATAAAGTTAATACACCCCAAATCACCAAAGCACCCAAGATCCATCAACATTGTTCTCATGTCACTTCTAGTCCGTCTCTTCCTCCCCCCATACCCACTGTATGGAGTTCTCAGTTTCGTGACCCAAGGACAAAATTTTGTCCTTATTCTATATTATCTATCCCCTTGTTCTACCACAGGTGAGCAAAATTATCTGAAGAGATGGTCTCTTCTCCCTCTAATTTATTTCACTTAACATGGAATCCTCCATGAACCGTAAGATATCTTGATGTGTTCTACCAGACATGACCACTGGGCTA
Organism: Suncus etruscus; assembly: GCF_024139225.1. Lineage (NCBI taxonomy): Eukaryota > Metazoa > Chordata > Mammalia > Eulipotyphla > Soricidae > Suncus > Suncus etruscus. Next base: position 107,325,601 of record NC_064858.1, read on the forward strand.
TCAGCACAGGGCACACAGCCCTGCCCAAGGACACCCAGTGGTTTCCGTGTCCTTCTGACAAGTGAAAATGAGCCTTTCTCTCCCCACCTGCCCTTTTCCCTGGAGCATGACTGCAGCAGGTAACTGATGAAAGTGTCATTTGCCCTGTCATTTGCCTTAGCATTGCCAGTTTTTCTTTGCGGTTTGAGGGTTTCTTGCCAAATACATGATGATAGGCTGTTTACCTCACTCTTGAGGTTTGAGACTCTTGTTTTACCCTCTCAGGCAGTTCAGGAGCCAACCAACCAGATGGCCTTGGCAACCTGGAAAACAAAGCCAATTGCACTGGAATAGATGGATTCCACTCCTCCCCAGCAACTGTGTTTGCACTTCAATTTTCCTCTTTAGGCAGACTGAGAGAGCAAATGCCACTGGATTTGTGTTCTTTGATGCACCCTTCTGTTGCATTAAATAATTAATGATGGGGCTGGATGGCGGTGGATGGAGGCCTTTGTGCTTAGGCCCCAGCCACGTGGCTTCATCCCCCATCCAGCTGGCGAATTTCAGGCCCAGGTAGTCGGCGTAATCAAGACTTACTCACACGCAGGCCATCAGAAAGAATCATCTTTATTTATGCCCTAGCCACCACAGGTGTGTGGCCTATGTCAACCTTTTAAGCATTCGCCCTGCATCTTATCTCCTGTTAGCCATCTTCCCTTTGGGCTCCATGCGGCCCAAAGATCCAAAAGCCAGGAAGCCAAGCCGGGCCAAGAGAGAAACGGCAAAAGACAAAAGGGCCAAAAGGCAAAAAGGGCCGAATCCCTTTCGTCCCAGGCTTATCTAACTTTTTCCCGACCCCTCCCAGGAATGGGAGGTCTTGCAGGTAGGGTCACACCTATTATCCGGTTAAGACCCCTCCCAGAAATGGGTGGGTCTTAGGGTACACCACACCCTTCCTTTTCTGAGGCATTTAGAAGTGACTCTTTTTTGTCCAAGTTGGTGGCTTTGGCTTCTGTGTTTTGTGTTCCTGGTAGGTCTGAGCCCTTCTGGCCTCCTATCCCCAGACCATTCGCTGGTCCTACTTATATCTATAAGATGTGAGGAAGAACATACAGAGATTTAGACATGCTGTCAGTTGCCTATTCAGTGGACTACATTGTATGGCCTACCCCTGCAAGATTGCCACTGCATAGCCCAGAGAATGGTACAGTGGGCAGGGTGCTGGCTTTGCAAGCAACTAACTCAGATTTGATCTCTAACATCAATATAATCACCAGAGTCCTAATTGCAATGATCCCTGAGTCAGGGGTAAGCCCTGAGCATTGTCAGGCATGGCCCACAAACAAACAAACAAACAAACAAAAGTCTGCTGGTGCTCATTGTCCAAAGGCAACACTAATATTCATTTGTGATCTGACAACTATAGTGTAAGTAGCAGGGCAACACAATTATAGGAAAGCACACTTTAATTAAAAGTCTACCCCCTTCCAGCCCAACCTCCTGTAAGGATCTAGAAAACGCCACGTTGTCTAGCTGAGTCAGGTCAAGAGGGTTGCCTCGTGCAAACTCAACCTTGTTCAAGAACTAGGAAACTGGATGTCTTTGATTAATGATGCATCAAATGCATTCCATATGGGGAAGATGTGCCCCAGGCACAGGTTAGCAGAACGTGTGGGAGCCAAAGGAAGCTAAGGAATTGCGGGTCTTTCTTCATTCTTTGTGAGGGGCTAGAAGCAGCACTGAGAGCAGGCGTGAGAGTCACAACTTTTGTGTGGAGAAATGGAGCCTGCTAGAGAGAAGAATTAACGGTTCTTCCACAGCTGCATCTCTTCCAGGATTTGACTGTCAAGGCTGTGGTCCCAGTAGTCACTCTTCAGTGTAATATAGCACGAAGAGGAGTAGGCTGAAGGAGAATCAGCCCCTATGGAAGACTTCTAGGGAAGAATAGAGAAGTACAGGGACAATGAAATATGTGCTTGCTACTGGGTTGCTAGAATATTCTAGAAATCATATAAAATGAAAAATTATTTGTGCAACAAATATTATAGATTGCCTGTAATGTACTGGCTTGGAGCAAGGTACAGGGGAGACAAGGTATGGGTCAAACAAGTCTGAGATTCCTATACCACTGCTACAAATCTATACCAGCATTTCAGACCCTGTGTGTAGTAATTTCAGGTTCTTAACGAACATATTGAAGACTCCTAAATTTTAAATAACTTATCAGGTTTCTTTGGTAGTCAAACTCAGATATTTCTTTTTTGTTGTTTTTGGACCACACCAGGCAGTACTCAAGGCTTATGTCTAACTCTGTGCTCTCTTATAGAAGGGTTCAGGGTGCTAGGATCCGAACCTCAGTTGGCCATGTGCAGGGAAAGCACCATTCCCATTGTACTATCTCTCCAGTTCCACAGACAGTCTTTTTCTTATAAAAGATCAACTCCCTTCTTTTTCTATTTACGAGCTCATACACTCATTCAGCTCAAGCTCCTCTTTTTTTCCTGAGAACAGACACTTTGGGTCAAGTCACAAAGAATCATTGTTTGTACTTGAGCAGTGAACTAGTCCAATTCTCCTCCTTCAAATTTGAGGAAATTTAAGTCACAGAGGAGTTAAACAATTTGTCCAAAATGATGCAGCTGCTTAGCAAGAAAATATATATGAAAATCTACCTGCCAGATTCCTTTGATTTTATCTCTTTTGCAAAAAAAGCAAAACCAATTTAGAATAAGGTGTCTTGTACATATATGGTGGTTCCCATCCCTCTGAAGAGTTACTGTTTTAAGTGGCACAGACACATCCTTGATTTTCTCGTATTAGTTATTTGAAGAGCCAACTTATTCAGGAAAAATAGTGATGTTGTACAACAAGGACTTTGAGTTATGTAGACCAGGTTTAAATCCTCAGTTTTACCAATTGCCAATCATGTGGTCAGTGGTTGCAGCTGGAGAATGTGCATCAAAAGAAAGTCTCGAAGACAACCTTATTTTTTTTAATTTTGGGGGCCACACCTGGTGATGCTCAAGGGTTACTCCTGGCTATGTGCTCAGAAATCGTTCCTGGCTTGAAGGACCATATGGGATGGCAGGGTATCGAACCGCAGTTTGTTCTAGGTTAGCACGTGCAAGGGAAATGCCCTACTGCTTACACCACTGCTCTGGCCCCTCGGAGTCAACTTAACTATTTCAGTTGGTGTCATGGAATCAGGGACTGGGACATCCAGAAAGGGACCATTCTGGAAAGCTGTCTTCTGGGATGTCCTGGGCTCAATAGGGAGAAGCACTTTTCTTCTTTTTTAACAAATAGATGGTGCTAATTGTCTTGGATTCCCTTCTGGGTGTCAGTCCCCACAATGAAATGATGGAAGACACCTTAGAGACAAAAGTGTTCCTTCTTATAGGAGAAAATGCTGGCAAAAGCAGAGAAAATAGCCTTTCGTGGGGAGAGAGATGATCTGTGTCATTGAATTTTCTTTCCCAGCCATGAAGGTCTGGGTGAGACAAACAGAAGGCTTGATAAGAAGGCTACAATGGGGCCATGATAGTTTGTACAATCCGTGAACAGTGAGCAGAAGAAATCTGGGCTTTATCACAGATACTTGCTTAAGCATAATTCTATCCAGGGGCTTCCTGCTGGACTGGGACACGTTCTGTACTGTCTTGGAAAATGGGAAAGTCAAATCTGTGCTTACAAGAGGAATCAAGTATTCATACTAGCACCAGATGTTTACTTGAAAAATTATAGGGGCTGTACTTTTCTCTGACTTCTGAGCTATTAGTTAAAAGAGTTCCACTGTAGAAATGAAATTTCTGATGTCACCAAAACTGAGTTAATATTGGGGATGTAGAGTGACTTTTTGTCTCCTTTAGGTGAGCACTTACACCTTTGATTTTCTCTTCTGAGTTGTTTGGAGCTGCCAACCTCTCCAGGAAAAATGGTGGTGCTGTACAACAAGGACTTTGAGTTATGTAGGCTAGGTTTAAATCCTCAGTTTTACCAGTTGCCAACCATGTGGTCAGGTCATTTTATTCAGCTCAGATATATATCCTTTATAAAATGAGGTAATAACTACATGCTCTAGTGTTGTAGTGGTTAATAGTATTCAAAACACCTAGTAGAGTGTCTGGTGTCTAGGATACACTTAAATGGTAACCCTTATTAAAGCAAAGTCATAAAAGATCCTTGCTTTGAAGTAAAAAGAGTTATTTGGAAATGGAGCAAGTTTTTAATGAGGGAGACTTAATATCTAGGAACTCCAGCCAGAACAATCAAAATGGAACCCAGATGGGTCTTTGTCCAAGGACTCTTGATGAGCCTTCTCCTCAGCCCTGGAACCAAGGTGGAATTTGCCGGCACCACCTACTGGTCGTTCCTTGAAACTAATCTTTTCTCGGGCCCGGAGAGATAGCACAGTGGTGTTTGCCTTGCAAGCAGCCGATCCAGGACCAAAGGTGCTTGGTTCGAATCCCGGTGTCCCATATGGTCCCCTGAGCCTGCCAGGAGCTATTTCTGAGCAGACAGCCAGGAGTAACCCCTGAGCACCGCCGGGTGTGACCCAAAAAACCAAAAAAAAAAAAAAAAAAGAAACTAATCTTTTCTCAAATTCACTCCTTGGTGAGTAGTAGGATTCCAAGGAGAGTGGGGAGGAAAGGGAAGGAAGGAGTTTTACAACTGTTTTGATTACCTCAAATTGAGATGTTTGTAAATAAGACGTTATAGTCTAGAGATTTTTTTGCCTTTGCGTTACGAATAAGTTTTATTAAAACTTGTGGCAGAGCATCCTGCAGTGAAGAATGCAGGATTTGATTGTGATGACAAAAGCTAAAAGTGGCCTCTACATGGCAGCACTGAGAAGTTGCGAAGCATGTCCCCGCCACTCTTGCGCTGCCCTTCATCCTTTCTAAAAACCCAGAGAGAGAAATGTCACAGTCCCTCTAAAGTTGGTTCATTTGCTCTTAATACCAAAGTATACCAAAAGTGGTCTAGCTTATATGAGTATAAAACATCTTATATAGTATATCTTATATAAGATAAGATATCTCATATCTTACAAATGAGATACATATAGGAAAATAAAATGACCTTTGATAGAAATAATCTGCGAAAATGAAAGTTTTCATATCAAGAGATTCCAATTAAGGAGCAGGGCCAGATTTTGGGTTAGAAGCCTTGTTCCAACTAAGAGAGCAAGAAAAAGCTGTTTTCGATTCTTGATGCTCTGTGCAACTTGACCTGGCTAGGTCTGGGACTGCTCTGAGCCCAGTTTCCAGTGAGATAATTAAGTGGGAAGCTCTAGCATTGGAAATAGGGGAAATCAGTAGTCCAGTTCCTATTAAGCACCACCCAAAACCAGATTTGGGGCTAGTCCCAAAGAGGGTGCCAGGGCATATTCTTATTCTTAAAGATGAAGATTTAGGGAGTGAGACAAATTTGTGTCATGTCTGAGTCTTTACAAGGGAACCAAAGGATGGGACTCATGTAACAAGTTGTCCTTTTGTGGAATATTCTAGAAGGAAGCAGGCATGTGTTTAGTAAGACTTTTGTTTGGACAGTTTAATTCTCTGTACATTTCTGTTCTCTGGACAGAACTTGCTAGTAGAAGCCATAAGGTGTTTGAAAATACCTCATCTTAAATATCAGGAACACTATGCCAGGAGTTAGATCACAAAGGCAGTTATCAGCTGTGTAATCTTGACCACTGAGACATTGAATCACTCCGGTCTCAGATTCATTTCCAGACATGTACCAAGTATCTAGTCTGAGGGCTTCATAGTAATACGGTGCCTGGGGGAATTGGGACAGCCTGCCTTTCAAGGAGATATGGAAGTAGGCCAATAGGGGAGGAAGGGCAAGTAGCAGTTCTGAGGAAAAGCCACATTTATTAAGCTCCCTGAGGGTCTTTTAGTTTGCAGTCAATACTCTGCCTCTAATGGGAAGAGAGTCTCTGATGAAGGGTCAAGAAAATGTATGTGAAGTCCCTTCGGCCTTTCTCCCCAGTTCACCTCATCTGTGTTCTTCATGTTTAGATTCACATCCACCCATTGCTAGAAACCCCCCGTCCCCCGTGCTTGGTTAAGGGAGCACTACCAAAGAGCTTTCTATAATTGCTTCCTCTCTTTTATTTTCTGACATATTTATTAGTTTGAAAAGCCCTTGGCAACTCGAGGAAATTCCATTTCCCTCTGCAGTTCGTTTATGCCTTCCTCGCTAGATGCCCAGGCAGAACTACTTGGTGTGTATTAATTGATTTTCCACAGTGCTCCTTGTAAAATCCATTGCCCTGGTTGGTACATTTCAGACATGGTGGGAAAGGGAAAAAAAGGAAATGAACCAGAGAAGTAGGAGACCCGTGGATGTTGAGGTCTTGAGCAGTCAGCGTTTGGCATGTGATATTGAGCGATCATCTAGTTCTTCACTCTGTGTGTGTGTCTGTCAGTTTGTTTGTCCTGTAACAGTATTTTGGAGCATCCGTCGACAGTCTTCTTGCCTGTGAAGGCCTCTTGCATGAGCACAGTATAATTTTTAACTATCCTCTGAAGACCCAAAATAAAAGAAATGGTCTCCCATTGTAGCAGAGTAGTTTTATACTCCTGCTCCAGGTAAATGCATTTGCTTGTTAACAATCAGCTTTTGTAAATATGAGTGATTCCCGACGGAGTGTAACATGATCACATAGTGTAGGCCTATTGGTACAAAGCAGAAGCTAAATGTCTACTTGACGTGATAAGCGCTGGCATCCTGAATGTTTTTCAATGAGGCGGTGTCTCTAAACGTAGCGTGCCTATTACAATCTGGCCTTTAGAATAACTCGCTTTATCTTATTAGCTATTTTCCCTCAGTATGTATTTGATTTTACAAACAAGACAATACATTTGTCATTTTTATTCATGTCTCCATCAGAGCCTGGATGGACTAAGTCTGATTGTTGTAAACAAGTGTGCGATGAGTGACCAATAGATTATAGTCACTTCCAGATCCTGCCAGTGTCTGTGCTTTTAGTATAATTTATCTTTTTTTTCTTGAGGTGACAGAGAACTCTTGTAGGAACTCTAAAATCAAATCCTCTTTTGCACTAGTATATTAACTCAACCATTTATTAACTGTCCAAAGAGACGCAGCGGCTTTTGTTAGTTAGTGCTGGCAACCCAAATTAATCTATGGCACAAACACAGCCATAAGGAATATTTACCTCCCATGTGGAGAGGTAAACATTCAAATCAGTATACAACACTAGTCTTTATAAAAGTAAAACTGAATTATTGATGAATAGTATATTAATCCAGAGTATGTGTGCGTAATTTTAAAGGGAAAGAGTGAGTGCTATTTACCTGGTTTAAAAGGACAGTGTTCTATGGAGACTAGTTGTTTTAACATGGGAAAGACTTACCCAGAAAAAGAAGAAAGTAGTGGTGATGGTCATGAAAGAAGAAAGAATGTTCTAGGTAGGTATAAGGAAGAGGATAGCTCAAGGCATGGGTGAAGTAGGGGTATGGCTAAGATGCTTGAGAACCCATGAGTGGGGAAACTGATGAGGGACAGGCAATTGGAGATACAAATTGGGGCAAGGGGGCTTGGACATAAAATATCCTTGAAGGAATAGGGTCTGCTTCTGTGGACAGTGGGATACTCTCCTGAAACTGGGGAAGACTTCTCTTGTGGAGGTGGAAAAAAAGGAAGGAGGAAGGAAAATGGGAGGAGGTGCTGGCCGGAAAGCTATGGTAATAGGTCAAAGAGGTCAAGAGCACTTGGACAGAGTGGTAAAGGTGGGAATCAAGGCAGAAAATGACTCTAGTAAGTGCTTCCGAAAGGACAAAGACTCTTGCTGTAGGAACACAGCATAGAAAATTAAAAATGCCAACAGAGCCAAAAAGGTTCAAGACCGTCAATAAGAGGGGAGCTTATGTCATTCCAACCAGACAAGTCCAAGTACAGTTGCTTTTTGAACTAGTTTTGTCAATTAACATGTCTCTGTAATCTGGAGCATCTTCATTGGTTGCTGGGACGGCCAATGTGTGACCCAAACCAATATTGATGGCAACTTTATCTCTGAGCAGTGGAAAACCCATAAAAGCCATAAGCAGACCAGGCAGTTCCTCTGTTTTGTGTGCTTACTATGCGAGATGGCACTTCTTCCTTGGTTGTAGGATTTCCATGGTCAGTTAAACAGTCACTGGGTCAAGTCTATGGCAGATTTTTTTTTCCAATGAAGATCTGTGTTTGGAATTTTATCTGACATCTTAACTAGTTACTATTTCCCTTTCTACCTTGTCTTTTAGTGCTGGATACTTGTGGTGATCTGCTAACTCCCTGCATCCATCCTTTCACTTGCATTTGTTTCTCATCTAACATCTTTTTCACTCCCTCCATCTGCCCATTAATCTCCTTTGTCAAAATCTCTTTGTAGTCCAGACAATAAACCTTATAACCTGGCAGGGTAGTCTTTAGCAACCCCTCTTTTTTAACTTAATCCCCATTATTCTCCTTTAGAAATGTTAAGATGGCGGAGCAGATTAAGTTCTCATTTCTTATTAATATCATGTCTCTTCCCACCTCTGCCAACCCATCTCCATGTCTCTTTCCTCTTCTAGCTCTCAAGGCTTCTTGCTAAGGAAACTCCCTGCATCACTGCAGAAGCTCTGCAATGAAATATTTGTCCTCTGACACCTTATAGCCTCCACTCCAAGTTGGCACGTAGCGAGTGTACCTATTTGCCTCCATTTCTTTGTTCAGAGTTGGCTGTGTTTTTTATATTCCTAGTACCTTGCAGAAACCCCTAAAAGTAAAACTAACACTCTTCAGCAAACTTGTACTGAAGATGATGATTCTGCCTCAGCGGAGGCTGCCTGATGCTACTAAGAGTGGTGAGGATTTGAAAGTCATGCCACCATCTCAGGTTGACTCACTGCAGTGGGTCAGATACAGCAGGGGCTGGCTAGACTCGAGACAGGATGTGGTTCTCTGAGCCAATCCGTGTTGATATCCCCATTACTTTGCATACCACTGAGTTGAGTCTCTGAGAAGTCCAAGGTCACACGATGGGGAAGTGGCAGGTGGCAGCCCACACTGTTGACCCGTCATTGTGCATCTCTGTCAGCACCTCACTTTGTGGTTCTGTGGGGCTTTTCATTGTTTTGCTTGGTGAACATCTGACTTCTTTATTCTTGTGCCTGGGTCTGGCCCTATGGGAGCAGCCTCTTCCATGAACAAGGAGAATGGAAGGGATGTCACATGCCAGAGTGGACAGAAAAATGAGTTTGCTCAGCAGGTGTCACAAAAATGGATGACTTGTGCCCTGTGCCTTCGAGTAAAGATGGAAAAATGAAACAGGAGTGGGGAAAAGAGAGATGGTGACAGATGATGAGTGAGCACCAATGTTTATCCATGCTAATGGAGTGAGGACGTGACGGCCACTTTCTCCTAATGGTTAGGAGGAGCAATGTCTTGGCTATAAAAATGCAGGGGGAGTGTCTGCTCTAGAAATCGGGAACCTCAAAGCCCTAGCTGTAAACAAAGGCCGGAGCCTTTCTAGAATGGCTCTGCCTCCTCAGGACAAAAGATCGGTCCTTTGGTATCTAGGGAAAAATGCATCTACCCAAATCCTGGTTTGGGTTCTTTTCTTGTAGTCCTCAGGAAATCAAAGACCATTTGTAGCAGTGCATTTAGCCAGGTGGGAGTCCAGGCACAGACCCAGTTTTGCTCTCCTTTCTATTTCAAGCTGCCTTCAGGATATCCTCAACCTGCCCGTGGCTATCCAACACCACCTGCACTGCTGCCAGGCTGTTTCCAGCTTCCCACTTCAATGCTGCAAAGGACCTAAACTAGGCCCTGCAGCCAAACAGTGAGGCAAAGGGGAAGAAGTCAGGATTATAAGGGACACACAATGATAGAAAATGCCCCACTATGCCTACCGTCAAACAATAGGGAAGCATATATTTGAGTGGGGTGGAAATGTTTCTTCCCTGTAAGTACCCCACCGCCACAAATTCTACCAGCATAGCTTTGTTTTGCTTCCTTATTTCATCATCCTCCAGAGAAAGAGCAGAGTTTAACTTGCTAACACCCTTATCAGAACCACTTAGTTTATCACCGATCAAATAAATCCATGGAACTGACAGAGGAAATGGAGAAGGGCTTAGAAAAACCATGTTGTCTTCATCGCCATTTTGCCTAGGTCCTGCTTTGAGGGGGCAACTCTCTGCTAGTTTCTGAGAGAAGAATATATGTTCTGAGAGGAAAGGTCTCAGGGGAAAAAACAGAGAAACAAACAACTCAATAATAAAACCAACTCCAATTAGGTTTTCCAGCTCCTTGAGTGTTATCCCCTCCGCCTCCCCTCCTCATTTCTGTTGTCATTTACTCTCTCGAGAGTAGAAGCACGGAGAACATGGGAACTGCCTTATTGACAGCAGCATTTACCAGAGGCCTTTCAAGACTGATTGTTTCATCTACAGCATCAACTGGGCTTTCAGAGAAAAATTTTGCCTGTATCAGGAGGATATTGACAAATCGAAAACCATCTGCAGAAGCAGAAAGTTGTCATTAGAGGACAAGTTACTGGTTTGATTCTGTAGTGCTATTATCACGACTGTTATTTTTAATTCCTCAAGAGACAGTGGGTTGTAAGAAAATGGGTGGTTGCCTCTTCATCCCCAGAGAAAAGCAAGGGGGAGAGCTGCTAAGGAGTTATCTTTATAGTGTTGAAGCACCAGGTGCTCTGCTTTCCTTCCCCACCATTTCTGAGACATCCAGTGTGCTTGAGAATCTTGTGCATTGAGAATCATTGACATTGAAACCCTTCTGGTGGCATTCCTGAGAACTTTGAGTTCTCTTCCTCTTCTTGGTCTAAATTTATAGCCTATAATATGATTACATATGTGCATATTATGTATAATCACATACTTTAAATTTTAATATTTCTCTAGATGTATTCATAGAAGTATGCATGCAGTGTGCATCTACCTGTGTCTATTTATAACAGTTGTGCATATGAAGATGGTGGCAGCATTCCAACCCTTGCCTACAAGTTGGGCATGTGTGCTCACATGACTGTACGCATGTACACACATGCTCAAGTGTGTGTCCATATGCATACACACATCCTCTTAAGTAGCACTAGGAGGAGAGAGGAAAGAACCTCATGTTTCTTTAACAAGGAATGAAACTTTTATATTATAGTTAGAGCTAGACTCTAAAATGCAAAATATCCCTCTAGTGAGTGTCTTAAATTCACATGGACTCATTAATAACCAATATGATTCATTTTTGTCGTGGCATTTGGAAAGCAAAAAGTCATGTCTGGAAGTCTCTCTGGCTAATTGCTGATGGCCAATGCCTTCTGGGATATGGAGCTGGGTTCTGTTCCTCTTGATGCAGACATATTCCAGGAATATATCTTTCACTCCTAGAGCACAGTTTCATGACCTTTTTGTACCCTGTGGCACAGGGCAGGGTTCTGAGATGAGTTTGAAATATGACATCAACATGGTGGACATCTCCCAGGTAACCTTGCCTTTGCTGTCTCTTGACTTGCTAATTTTGTCTGCCTATAACATATGTTTTGTTTTATTTACTTTTCCTAATGAGGCTGAAGTGAGCTTGTGAGGCTATTAAAACATTTATGTGTTATTAGTTTAAAAATGAGCTAGAACCGTGAAGGAACATCCCAGCTCATTTTTCTTACACGAGGGAGGAGCTTTCAAAAACCAATCTTGACTGATCAGTTTTTTATTCTAAAAAGGACAAGACATATGCTAAAAGGGACACATTAGAATCCTCAGAGAAACTTTTAAAAATGTCATAGGATTCTTCTTCCTTTGCTCTCCTTATCTTCCCAAACATCAGTATATTTTCAAAAATTCTCACTAATTCTAATGTCTACCAAAAGTTAAATAGAATACATTTGCCAGTATGTAAGGGCGAGAGGGATGGAAAGTGGGCTGGCATGCCAACCAGTCATGTCCCATCTCTCTCTTGTTGGGTGTAGATGACTCTCATCTGACACCCAGCATGATTTCATTCGGTGCTGTGAGCAGATATGCCCATCTAGGCCCAGGGTTTCTCAATTCTGAGTAGTCATTGGAATCACCCCATGATCTCAAAGAAAGTATTGATAGCTGGTCCCTGCTGAGATTTGCTGAAAAACACAACCTTTGAGGGGAAAAAAAAATGAGGGAACTTTCTTCTTCTGCTTTTTATTCCATTTTGATTATCAGATCAGATTTAAAAACTACTTGAGGCAAAAGGCTTCCTCATTCTCCAAGGAAAAAAGGCATGGCATCTTTCTTTTTGATCATCGAATGGTTCTGGGTTTGACTAGAGAGATCACGTTTGACTTGTGAGACTCAGATAAGACACTGAACCTAAGGCTGCATTTCATCATCTATGCAATGCAAACAATAACAGTGTCCACTTTGGAAGAGTTGAGAAGATGAAATAAGCAATACCTTCAATACGTATTTGATACATCAGAGTTATTTGCCAATATCATCAGTGTCATCATTTTATAATAGAAATAGGAGCTGCAAACAAAAGAATTTATGAGATCTAAAGATTAAGAAGTCAAGAAAGTCTGGCCATTATGTCTGGGAATCTAAGGACACATATTGCTTTAAAACTTGCTTCTGAACCCAAAATCTCCTTCTCCGATGAGGTTTTTTTTTTTTTTTATCAACATTGTAGATACTAAATTCAGTATATCTTATATTTGTAGAGAACAAACTCCTTGGGTAACCAATGAGGTCAGGGTTCTCATTCACACTAAACCAGTGCTTCTCAATGATTTTCTGTCATGCACCTCTAGGAAGAAAACATATTTGACCCCCTTCCCCCATGCAGCTGTAAATAGTATCTTTATTAAAAAAAAAAACTTTAACCTGCAAAACAAAAATATATAAAATAATTTGAGCTGATTTTTTTTAATCAAAGGTGATGTCTGGATGAATGACTACAATGAGCACGTTTTGCAATGCATGGCTTTTCGAAGCAGGTTTGAAGCAAGATATAGCAACTCTCGGCTCCAGAGACACACAGAGACATAAGCAAGGGGCTTAGCTTGTTATGACGGTGTTTGCCAAGGTCAAATGCGCCCCTCTTTACAGGGCCTCGAGCCCCCCTTGGGGGAAGGTGTGCCCCACTATTTGAGAAACACTGCACTGAACTGACATTCATTTATGAAGTACCTACTGTTTGCTCAGTTTTGTGCTTGGTGTCTTCACACGAACCAGTGTTCTCTTCCTTTAAGGCATGTGAAATCCGGTCTGGATAGCACAATTAGCAGCCTTTGAAGAACAGAGGCAAGATGAGAGGTTGTGTAATTAAGTGTTAAATTGTGTCAGTGGGACTCTCTGAGGCTAAAGGATTTTAGGGGAGGAATTCAATGAGCCCTGAAGATGGTTAGAGAAGAAAGACCTCTTGAAAAAGTCCAAAAGGGCCTGGCTTTGGAAACCTCCAGCAAGTTTAGAAATCTCTAAGAGGAGGGCTCCAGAAGAAGCCTGGCCTGGGGGGGTGAGTCACAAAGCCAAGGTCCTGGTCAATTGGCAATCGACCTGCCAAGAATTTCCAAGCCACAGAACTATTTCAGCAGTGCCATTCCCCTCTGTGGTATCTAGATAGCTCCCGGTGGCCTATGGACAGCACATCCTTACCATGATTCTGTACCCAGGGATCTTCTTCCCAGGATGTGATTGATTTGGGGGACAGACTCTGCTCCAGGAACTATCTGACCCAAGAAAGGCAACAGCCTTCCTCTAAGCCACCACCTCAGGGACATTTGATACAACCCTCATAGACCTATTCTATATCTTCCTTTCCTGTCGATGGGCCTTAAGAGCTTTTTGGTCTTTAAAGTTCTTTTTTTAATGACATCATTTATATCTTATTAGTTAGAAATACTCTAACCTTTATATTCCTCCTGGTGTATCACAAGAATGTTCATTCTCAATTTCAAGATTTGGAGATGTTTTGTAGTAAAGAATTTTTATGTCACTTCCAAACTGTCCCAACCACAGGAACCTTCTTCTTTTAGGTATGTGACTATTCTTCAGTGGAGGTGGTGTGATAGGCTCTATTTTTCCTTTGGAAAAATGGGAATAATAAGGCGGAGCCTGACAGAGGCCATTGGGTCTTTTGTTTTCCAAGAGAGACTGGATGCTGAAGAGGTTTTTCAAATGTTCCCTTGCCCAGCCATGGCCATGGCGGTGGACCCACCTTCCCTCCCTGGTTTAATGAGCTGAGTTATGAATCGGCTGGAAATCAGACTGAGGAGAGACTGACTGTAGGCAGGGATTGCAATTGAATGAATGAACAATCAGTGTCCTTGGGAGGCAATTTTGAAGATGTTTCAGATTTGTTTCTAGGTCAGTCATTTTATAAAAGCGGCGTCGTTCAACTGATTTATTAGGAAAAAATGTGTAAATGTTGGTTTACTTACAAGAAGTGTTTGGGGTTTGGAAAACATACTGATTTTGAGGCAGGCTGGTTCTGGTGATCGACAAGTGTTTATGAGCTGAAGTCTGGCTGCCTCTGCTACTCTAAGCAGCTCACACAGTGAATTCCTACCCGGAGGCCTCAGGCAGACGTAGCTATTTAACCCATTCACAGGCCTTGACTCTGGGTTCAGAGACTCCTCGCTACCAGGGCCCTAGTTGCCTGGCAGTTCTCTTGGTAGGAACAGTGGGAGACGTTAAAGGCGTGGTTGGCCTCACTTTCCAAGGCAAACCCAAGAGTTGAGAACAAGCACCCGGCTAACCCCTCAGAGGAGGCAGGAAGACAACTCCTGCACTATGCCATGCTCTCCAGGACCCCCAGAGGTGGGCCACACACCTCTCTAATTCCTGGAAGTTCCCTCCCTTCTGTCTCTGTCTTCTTAGACACTTGAAAGCTCGTCTGCTCTTCAGGGCAAGGCCAGTCCTGCCTGTCAGTGGCCTCTCTCTTCTGATAACCCACAAGGGAGCCAATGGGTGGATGAGGTTGCCTAGGAAGCCCAGGACACTCATATGCATGCTTCGACTTTAGAAGGGTTAAATACATCAATAGATTATTCACCAAAATGTATCCAGGACTATTTTTAGCGCTTTGAACATGTTGGCTCTTACATAAGATTCATTCAGTATATATAAACTATTCAGTAAATATTCCCTCATGAGAAGAATGGTATTTTGGTCTGTTTTGTTTCTCTGCCCTTCATGTTCTAATTTAGGACTGGGGAGCATGTTGGCTCCATCTCTGGGTTAGTTGCCTCAAGACAGACTCTCTGGTGGGATATCACTGCCAGTGCTTCGGGGAGGGGCTTGTGTAATGCCTGGGAGTCTCTGCGGATGCAAAATGTGCATCTCGGGGAAGCCGGAAGGAGGAAAGCCAGAGCAGAGCAGGCCCTTCTGGGCCATGGGCTCTGACGGCTGTGAGTGTTGCTATTGTTGTTACTCACTGTCTTCCTTTGACTCAGTGAGCTGCTTGAGTCAAAGCAGAAGGACTGGATTCACCTTCACTTCCTGAATCTCCCTTAGCCAAAGATGGAGACAAAAGCCAGGCTTTGGGAGTGAGAGCTTTGGGAATTATGATAACGGGTAGGAATGTGGTTGGATGTTGGGACCATTTTTCCATAGGCTCACGAATGTGACTTCTGGCCATACACTATCTTACAGATTGGAAAATAAGGGAAGGGACCGATATGAGGCTGCTTCATATACTATAACAAAGTTCCACAGAGTAGATAACATCAAGCACGTAGGTTAATTTTCTCATAGCTCTTAAGCCCCCAAGTCCAAGCTCAAGTGTATATAGGTTTGGTTTCTTCCGAGGTTTCTTGGAAGCTGGAGGTGTAGTGACAAGTAATTACAAGTGCAGGTAAGCCTTGCACTTATTTCCTACACTATAGATGATTCCCAGAGAGCCACCGGGAGTGACTCAAGCACAGAGCCAGGAGCAGCCTCTGCTACTACTTGTGGCCCAACATCGAGTCCCTTTTAAATCGATCTTCTGTCTCCTGCATTTATTAATAGCCTCCTCTTTAGAATTTTTCATTGTCTTTCTTCTACTGTGTCTTCTTCCTATTCTCACACTGTCATTTTTCTGTAGTGCTTATGTACAAATTTCCCCCTACTAGGAAGGGGCTGGTTCCATTTCAATAGCCTTTACCATCATGGCCTCCTTTAACAAACTCACCTTTGTTCAGTTCCTATTCTGGGCAATTATGCAGGACTAAGAGTAGAAACTTCAACATATGCGGGGCTGGAGTGAGAGAACAGCAGGTAGGGCATTTGCCTTGCATGTAGCCACACCAGGTTCAAAGCTGGTATAGTGCCCTGAGCACCACCAGGAGTAATTTCTGAGTGCAAAATCAGGCATAACCTTTGAGCATTGCTAAGTGTGCCCTCAACCCAAATGAACTAAATAAACAAACCAACCTGTGAATGCGGGATAGGGGAGAGACGGTTCAACTAGAGCAGAGTGGGATTTCCTGAATGGGCGGAGATAGCTTGGAAGGTTGCACAAAAGATAAGGCAGGGAGGACTAGAGGATTGGGCCCCGAATCTCGAGTGTTGAGAATGATTAAATGTTTGATGGGAGCGATAGGTCTGATTGGACAGGAACAAACCTGTGCCATATGTAGTACGGAGATAGCCAGAGGTAGAAATGTGAGGGAGGCTACACAGTGTGCTGATGTCTTCCTGGGGTGTGAGTCTTTCCCAGAGAGCCCTCTTTGTGTCTCCATTTCCTGCACCTGCCAACTGTGGGCTGGGGTGGAAGTTGAGTTTGCTAGTTTTAGTCAGAGCTCTGCGAGTTCAGATGAGGACAAACAAGGGGAGGCCTGTCAAGGACTCAGGACTCTGGTGGAAAGCATATCATCAGAAGGTGGATTTCGGTGAGATGAAAATCTCTGTCAGTCACAATCAGTGCAGACCTATGCATGTGTGTGTGTATGGCTCAAGGAGCAATCTGGAATGACCCCACCCAGAATGCTCTCAGATGCTCAGTCCTTGACTTCCTCTCATTTTCATTCATGATCAGATCTCGCCATAAAGCCAGGCCATCTGCCAGGCCATACTTGATACATCAACTCAGAACTTGAGAGATTTCCTCTACTGCCTCTCTCAACACAGAAAGCCACGGAGATGGAGGTGGGGATGCTCTGGGCCCTGCATTGGTGTCCTACTGCAAGACAGCACTAGAAGATCTCTAAAGTTGGCAGAGCCATTGCCGAATCTGAGGTTGACATACACAGGGAAGGAAACCCTATTTCTTCTCTCTATGAGAAGAGAGCAGGTAGCCATCCAGACCCGAGGACATGTTTTTTTTTAACACAGGCGCACACCTTCATGCTCTGGTAGCCAGTTGGTTTGAAATCCAAAAGAAACTCTTGCGCCCAATCACACAGTCAGGTGCTGTACAGAGAGAATGGGTCATGGAGAGAACAGACTTGGGGCAGGCAGAGAATCTAGGCCTAGCAGAGCAGCATGGTCCTGGGCCTTCCCTTTGTATGGTGCTTTCATTTTGACTAGGACTCTACCGAGTTGAACATTGTGTTCTTCGCCGAATACAGCTCTTTGAAGCAGCTGAGTTGCTGCTATGTTAGTGCATTTTCAGGAGGAGGAGGATTACCCTGACTTCTCTGAGGATGACTGGATAGAGAGCCTCCTTGGGAAGAGGAAACTTCCAATACCCATCCCTTCATCAGTGTACATTTACCACCACCAATGTCCTCAGTTTCCCTCTTCTTGCTCAGAGAGTGTGTGTGAGCAACTGTCTCCCAGGATCTCCCATCCCATACCCAAATGCACATGCTGTGGACTTGACGTGGTTCTTTCCTCAATCTCTTCCCAGGACCTCAGCTTTTTCTCAATCCGGTCCCTGGACCTATGGATATCAAATATAACGGTCAGGAGAGACTCCCCCTACATAAGCATACTTATATACTTTGACATCTAAGCCCATAATTTCCCTCTGAATCAAGAGTCAGAGACTTTCTGAGACTTGCACCTAAGCATGGGCTGAAGTTCACAGCGCTTTCAGTGGAGAGCATATAGAGATGGACACTAGTCCCGAGCTCGGGATCTGCCTGATATTCTTTTCTGTCCTTCTGTCCTTTGTCTCATCTTGGAGATATCCCCATCCCTGTGCCTTTCATTCAGCTGTACTAATTTTGGAAGTTCAGAAATTTGCTCAGATTGGGTTATCTCCTTGCCACCATCTAAAAAATGTTTGAAGCAGCAAAGAATTGTGATGCCCTTAATTACTGTAGACACCTTATCAGGGCTCCTACATGTCAAGAACTATTTTTAAAAACTTTAATCACTGTGAACTATACATTTGAGAAGTTATTCATTATTTTTAGACATACAGTGTTCCAATACCCATCCCTTCATCAGTGTACATTTCCCACCACCAATATCCTCAGTTTACCTCTTCTCCCCCAGCCTGAGAAGATACTTTTTCTCCTCCACCATTGTAGTGTTTCATTCCCTAATTTATCCCCATCCATTTCCAATCTTTCAAAGAAGAAATACAAATAGCCAAAAGACATAGAAAATGCTTTTGACCACTAATCATCAGTAAACACAAATAAAAAGAAATAAGATACTACTACATACTGGAGTGACCAGCACTCATCAAAAAAGAGCAACAATAGATATTGACAAGGAATTGGGGGGAACCTTTATTCACTCTTGGTAGGGACTACTTAAAACATATGTCTTGTTTCTGTTTTATTGCATCCTCATATTGACATTGCCTGTTTTACAATAGAAGAAATGGAGGTATCCAGAGGGCAAGGAGCAAGGTTAGGTTTCCACCAAGGATCTGGGGGCAAGCAAAGTCAGGGTCAGAGCCAAAGCACCACTCTACCTGGGACTAGAGACCCATGAATGGAGACCCGTTCAGTCAGTGGGTGATAGGTTGCTATGTGAATGCACAGGGACACTTCCGGACAGTTAGCTTCCAAGGCTCTATAATGGGAAACATGGAATAAGCAAATACAACACACCTCCGGCCTCTATGCTCTGCAGTTTGACGCACACTGAAGCTGAACCAGAGCCAGAGGACAGTTTCAAGGATGTCCTAATAAAGTCTACTGTTGTCCTGAGATTCTGCTGAGTGAGCATGTCAACTCGAGGTGCCTGGAAATTTAAGTTCTGGTGGTCTGCTATCCTGATGAGTTTAAAATTAAATGGGAAAAATCTCTTGGGTGGATGGATATTTGGGTCACCTTTGGTGGTTTCAGGATAAACTTCTAGCAATGTTTGGTGGCATATGTTGTGCCAGAACCTTGCCCCTATTCTATCTCAGTTGGGTCCCTCCAAATTATTTTGATGACACACCTGACAGTGTTCAGGTTTAGTCTTTATCTGCACATAGGAAACATTCCTGATAGGGTTTAGTGCATAGTATAGTTGCCAGAAATCAAACCTGAGTGGCTGTACGTAAGACAAGCACGCTTTTCATTGTACCATTTCTTTGACCTCTCCCTAAACTCATTTTAGCCATGATTTTTCTTCTGCCTCTCCCCACCTCTAAATCCTAAGATTGTTCATTTTCCTTCCAAGCCTACTTTAGCACTTTTGAAGCTATATCTCAGCATATCACAAACTGTTCTCCAAAGAGTGTTGGATGCACTTTACTTGCATAAAAGAGCTGTCAGTAAAAATAAATGGAGACTTTGAATCAAGGAACCTGGATGTGGCTAAGTGGTGGATCACATGCCTAGCATAAGAGAGGCCTTGGGTTCAATGCTTGGCACAGAAAAACACCAACAAAAACAAGCAAGCCAAGCAAAACAAAACCATGCTAAGCATGTTGTTTGCTGCAGAACTTCCAGATTCTGTGATATGCTATGTACTTTGGAGGAATGAAGACAAATGAAGACCTGTTTCCCAGACCTACTTGTGTCTCAATAGTGGTGATTGTGAATAAGATAGCATCTATTTGCTGTCAGGAGGATTTGTGAGCTCCCACATTTCTGCTGCTTAGATGTAGCAGAGCATCCTCCTGCCAACTGAATCTTGATCTCTACTCTTAGCTTTGTTGAAGAATTCCCTCCTGTGGCATATGATGTGGCTTAGTCTCATGCAAAGCTGCAAATCTAACCCAGACATTAGATGGTTCAGCCCAGGAGATGCAGAGCTGTGTCTTTTTTCCTCTAGGTCTCCTGCAAAGACCTCTCAGGGATGCTACAGGTAGTGTATGTACTGTGCTTTAATATGTTTTCTGTGCCCAGTTGTAGGGTAAGTTTATCTGGCATAAAACATAAAAGAAAAGAAAAATCTGAAAACTCAGTTCAGGGAGACTGCTTTTATTTTGTAATTGTGATAGCGAATACTTCAAGATGTTCAGGGGTCCAGATGGAATAATGGCACTGCTTGAGATAGCAGAACTATGATTGGAGCCCCACTTTGCAATTCCCAAGCTCCCCAGGTCTTCCTGTTGTTGCTATGCTTCTCAGTAGAACTCCCTGAGTGAAGGAGCAAGACTTTGAACTGGGACTCTCAGATCTTACTCTGCAGCACCATTACATAGAATGCCTTTTGTAACTTATAAAGCATTTGTTTAGAACCAGGGCCAGGAAGTCTGGAAAGATGTCCTCTTTCGAGGCTCTGGGCAATTGGTTCTTTCTGTGCTAGCCCTGGTGTGCTGGAAATGTATTTGCTCTCAAAGGATTTACAAGGATTTCGGGTGCATCATCTTCTGGCTACAACCCATATGCGTAACTAACAGACCATGTGCTTGATCTCGAAGACTTGTCCAATTGCTCAGTGTTAAAGATTCTAAACACTAAGGTTATAAACAGGCTCCTGGAGCTTGGGGGCCAGGAGGGTTGCTCTTGTGGGCTGGCTTCTTAAGAGAGAAGATTTCTGGCTCTGTTCCTAGAGATGATGATTCAAGAAAACAGGAATCTGCATTTTTTAGCGAGCATCTCCTTTTCCACCCTCAGCCCATGTGGTTTTGATGCAGTTTACCCCAGGACTACACTTGGTGAAATGCTGACATCCATAGTAAAGAATGAACCCAAATGGCGTAATTACAGGAATCACTCAAACACCCACATGCTAGAATATGAAGCTAGCATGACTAGCAATGATGGGCCAAGTGGGTTAGAGAAAGAAGCGAAAAGGAGAAATGTTTTCTTAAAGATCAACGCCAAAGAGAATTTTCAGCATGACTTTGCAGGTGGCACGGCAAGTCCTATACACTATGGCTTCAGGGACATAATCCCTGGCTTCTCATTCATGCCTTACTCTCTGGGAAGCAAGGAATTGGGGAGTGGATTAGAACGGAAAGTAGAATGCCAAATAGTTAATGCAGAGCACAGGCTGAGTTTCCTTATCCAGGAGAGAGGAGTCAAAGTGAAATGTCGTGCTGTCTGCATCAGAGATGTGCCCTTCTGGCCTTCTGTGAGATCTACATTCAAATCTGACTTCTGGGGACTAGAGAAACAATACAGCAAGTAAACCTTTAGGCTCGCATATGCCAACATAGGTTATATCTCTGGCATCCCATGTATCCCCACAAGCATCAGGCATAATTCCCGAGTGCAGTTAGGAGTAAGCCATGAGCATCATTGGGTATGACGCCCACAAACAACACATCTGTTGCTCCCCAAAACCTTTGAGCTGGAGTCATCACTTATGCGGTGCTTAGTGTACAAAGCTCCTTATGACTCTTTCGGTCATGTGATCCTTTAACACTCTCATAGAGAAGTGAGATTATTAATTACTTCATATACAAGGAAACTGATGCTCCAAGAGAGAAACTAAGCCAGGTGAGCCCAGTTATCCCAGGTCTGTTGGACCCAGAGCTCACTTTCCTTCCTTCAGTTTAATCAACCAGAGAGAGGCCAGCAGTCTGATGCCAACTTCTCCCTTAGAATGTGACAACGTGGAATTCTTAAAGTATATCGCCAACAAATCTAACTTGGCTTTTGAATGAGTGGGAGGCAGAGTGACATTGACAAATAATAGGATTTGCAAGAAGTTTTGATTTGTTTAGAGAGACTTTGTAAACCCTTTAGCATTGTTGACTCATTTGGAAATTTGACTTCCAAAGGAGAAAATGCAAAGTATTTTTCATAACCCAACCCTCCTTTCTTAGATCTGAAGAGGAAAATAATATGGTAAGTAACTGAAAGTCGAGGGTTTTTTATTTATTTATTTAGCTTTGCCTTACACAGGGGGGCTGACCAAGGGAAATCTTCACAGACCTACACACAAAATTATTTCCTGAGGGGCCGGGTAGGTGGCGCTGGAGGTAAGGTGTCTGCCTTGCAAGCGCTAGCCAAGGAAGGACCTCGGTTCGATCCCCCGGCGTCCCATATGGTCCACCCAAGCCAGGGGCGATTTCTGAGCACATAGCCAGGAGTAACCCCTGAGCGTCAAACGGGTGTGGCCCAAAAACCAAAAAAAAAAAAAAAAAAAAAAATTATTTCCTGAGCGAAGGAGTCTCAGGGAAAGGATGCCAATGAACACATGTGTTTTGGACTTCCATGCTCCCAAGTAGTAATGTTCTGAAGCACAATCTCAGAGGAATCAGACATTCTTTTCAATGATATTGGTAGTTTCTGTGGAAATGATGGGAAAAAAACTTACAAGTGTAGCAGAAACCAGAGCTGGTGGTTATGGAGATGTGAAATGACTTGTAGACACCACTTCTGATCATTAGAGTAACAGCTTTCCTCCAGCCCCTTGTCCTCGGATTCTTCTTATAATGATGGTGCTAAGCTAGGAGAACGAAAGTGGAGAGTTGTGCTTATTCTTCTGGGACATCACTTTCACTCTGGAGCCTTTCCAGATGCCGGTATGGAAGGAGGGAATGCGTTTTCCATTGGAGGGAAACACAGGGTCACTTCATGTCTCTTTTCAAGCACATCTGACTCCTCAAACAGCAAACTCAGTCTCTTTTGGCAAATGACTTCCAGATGCTGGATGCAGCAGTCAGTGGAATTTTATGGCCCCCAAGATGTGGCTCTTGGCCACATACTTCTGACTTGAAGGTAATTTGGAATGTAAACATTGCGAGGTGTGTGCTGGAATGAATGAAATCTACCCTGTACTCTCTAAGGCCCATATGGCCCATAAGCCCACAGTGAACTGTTTGCATTAACATCCAGCCAGGCAGATAACCGGGATGTGTATGTACTTTTTGGAATCCCATTCACTTTTATATCCCCGTAAGAAAAGCGAAATTCAGGCTTCAGTGGATCCATTTGCCTGGGGTGGACATCAGCCCCAGAAAATAATAGACTTCTTTTTAAAAAATAAATTTTAGTACATTATTAGGCACTGTAGTTTAGTTTCCCACCCACCAACAAACCTGCCCCCTTGGCATGCACAAAATAATTAGTTTTATACTTCTTGTTACAACTAGATAGTAATGGAATTATAAAAATCTTCAGCAAAAGAAAATTTGTGAAAATTTGATCATTAAGTTATTGTCTGAAGGTTTACCGAACTGTTTGTTGCTAGCTTGAACAGTCTGTGTTATTTGGTTTTGCTTGTCACGCTTAGGTGGCTTCCATGCTAATTTCACATCTAATTTGGTACATTCCTACTAGGGTTCAGTACAGAAAAATTTGAGGTGCCTGGTGGCCATTTATGCAGAATTCCAGGATTTATAGAGCTGGGACAGTGCACTAACATAGCAAGATTTCTGGGATGTGACTATGGCTACCAGGACTTTGGGAGGTACAAAGGAGTAGAGGAAGGCTGCCCCTCCTCACTCAGACCTCAAAGTTGTCAGCCTCTAAACTGGTGTACCTGAAGTTTTTGTTGGTTACATGTTTTTCTGCAGAGATCAATGGCAAAATGATGAAGTTGGGCCATTGGTGTGGTAGTGATTATGAGGTGTAGTTAATGCTGTCCAGACTTCAACAGGATGGGAACTTGGCCTGTCTACCTCCTGAGGGCACCCCAGACTTATCTGCTTCAATGTAAGTGTGGCTTACATCTCTTTAGAGACTAAAATGAGTCTATGGAGCTGGCTGATGAACTGGCTTGGCAGCAGCTGTGGGATACGGATGTGACTGCCAGTGCTTCCAGAAGTATAGAGGCGCCACAGGAAGTTGCCCTCTCTCATTTCCAAGAATAGCCCAGAGTTTTCAATCTCTAAACCAGCACACCTGGAGTTTTTGCTAGTTAGGTGGCTTTGCAGAGATTAGTGGTAATGCGGTGGAGCTGGGCCATTGGTGTGGCAGCCATGTGGGGCTTAGTTGCCGTTGCCAAGGCTTCACTAGAACAGGGAAAGAGAATTAAGCCATTCTCTACCCAAGCAAATCCAAAACCGGCTAAGCTTATGGTTGGGCATCCTGTGTACAGTTGGAACCAGTGACCATCTCCTTCCTCTTTATTCACTCTCATAGATTAGAGCAAGGGTCCTCAAACTACAGCCTGAGGTCCACATTGATTTATCAGGTCTTCTGGATAATCTTGCTACCTCTGCCTGTCCTGCTAGCAGCTTACTCATCCCAGGCCCACAGTATGCATGTATAGTATGTGATCTGTACTCCTGAGCTCCCCTCCTCTCTGTCTCTAACTCCTCCTCTCTGTCTTGGGCAGAGGTCCTCAAATAATGGCCCACCAAAAGCAGACCCGTAGTTCACATTGGAATACTGGTAAGTTTGCTAATTTAACTTGATATATTCTTCATTTTAAGTATTGTGGTTTTTTCAACTTCAAAGTTTTGTTTTGTTTTGTTTTGTTTTTTTACTTCAAAATAAGATATATGCAGTGTGCATAGGAATTTGTTCATGGTTTCATTTTTAAGTAAGATCATCTTGTGTTTGTCTTTATTTTACTGGCCCACGTCACTCAACATGTCTTCTAGTTGCAACAGGTTGCAGAAAATTGCATAATTTCATCATTTTTCGTAACTACATAGTATTCCATTGTGTATAAGAACCACCTTTAGAGCTTTATCTCCAAGGACAGGACATACATCTCTTAAGCCAATCATCTTGTTCATAGTTTTTTTTTTAAATACTCTGGCCCTCCAATGGACTAAAGGATAGTGAACTGGCCCTCCTGTTTAAAAAGTTTGAGGACCCTTGTATTAAAAGCTTCTTTAGTAGGAATCAGTGAGTACTGAGAAGCAATAGACACAGGCACCTCAAGAGTGAATGTTATGTCAAGAATGAGTCTGCAGAGAAAATCTTGGCAGCTAATTTTTGGCTGAGGAAACTAGCAACTACACTTGGGAATGATCGTATAACTTCATGATTAAAAAGTAGCATGAAGTTTCAGGAAAAGGAGGGCGGCAATGATTTCAATAGTGTGATTGTACTTCATGCTTCCAAATGATTATAATGGTGCATTTTATTTTATGTTCTGTTTTCTCTCTAAATAGAATGGTCAGGCTAAAGGTTTCTTAGCATTTTGTGACCTATGGAAATGCCTAGAATATTCTTTACTTCCCCCATGTAATGGGCAAGGGTAGAACTGTGGCTCCTGGGAATGATGCCAGATAATGCTAAGACTTATTAGGGGCAGGTATCTACAAATTCTAGACAGCTGAACCCCTGGTCTGGCCAGTTCTTCACATACCTGCATGTTGACTTATGTCAGTGAGACAGTGCTTGAAGGAGTAGAAGTCTGAACAGGTGGTTCTTTGACACAATTCATGCCTCAACCCTTCCAAGACTCATCAGCTGGAAGTGGGGTGGCAGGTAGGTCAACAAAAAGGGGCACATATGTGTCATTCTGCTGTTTGAACTCAATAATTATTGGGCATTCCTTTCTTTACTAAGAGGAAAGTATTTCCTTGTCCTACCTGCCCATGTGACTCGGAATAGGCACCAATGTTTCTTCTAGGAACTTGATCTCAATCTTGTTTACTCTGCCTGAGCCTCTATGACTACCCAAGTTGTTTCTAGTCCTCTTGGCTAATTTGGCTTTCACACCCACACCACTCTGGGCATCTTTCTTTGGGTGCCTGATTTTTCTTTCTTTGCTGGGTCACACCCAATGGCACTCGGGAGACTGATACTCTGCTTCTGTGAGCAGGACTCACTCATGACAGATGTAGGAGACCATATGAGATGCTGAGGATTGAATCCAGGTGGTCCTTGTACAAGGCAAATAAATGCTCTATCTGCTTTGCTATCACTCTGGCCTTCTTCTTTAGAGTGACTTGGGAGTGAAATTCAGTAGGTCTTTTTAAAGAGGGATTAGGGAATTATAACATCTACCCTATAAACTCTACATGTCCAACAACGTAACTCCTTACTCCAGTTTAACCCTCAAGTGACAGTCTTGCCTATGAAAACGTTCTTGTTACTCAAAGATTCCAGATATCTAGACAATTTGAATATCAGTTAGGCACAGACTCTCAAAGCCTTAAAGGTAAATATTTTAATGGAAATCTGGCAATTTACCATCAACCTGATAAGGCTTCATATGTCTTGGGGATTTCTCAACCTGGAGTCCCTTGATAGTTCTCCTCTACTAACTTTGAGGACCTATTTCTTCACCTGAGTTGTAGTCTGTAGGCCACAGTTTGCCAAAAATGCCACCCAGTGTTGGGCTCAGGACCACAGCAGACCCTCTTTGTGGTTCTGTGAGTCATTACCAGTGCTCTCAGAATAGATCAGAATCTCCTACCCTGTCCAGCTGTTATTTTCTCAGACTCAGTGATACTATGAACTGCTTGCAAGTCAGTACAGGACTATGATGGCAATCCAGTATATTCTGTGGGCAAGTTCATCAGGGCTAGTAAATACTAGTCACCACTCCAGACTGTACTTCTTTCCCACCCAAAAAGAGTTCAAAGTTTCTCACATAACGACATGGGCACACTAGATTTTATTTCTTCTGTTTTTTTTTTTTTTTCCTGGGGAGAAAAGAGGACATAGAAGCCTGAAATAAAAGGTTTGCGATTAATCCCCTCCCCTTCCAATGATCTTCCCAGCCATCAGTGAAGATTCACTAAATGAAAGTTTAAGACAATAATCCATTTCATGGGTTCACAGTGGTCCCCAATCTTAGTGGGCTTACCCTCTCTTTCCATAAAAAAAAAAAAACAACTACTCAGCAGCTCTTAAAATTGGCTTTCTGTGAAAAAAAAAATGCCCCCAAACCCCCAATTGCACAAAGCTATCATTACCTTCTGGATCAGAAGGGCATATCTTTCACTTAGAGAAACACCGATTTAGAGATTTGGGGAGTAGGGTTTCCTGGCCTCCCCTGCAGTGTGAGGTTCTCAGGCTTGTGGGCTTCCTCCCTCCAGACTAGTCCATGAGGGCAGAGCTAAGCAGATTCTGGAGCATTCTTCTTGGTGACGCGCATTGACAGGTCATTGTAGGCTCCAAGAGTTGGTGTTCAGGAAACCAGGTTTTCAGCTAAAAAAGCTTTTACTGCTCGCTATCTATTGACACTTTTTTCAATTAAGGAACCTCCCCTGAGATGATCTATTGCCTTCCTGTCTGAGAAGGAAATGATTACCAGGAAGGCAACTCCTTCCATAAGCCCAACCTCTTTCTGCTGGCCAGGTAGGGGAAGGAACCACACAACTCCCTTCTAGGACACAGGACCCTACCTTTGTATTTTGTTTTTGATGGGACCACACTCGGTTGTGATCAGGATTTCCTCCTGGCTATGTGCTGAGGAATCACTTCTGGCGGGGCTTTAAGGGCCATATGCTTCTTGACGATTGAACTGAGGTGGGCCATGTTCTAGGCAAACAACCTATCCTCTGTACTATTGCCTCGATCTAAGAAAACTAGGATACCACCTCCTTAGTATGTGTCCCTCTTCTTTCTTCTTTAACTTTCCCTTGGTTGGTTTCTTTGGGAAATGTGGTAGGAGTTTCTTGGATCAGACTCCTACACCCTATTATTAACTGCAAACCAAAAGTTACCTATCACACGCTGATCAGTAGACCAGCACTTGAAACCAATGTGGTGCTTTTCCACTGTTTAGGGCTGTGGACCAGCACTGGTTTCTAGACCAGCTGTTGAAGAACAGTGTCATGGAGAACGACAGTATTTTTAGACTCCATTGAAGATGAAATATAAATATTAGTCCCTGTTCTTTCTCAAGAGACAATTTCTTTCCCATCAGGAAGCCCCAATTTCCCTCGTGCTTAGAATCAAGAGTATGGCTCATCTATTCTGATAAAATAGAAATATGAATCAGTAGGGGTTACCTGAGGATCAAGTCTCTATCTTCTTTTTCCTTTTTCTAGTACTCAGAAATTCCATGTCCATAATATGATATTTTGAAATACTTAACATATAAATGTTTCTGAACTGAACTATAAATGTTACTGAACATGTGTACAGAAAATGTGAAATCTCTAAGTGGATCTAGTACAGCTTGAAGGGTTAGCTAGACTGCACACTCCAAGTTGCTTGCGTCTTGATCCAGAAACAGAACACCCCCCCTCCCCCCACCCCCCCCACCCCCCATTCCTTTCCAGACTCTTTCCCTATTCCCTCACCACATAACTGAATTTGGTTTTGTTCTGTACTTTCTGTTGATGGAATTATGGTATGATGTTTTTTAGATTTCTTTTGGCTGGTGTTTGGTATATACCCGGTGGTTCTCAGGACTTCCTCCTGACCCTGTGTTTAGGGATTATTCCTGGAAGGGCTCAGAGGGATATACATATGCTCTCACAAATAGAATCAGGATCATCTTTGCTTATTCGCTCTAGGTCCAAGATATAAATGTTAATATCTAGCTTCATCTATTCCTCAATGGTAATGTCTGTAGTTATTGTTTCTTTGTATGAAATGTGTAATATTTCATTGTATGACTAGCATAGTGTTTTGTTCCTATTATTGATGGATTTAGTTCTTCCACTACACCCAGAAGTACTTGGGATATAAAACCCAGGGTCTCACACATGCTGGTCACATGAGCATGTGTTCTACCATTTAAGCCACACACTAAGCCTTTAATTTACTTTTTAAACTAGCAAAAATGTGCATGTAATAAGTCTCAGTGCGATTACTGAGTCATGGACATATGCTTATCTTTGTTGTTGCCAGTTTTCAAGTGTGATTCTACCACTATGAATTTTTTTTGGTGTACAAACACTTAAGAACAGATCTCTTTCAAACACATACTAATCACCATCCTACATGTTATTACCTTTTGTTTTTATTTTGAGGGACAAGTGAAACTTTACTACGTGAAGCTCAGGGGCTACTCCTGGCTTATATCAGGTATTACCCCTGGCGGTGCTTGGGGGCTTATGCCATACCAGAATTTGAACCTAGATCTTCTGCATGCAAAGTCTGAACTCAGCCAGCTTTTTTTTTTTTTTTTGGTTTGGGGGCTACACCTGACAGTCTTTAGGGGCTACTCCCAGTTCTGTGCACAAAGGTTCCTGAGAATGATATGGTTCTAAGGAAATGAACATGGCCTTACACATGAAAAGCATGTACTCCAGCCTTTACGCATCTCCCAAACGCTGCAACCATGCTGTATTTGCAAGAGGAAGTGCAGAGGTTG
The DNA here is from genome assembly GCF_024139225.1 of Suncus etruscus. Taxonomy (NCBI): domain Eukaryota; kingdom Metazoa; phylum Chordata; class Mammalia; order Eulipotyphla; family Soricidae; genus Suncus; species Suncus etruscus. Next base: position 107,355,015 of record NC_064858.1, read on the forward strand.
TGACTTGGCCAAAGTCACAGGGCTCCAATCTTGACAGTCATGTGATACCTTTTCTGTTTGCGTCTGGAGGCTGTTCCCTAAATAGATATGAATAGAAAACAGCCAGCCTCATTTGTCTGAAGGCCCCTCTCAGATTGGCCTTCAACCCACTCCTTTGCTCTGGTAATTATCTACGAAATAATTCACTGGAGTCCCCCAACATCTGAGCACATAAGCACCACAAGCCGTTCATCTTTTCCTCATTTACCAAGAGGAATTAGGTGAGTAAGGCTCCTTGTTCCTGCCACGCCATGACAGATATCATCTGTGACTATCTGCTTTCCTTGAGTGCCAATAACCTGGGAACAAAAGAGAAATGAGTGTTTGCTTATGATTGAATTTATGACAATGTGGGACCGGCCTCTACCAGCTAGACTGATGAATGCCTGGTGTGCGCATGGCGTGTAGCTCTTCCTTCCAGCTACCTACCTTTCTCGATTAACAAGCTGTGTCATCGAAGTGTTTGACTTATGATGTGGAAGAGTTGGACTATCACAGCCCTTTAGGCAGTTCTTATGAGGAGAGGAGAGAAAGGCGGTGGCCCGTTTCCTCAAAACTGCTGAGTGCTGCAGTCCGCACCACTGCAGTTGCTAAGAATGACCTGGAGAAAGGGGTGAAAACATCTGTTTTTTGAGCAAAAATTCTGTTCTGGGCATGATTTTAAGCATGTGGGTACAGTTGGCTGAACAAAGAAATGAGTGAATGATTCACTTTAAATACAATTAGAAAAGATTTTGTTCGCTTGTCCAGAACAGAAACCTTCCAAGGCCTTCCTTAGATCTAAGAATCTAAGAGTATGTGTGTTCTAAGAATATATGACCTTCCCTGGCGGGAGGCTGGGAGCTGGGGGGAATGTCTCCCAAGCAGTGTTCAGCAGGAGGGGGGGGGGCTTCCCAACAATACTCACATCTTGCTGCTTGGGCCTAGCAGTTCTGGGGCTTCTGAGCCACCTTTCTGTTTGCTCAGAGCCAGAAACTGAACCCTGGACCTCTGTGTGCTAGGCATGTGCTCTAGCTCTTTGAATTATCTTTATTTCCCAGATTACATGACTTTTAGGTCAAAGTCTTTTAATGTTCCAGTAACCCTGGGGAACCTATTCTCATCAAAGAGTAAGGGAAAGATCAGCATTCAATTCTTTGTACAGAAGACTCTCCCTGCTCCGGACTGAGAATAATCACTGGCTGTTGGCAGATAACAGAAAGGCAGAAACTGGACCCTCTGTCTACCTAAGAGACCATTAGCTCCACAAGGAGAACTGGGTCTGGATTGCTCACCCAGAGCAAAAGCCCAGAGCTAGACACCTACAAGGATGAAATAGGCCAACACAGTCAGGAACTTGAACTCAACTTGCAGCTTCTCCGTGTCTCAACAGAACTGTGTCACTTTGTCCTGGTGTTTCTTAGAGACCTAAATTTCTTGGTCTGTGAAATGGGGACAATGATGTCTACTGTCTTGAGTGGTTGTGGAAACTAAGGAGCTGGTATATCTACTATAATGGGATATGGCAGGCTGTCTTTGCAAGTGTGGATAGTTATTGCTGCTTGAGAAATAGTTTGTGAGGCCCCTGTCCAGGTTCGTCTCTGGGGATGGAAAGCAAGCAGTGGGGACATAGAACTGGTTGAAATGTGAGGGAGATCAAATCCAGTGATGCTAGTGCTAGGTATGGCTAAGAGTAATATCTCAGTGGTCACTAAGTTATAAACCTCAGGAGGTTCTGTAGCCATCATTCAAAGACTACCTCCTTAATACCTACTTTTGTTTTGTTTTTCTGTTTGTCTGTTCGTTTGGGGACCACATCTGGTGACACTCAGGGGTTACTCTTGGCTATGCTCTCAGAAATCGCTCCTGGCTCAGGGGACCATATGGGATGCCGGGGATCAAATTGCAGTCCGTCCTGGGTCATCCTCGTGCAAGGCAAACGCCCTACCACTGAGCTATTGCTTTGGCCCTAACACCTACTTTTGATTTTTGGTTTTTAGGCCATACTCAGTTGTGTTCTGGGGTTACTCCTGGCTCTGGGCTCAGAAATAGCTCCTACTTATTCATACTCAAAATACCAGGAGCATGGTATTGGCCAGCAGAAAATGACCAAAGATCTACCAAGTCAGGTGCATATGACCATTTTCATACATGCTACAGGGAGATAGTTTCCTATTAGAAACAGGCATAGAAACAGGATGACCCTGGGGAGGAAGGAGTGTTACTACCCAGTAGCTATGGTTTTTATACATTTGGTGAGATTAACCCTAGCACAGTGCCTGAAATGGAAGAGAAATAATCATTTTGCCTTATACGATGACCTCAATCTAAACAAAAATAAAACAAAACTAGAAAATGGCACATATGGTGAAAACATGTGAAAAGGAGAACATGATAGGTGGAAATGTCAAGGGCTCACAGTTGCTGTGGAAACACAAACAAAACTGAGCTGTTTCATGATCCAGCAGTTTCACTTCTAGCCATGATTCTTAAAGAATCATTCCTAAAGAATGGAAGGCAGAGCCTCAAAGAGATCTGTACACCTGTCTTCATAGTAGCCCTCATTACAAGAGCTGAAAGCTGAAAGCAACCTAGTTTTTATCAGCTAAATGAGAAGACATGCAAAGTGAAATCATAAGCAACTGAAACCCAACTACAATCATGCTTGTAATCATGGGGCTTAAATAAAGATTTTATATAAAAAATAAAAGAAAGGACATTCTGAAGCATGTTATGTGGATGAACCCTATACAAAATAAAACAAGCCAGTTGCACACACACACACAAATACTGGATAACTCTGCTAATAGGAGGAATATGCAGAGAGATAGAAAGTCAAAGGGGCAGAGAGAGAGTAGTTAGAATGGAATGGTTGGAGGGGGTTGAGGATTTTGAGTTTTGCAGCATGGAAAGAGTTCTGTAGGTTGGTTACGTGACATAGTGAGAGTACTAAACTCTATTGAACTTTTCACTTAAAATGGATTGAAGGCAAATGTCTAGTTTTGGGTATTTTCTCATCATTTCATAGCCCCCCAAGTAAAGCACAAAGAGAATGTCATATGTAATATTTAATCTGAATCCAGCTGATGATTCCGGGAAATCAGGAGAGTTTTGCTGGTGATTGAATTTGGAGACCCAGAGGGGGAGCAGGAAGAGCTCACTTTTCCATTGGCCCCTTTACTTCTCAGTCTAGAGTTTAGGGTTTCAGGAGAATGGAGATTCTCTGCCATCCTGTATTTCATAATCAAATGTAGTTCAGACTCAGGAGATGCTTTAATGCTGTAACTTGAACTCCTTCTAAAGAATAGATGACATCGTTGTAATTAGCCAATGAAAGCTCAAGGAAGGCCAAGTCTGAGGAAATGCATGTTCCAGAGTATTGGAGGCATGAAGAGAGCAAAGGTATGGGATCCAACTCCAGGACACCTGGGGAGGTTCACTCAAAGTTGGGGCTGGTGCCAGCTTGGTTTTTGTTTTGTTTTGTTTTTGTTTTTCAGTCACACCGGGTGACGCTCAGGGGTTACTTCCAGCTATGCACTCAGAAATCACTCCTGGCTTGGGAGACCATATGGGATGCCGGGGGATCGAACTGAGGTCCGTTCTAGGCGAATGCATACAAGGCAGAAGACTTACCGGCCCCACCAGCTTGGTTTTAATTCACTCAAGATCAGGAAAGAGGAAAATTGTGTTGATCTTCTCTGAGTCAAATTCCACAAGGCGCTGAAAGAATTATCTGTAGACCCCCTCGGCCGAGTCTTTCTCTTTGTGGAGCTGGCATTCATGCAATCAGAAAAAGGTTTTCTTAGAACCAGGAAGTGTAATTACAGAGTTGACAGGTGACTGCATGTCAAAGATGTCTTACTCTGAAGCCTCTTAAACAATGATTTCCAAAAAGGTGGCAGTGGAGAATTCTTGGAAATGTGTGTTTGCCCTGTTGAGCCATAAACCAGTAGCACCAAATCTTCAGGCAAAATTACTCTTGATGGCAAATGACTTCCTTTCTGGATGAATAACAAGGGCAGATAGATCCCGTGAGATTGGGATAATCTGCCCTTATTGTCAGGATTTCAGAAATGGAGGGCGCGGCACCCTTCATCTAGCCTTTACCCAACCAACTCTCTCTGGGCCACTCAGGCATGACTCAGGACCGCACATTTAAAGGGATGGAAGTCCTGCCCTCAGGCTTCATCTAAAGCAACATTTCTCAACTGGGGCTTCAACCCCCATTTGGAATTCTGGGTCCCTAAGATATTACAAAGGGCCATAGGGGAAAATCATGTCAATAGGGGTTCAGGGATAACTGGTAGTTTGGGATGGACAGGAAGGAAACCTATCGGCAAAGGTTCATAGTTAGGCTAGAAAAGTCTAGATTTTAGGAAACAAGATTCAAGGTGGCTGCTTGGATGGGGGTATGGGGAAACACATGATCTGAGCGGGTTTTCCAGTCTGCCATACCATGGTGACACTCATGGGGCAGTGCCTAAAAAACGTGCCTGGCAGGAAGTCAGTGACTAAGGAAAGAGGCTGGAGAGAGGGAGAGAGGTACCAGAATGAAAGGGAAGAATGGGTGGGAAGAGGAGGAATAAGGCAAGCCAAGCTGGGCCCCCAAGTTCAGTTGAAGAGCAAGACTGATAATCTGGAATTGATCATTTTTCTGATTAGTGATGTTTTCCCAGGGATGAAATTTTTTATCTTCTGAGGAGTAGCTTTTATTTTCACCTCAGTTTCTTTCTAGGAAGCTTAGATATACAGGACCCCCACTCCCTCGTTAACAATGTGTCTTTTTTTGTTTGTTTGTTTTTGGGTCACACTTGGCAGCAATCAGGGGTTACTCCTGGCTCTATGCTTAGAAATCTCTCCTGGCAAGCTCGGGGACCATATGGGATGCTGGGATTCAAACTGCCCTCCTTCTGCATGCAAGGCAAATGCCTTACCTCCATGCTATCTCTCCGGCCCCACAATGTGCCTTTATACCATGGCTTCCAGCAGAACTCAGGCAATGGGGCTGCATCACCCTGTGTCCCAGGCTGGTGTTATCCAGCCATTAACTTCCCAGCATCCTGCCCCTTGCCATGGCAGCCAGGACTACTCTGCTGCCTGAGCCATGCAGGACACATTCTCCCACAGAGGCTGGAAACAGTGAGCCATCCATCCTCAGTGACTCAATCCCTAATAACCAGCTCCTTGCACTTCTTTTACTTCCTGTCAAGAAGGCTACTTCTTGCTTCACTTGAGGTCCCCTCACAGGGGTACCCAGAAGCGAATCTCAGGAAGAGACTGAGACTATCTCTGTCTTGGTGTGTGGCTGTGTTCCTTTCCCTCAACAGACAGCTACAACCTGCCCAGAGGAGGTCTCATTCCTTTCACCCAGAAGACCTGCAACCCTTTCTTTCATTCTTCAGTTGACTCTAGTCATGGATTTTATTTATTTGATTTTGATTTTTGGGTCACACCCTGTGGCACTCAGGAGTTACTCCTGGCTTTGTGCTCAGAAATCGCTCCTGGCTAGGGGGACCATATGGGATGCCGGGAATCAAACCTGTGTCCTTCCTGGGTCAGCTGCATGCAAGGCATGCAAGGCAAACACCTTACCACTGTGCTACTACTCAAGCACGGGTCATGGATTTTAATCTGACCTGATACTTGCACAAATATTGGGGGTTTCATATGCATGTGTGTGCATGCGTGTGTGTGTGTGTGTGTGTGTGTGCGCGCGCGCGTGAGCGCGCACTGGTCTGTGATCAGTAACTGTTAATTGGAAGAAGTTCTCAGTGGGCAGGGAGCAGAGACCCTGATAACTCAACAGAACCTCCCCTGACTGCAGGAAGAGGGGACAGAGTAGCCATTTCAATTCCTTCATACTTGAGTTATTGTGGCATTCAGGGAAAGTGTATCTGGCTTCCCAAGGCCCAGGAAGCCCCAGAAGCTATTCTGGTCTTGGCACCACACACTCCCCCACCCCCTACCCCTGCTAAAGCACAGTCCCCTTGGGGTAGGGCCACCAAAGGATCTCATAGCTTAGAGGCCAGCATGCATTTTCTTTTGCTTCTCAGACAGCCAGTCCTCCAGCCTCCTAAGATATGATGGCCCAGGGACTGCGACTACTAACTGCGACTGCTGCCTGAGGACAGACTACAATATTTTGGATCTCTGGGCCCCTGGCTTCAACCTGAGTGGTACTATTGACTTCTGGGGGTTCACATATGACCACACTAATCCTGGCCTTTGGTCCCGTGAGATTCAGCCTCCCTCGTCTCTGCCACCCAGCCTTGACCTTATTGCTGGCAGCCAGGCAGCCCTGCGGCTCTGTTCTCTGCAGCTGTCAGTGGCTTTACTTTTCATGTGGTTTCATTTCCCATGCATTTATTGAACAAATATTTCAGAAAAATAGAAAAGAGAAATGAAAGAAGGTAGCAGCCACCAAATACCAATGGGTCCTATCCCATCAGGTGCCACATATGTGTTTCCAGACTGAGAAACTACACAAAGCATTAAACAGCAATTAGTGGAAGGGACCCATGATCAATCATTCCTGCTTCTCTGATCTCCGTGCCTGTGGCATTAACATGATGCTTCCCAAGCATTTCCCCCACTGTGACCCTCTTCTAACTTTGTTTCCTTCCTGTGTACCCTAGCTTCGTTCTACTGGTTGGTTCCATGGTCTCATGCTGTGTCCCCCCATTTCACCTTTGCCTCCCCTTTAGAATATTCTAGAGACCTCAAGAGGCTATTTGACCCTGAGTTAATAAATGTTGCATTATTACGCATGCTCAGGGTACAGATGTGGGAAATAGTAAGAGTTGACTCCCCTGAACTTCCTTTTTTCTTTGGGGTGCAAGTAGATCCATCTAGGTTACATCACCTTCCTTGCAGGCACCTTCTTCACAGTGGCCCACTATTGGGACATGGCGGCTGTCAACCAAATCACTGTGTTAACGCATTGATGCCCTGGTGTCAACGTGTTAAATGAGGCAGTATGAGAGGCATGTTACTATGATCAGGCATCTAGACCTAGATGGGACAGAGAGTTTTGGTTTGGATGCCCTGCCAGCACTCAGCTGGTCCCCCGCAACCTCCTGGCCTAGGGATGCTAATCCATCATCTTTGCATCAGCTCTGCTCACTGTTGTGGTTGCTGTGTAGGACTCTGGATGGCTGTGGTCGCAGCCCATAGTCATATGTTTGTAGTGGCTGCATCAGTGAACATAAAAGGTGTGTGAGGCACAACCTCATCCTAGAGCCATCTCGGGCCTGAGTGCTTGGGCTCAGCTCAGGCTGACATGTGGTTTTAGCCAGCAGTCATAGCTGTCATTTACAGCCACATTGACCCTTCATACTTCCACCTCTTCAAGGGAACTTTCTTCTGGCTCCTAAGGTGAGGATGTGGGGAGGTGGAAAGGAATAGGCATCTTTCCTAACCCTGGCCTCTCCTTTGATCCCAAGATATGACATCACAGATTATGCCTCTGTCTCTAGTGAAGGCAGAATAGCCCTGGGTTCTATCACTGATGAGTCACTCGAGCTTAGAGCAGAACCTGGGAAGCTTCATCTGTGGAATGGGGACTTCCACCCCTCTCTTAGGACCAATCAGATGATACAGTGCAATATTGCTTAGCCTTGGGTTGACTTTAATTAATTAGTTCATTAATTAATTCTGGTGATTCAATCAATTGGCACACCTGCTGTGTGTCAGACATGAGCTGCCTTAGGTTCTGGGTCAAAGCTGTAAGATCTCTTCTCTTAGGTTTTGTGTGAGTGGGCTATGCATGTCAAGAAGTAAATAATTTTAGCTACTAATTTGTGCTGTAAAAATAATATAAAACAGGAGCTGAAGGGGCCGGAGTAGTAGCACAGTGGTAGGGCATTTGCTCTGCACGTGGCTTACCTAAGACTGATGCAGGTTCGATTCCCCACATCCCATATGGTCCCCCGGACCAGAAGCGATTTCTGAGCTCAAAGCCAGGAGTAACCCCTGAGTGCCATTGGGCGTCCCCCCCCAAAAAAAAAAGAGCTAAAAACCTAGACATGAATGGGGATCAAGCTTTGTTGCAGTCTGAAGAACTTTCTGGGGGTGGGAGGGAGTAGAAGAAAAAGCTCATGCAAGGGTCCTGCACAGTAATGAGTCCAGTTGGATGCTGTGACAACAGCATATTGGTTCTGGTCCCAATGGCATGTTGTAGATCAAGTAGGTGAGGACTTCTCGGTGACCTGGGCATCTCCATCCCAGGATATTCCACTTGCTAGTAGTAGGCTCAAGTTCTCAGAAACTTGGACACAGTTGTTAAGACGCATGCCCCCCCACCCATTTGCCCCAAACTGTGTTTTTTTAGGACACCTCAGAAAGTGATTTCACTAGCACTCCTGGCTAAGCAAATACTTGGCTGTGTCTATACAGAGTGTTTCTCTCTTGTCAACTCATTTTCTGTGCACACAGGCCTGCTTGAGGCACATGACCAGCAGTGCTTGAGGACCTGGCAATATCCCCTCTGCCCCAGGTTAAAACCTGGGTTTAGCCCGAGTGATTCTGGAACCACCCCTAATTCGGGCATGGGGTTTTCATTAAGCAGTCCTGATTTTCTTAAATGTAGGAACTAGAAGTCCAAGCAGGGATGAGGAGATAAGGACATCACTCTGGCTCTGGGATTATAGTTCCTTCAACGTGCCTAGATAGCTCTGAAGCTGGGTATGCTGGTATGCCTGCACCTGCCTGAAGCTTGCACTGGAGAAACTGTGCCCTCTGTGCCATCCTGTCCAGACTCAGAGCCGGCAAGTAGGATGTGAGAGGCCTTACCAGCTCATGTTGTCAATGAGAAAAGTGAACATGAGAAACTTGATTTGACTGAGGTAGAGGGAGGGTGGGAAAGGGGTTCCCCTCACAGGCTTCTTCCCTTCTTGCCTTCTTGATACCTCCAGTCCTCCCATTTTTAGGCTGTTGTTTTTGATTTGGGACCACACTCAATAGGCCTCAAGACTGACTCCTGGCTCTGCAGTCAGGGATTTCTCCTGGCAGTCTCGGGACCCTATGGATGCTGGGATTGGTCACATGAAAGGCAAGCATCTTCCCTGTACTATCACTCCCCTCCCCCATCCCTCCACACACTCCAGTCCTTCTTTGCCAGAGCTGTGTAGTCTTGCTTGGATGAGTAAGATTATGGTGCTGATGGTGGCCAGCTTGCTTGGGGTCCAAGTCTGAACCCCCATCTCTTGTATTCAGGGTTCCAGCAGCAGGTAGCAAGTTTGCAGGAGACATCCACAGCTTTTGTTGTTGTGTGCCAGGCTGCTAAGCTGTCCCTTGTTCCCCTCCACAGCTCCCCACTGCCCGGTGTGTGTGTGTCATGCCTCAAATGCAACCCAGCCTTTCCTCTCTGTTCCCTTAGGATCCTCCTCGTTGAGTTTTCTTTTTTCTCTCTGCTTCTCTCCATAAAACCCCCTTTGTTTTCTGCACACATGCAAAATGCAGACAGAACTTCATAGCTGCTGCTTTTTTTTTCTGGAGCACTTGATCTGTCTCTCTCAAGCTGGCAAATTATATCTCTAAGTACATTTGAAGGTTAAAAGGTATTCCTTCAGCTCACAATTTGGAAAACAGAGATGGCTTCCTGCTATGGAGACCTTTGCAAACTTTCTGTTGAGCATGTAGAGATGGGTATTGTGAGGTAGGGAAGCCAAGTGGGTCCTAAACTTCCTCTGGGCAAGGACTGGGGAAATGGAATGGGGGTGTTGACTATGTGACATAAAGAATGACAGTGGGATGCAGGGCTAGATGCAGGGTGATTGGGTGTTGTGGTGGGGCTGGAAAGTAGACCATCAGAATAGAAGCCCAGTGAAGCTAAAGAGGGGCTCTCAAACCTTGGCTGGCCCAGCCGCCATTTTGTGCTTGACCCCAGACCCCACACCCCCTGTAGGTCCCATGCTAGCTTTTCTGTCATTGGTGTCCTCTACCCATGTGAGGTGTCAAGACTTCTGACTGACTGGTGGCCAGCTCACTTCCAAGCTAGCTTCTGTAGCCCACCATGTTTTCTTTGCCATGTTGTGTCTTAACAGACTTGTGGTGAGCCTCATTAAGTAAACACAGTCTAACCAGGGTCACGAAAGGCTTCAGGGCCACTATGCAGGGAGTCCATTTAGAACATGTTTCTGGAGGCTGCAGGGTGGAGTGGGGCCTTTCAGTCTGTCTGTCTCAAGACCAGAGTCTCCCTGGTTTCCAGTGGGAGCCAAGCAGGGTGGAGGGGCAGAGGAGGACAGGGGTGGTGCCAGAGGGTCTGGATCAGGGCAAATCTGAGCCGTCTGAGCCCCCTGTGTCTCCCCAGAGTAGGAGTCCTTTCTATTCCCCACTCAGAGTCTGGGAGTCAGTCTGGACACTTGTGTTTGAGAACATGCCAGTTGGCTCTAAATAGAGCCCAAACGTCCAGGGAATTGTCAGTCCTTCCCTTCAAATCTAAAAATATGTGCCAGGATCCAGCTCAGAGTGTACGAATGACTCATCTGAGCCTCGGTTTCCCTTGGAGAGCACAGTCTGAGGCTGCTTTGCCAGTGCCTCTAGGAATGTGGACCCCAAGACAAGCCTGAAAAGGGTGGTTTTTTGTTTGGGTGGCTTTGGGGCCACACCCGGCAAGGCTCAGGGTGCTGTACTCAGGAATCACTCCTGGCAGGCATGGGGGAACCATATGGCATGCTGGGGACAGGACCCACATCAGACACATGCAAGACAAGCTCTCTACCCACTGGACTATCTCTCTGCCCCAAGAGTGGATTTTTGAAACTTACTTTTCTTTATGAAGTTTTTAATGTGTTCTCTTGGTGTGTGTACAACCAGGGGTATGTATACACATGAGATGAGGGGGGGTTGTACATATCTTGAAGTACACAGGGATTACTCCTTACTGTACTCAGCGATTACTACTGACAGTGTTGGGATCGACCCTGGATCAGCTGCATGCAAGGCAAGCACCTTCCCTGCTGTACCATCTCTCTGGCCCAATCTCTGTCTTTTTCCCATTCTTACTTCTTTGGGTCAAGAAGAGGTGTGCAGTCACCTGTCTGCTTCCATCACTTCCCCAGAGCATTTCCCTGAACCCGCAACCCAAGTTGGGCTTGTCCCTATTTGCCCAAGATCTGTACTGCCGCATTCTGTCCTGCCACTGTTGTCCTGCCTTCCAGAAGCCCTGCCTACCCCAAGAGCAGGGACCTCGGGCCCACCACACCTGATGGAGGAGAAGAGCTGCCAGCCAGGCTCTGGATGTTTCCAGCTGTTTCTGCTCTGCTCTTGTGTCTGAAGCAGGAAATAGGGCAGACTCGCTGTTAGATGCTAAAGGTCATTCCAGACATGAAAAGGAAATAAATAGGCCTCCATAAATCTCCTCGCTGGCAGACCTGCATGGCAGGGAGCTGGCACACACAGGGGCAGGGACATGGGTCTGAGCTGCATCTCTGAGCTGCTCAGCTTCATCCTGCTCTGCATTGGCTGGAAAAACAGGGAAGGAAAAACAGCCAGAGGCCTCCTCTGGGTGCTCTCACATTAGTGGCTGATTTGCACCCTGTCCTCAGAGGAGAGAACTAGGGTTTCCTTTATCTTTTTCATAAGGGCCACACCCAACCATGCCCAGGGGGCTTTGCGGTTCCAAGATTCAAACTCAGAGTCTTGCATATATTAGTCATCTCTTCTATCACTGGTTTTCTTTTCCCAACCATCCTCCTTTCCATTGTTATAGATGAGGAGATGAAGCTTCTCCTTGGGCATGAACTTAACCCAGGGTCTCATATTGAAACTCAGATCTAATGAGGTCTGCTGGCCCTTGGGAGTGGGAGTGCCAGTTCCTCTGCCATCTTTGTGTTTGTGGTACCCAGTTCCCACCGTCATTAATGAGCCCTTCTTAAACAACCTAGGTTGACCTCAGCACTAGTTTTCCAGTCTAATTCTGAGCTCCTCTCACACTGGAATTTTAGCCAGTACACCCTGACACAATAAGAATATTTGTCACTAATAGGACAGCTCTTTAGTCAACATTTCGCTTACCAGGGACATTTTACAGATCATTTCAAAGAAGTAAGTAATCGAGTAATCTATTAAATTTTTCTTGTGTGTTTTGCCTTTTTGGCACATCTGTTGTCATTGGAAGGAATATGGGCTCTGGAGACAGATATAAAATCTTGATTTTCACTCACTAGTTGTATGTACTTGACTGAATGACAAAAACTTTTAGGATTTCCATCAGATTCTTTGTAATTTAGGGATTAAATGAAATTCTGCATCTAACACATATAGCACAGACCTTAACCCCCAGAAAGGTCATTGGTAAATATTATTTTATTATGTGTGTATATATTAGATTTTTAGATATATCTATATCATATTTAAAATAACATAATATATAATATATCGTGTATTATATTTATTGTTATTATATTATATTATAATTATTTTACATTTAATATATTATTAATTTTATATAATCCTATATTATATCGTACATATAGAGTTTTCCATTTTGGGTCATACTTGGAGGTACCCAGTGCTTACTCCTCTCCCTTCACTCAGGGATCACTCCTGGTCCCTACCATTGGAGGACCATATATAATGCTGGGGATAGAACCTGGGTCTGCTGTGTTCATGACCCTATCTGAAGTGTTATCACTTCAGCCCCTAGTTTCATTTTTTGTCTCTTTTTCTCTCTTTTAAGTCATTAGTTGCTGCCACCTCCTGTTATACCTGAAACCTAGCCTGTCATATGGTGGATAGAATAACCTTTGACCATTGGTTTTGTGAAATGGCCTAAGCTTTTCCTAGACCAGCTCGTGAGAGGGTCTTGAAACAAACAGCATCACCGCAATCTGTTACTGGCTTTTTTCTACAAAATCCTCTCTATAGTCACAGCAGCCAGCCAACAAGCCTGCTCTCATTTCAGCTTGTTATCAAGGGGGACAGACTCAGAGGTGAAAGGGACAGAATTCAAATCACTCACATTTCCAAAAGAATTGTTTTATTCTGTGTTCATTTTCTCAGAAGGGATTTTTAAGGGGAGGACTACAGAGAAATGCAGGAAGGTAGAGATAGAGAAAAAGAAGAAAAATGGAAAGACTGAGAGAGAACAGAAGAGCAAATTTCTAGGTAAACATTTAAAGAATTTTAATGCCTATGGTCTGGCTTTAATCTAATTAAAGTGCATTTGAATTGGCCTTTTGACCAGTTTCTCAAGTGAGGTTGAAGCAAATAGCTGGGGACCACTCAGACTCTAACTAGGCCTCTCGATGGGATGCTGTAATCTCAAAACAAAAACAAGAGCAAAAGAAAAAGAAAATACAAAATCTAGATTCTTCTTCATAGAGAAGGTAAATTTTTTGTCTCACTGCAAATTTCCCCATGCCCAGCTCATTAGTGGGGGTATGCCACTGACCTCAGACCAATGGAGACTATTTTCCACAAATTTAATCAGATATCACCCTTACCTCTTAGCTCTCTTCATGTTAGTAAATCCCCCTCATATCTCTCAGCATTGTTCTTGGCCTTGAGGGCTTAGCCTGTATTTCACTCACTTCTCAAGGCCCACTTACATTGATCAGCCCACTGGATTTACTGGCTGAAACACAGCTTAGTGTGAGACTTCATTGATTCCTCCTCATTTACGTCACTCAGAATGGCCCATGGCCTGAAGGCACCAGAGAAATGATTTAGTCTAATTGTCCTGAGGCAGATATGTGATCAACAAATTTTTAGAACTCATTTTAAAAATATGCAAGCCCAAGTTCTAGGAAGCTCAAGACTTGTTAACATGTTCCAGTGCTGTGACAGGTAGATTTGTGTTCCTCAATAGCCACTCTTACCTCTTCTATGTTCCATCCTCCATTCTCTGTAAAGAACTTAACATGATGGGTGGAATTGGAGCAACCATCTTGGACCTCAAGTAGAGGTATATGCCCTGGAGATGAGAATACCATTTTCTGGAAGCATCTAGTATCTTCAATGTCTAGAATAGACTATTTTATTTAGTGACTTTGGACTTCTTGGGTGGACACAGCTGGTGATGCTTAGTGTTGATTTATAAAATATAATGTCTAATGTCCACGTGTCTGGGTGAGGCAGATGGGTCTGAAGATGCAGGGTAGTAGCAACGAAGAAATAATCACAAGCAGTAAGTTAAAGTTTCATCAGAAACAGCTCAGTTTATTCTATGATCCTATCCACCATGTGCATTTCCTCATATGGCTTCTACGCTCAGCCAATTTCAAGACGCTTTCTCTCTGCCATTTCTCCTCTGGCTTTCTGCCTCTTTCTGCTCTCTATTCCTCCCAGCCAGACTCTTTTCTTTCTTCAAAAGAAATAACATCAACAGAAATCCCAGGCAAGGGTCTTGGGGGAAGGGATACCACACACTTAGAGTCTACTCCTAGATCATCATTCAGGGATCTCTCGTGGCAGTAATCAGGGAATCAAGTAATAACAAATATCAAATCCAGTTATTCTGCATGCAAGGCATACACCCCAAATCTTTGAGATATCTCTTTGGTGCTAGGGTGGAGAGAGGAGGAATAAATTCTGCTTAATTCACAACAAAGCAAGCCCACAGCTACCCCTTGAAATTCAAATCCTAGATGTTGGGTACCTTGTCTTCTTGCCTTTTTTTTTTTTTGATAGCTTTATAAATTCTTTCCTGGAACATCCTCTATATCCCCCTATAGCTCCTTTGCATATCTTTCAGAAGGAAAGCTCACATTCTAGCATGTATCATTAGCCAGCATATACTTGGACCACTGGGTCAGGGTGTGGAACCTATGTCTACCCAAAGAAGATGATGTTCATTAGTGAAGCTAGATCTTCTGCTGATATTAAATGATGATTCTATCAACAATTAATTGTGTGACCTTGAAACTGTGTCAGACTCAAAGACCATTTGATCTTCACCCTCCACTCTATTTTTAATATGCAGGAGGGTGACATCGCAATTCTGCGATGTGTTTACATAATCTGAGCAAGAGTTCAAAAATACTAGATTTTGGTTGGATTGGTTAAACTTGTGACACTGCTGGTCAGAGCATGACCAGGAAAGAGATAAAATGGAGGTTAATGCCATATTTTAATCTAAGGAAGATAAGGAAATTGGAGCATTTCCTGGTCAATAGCACAATGAAAACACATTCAGGTGCCTCAGTCTAAGTTCTCATCAAGCAAGATGAAGTTGGAAGGAGAAAAAATCAGTATGAATAGATCTAGTGAAGGGAAAGCACTAAAATATGAGGGTCTTGTGGAAAGTGGAAACACCCTGTGTGATTCCGCTTGGCCTGCCTTTGTCCTTTGTCTGTGTCTATCAGCCTGCATATCTGATTCATGGGATCGTGTAATTAGTACTTCTTTGGAGAACCTGTGCTTCAGATACCGTACAAAGAGTTCTAGTTCTTAGCATAATGGAAGTTTTACAGAGCTTCAGCCAAACAAAATGTGACTAGATCTATCAAAGAGATAAATCTGCTTGATCTTCTCTTCATATGTAAAGTGAAGAGGATGCTAGTAGTGGTATCACTTGTCCTTTAAATTATTGCTGAGCAATTCGTGTGTGTATCCTTGGTTTCTCTACTCTTGGTCTGTCTACTCTTGATACTTGGACAAAGAATATCCCTATGAATGGATATTGAGCACCCTGAGTGGGCCAGTGTCTTACTCAACGGGGTTTTGTACCTGGGTTTAACACAAGTTATCAGAATGTTATCCTAGTGGTAAAGTCATCCTGATTCTCTCATTTTTAACCCTTCTGTACTTTAAATTTTTCTCAACTTTTCCCATCATCTGTCTCTAGAATAGACATAAAACTAAGCTGAAGGCGAGGTGATGGCCTAGTCAGTCCAGCTACTCAAATGGTGGCTGCCTGTTCTGGCTCATCTGCTCTAAGACAACAATGAGAACTTGTTGGCATCTCAGCACTTTCAAGCCAACATGACCAGCTTCAGTTTGAAAAGAGAGACGAACAGGTGGTATGACCGTTAAGCTCTATGTTAGTTGGTAACAGTGATTAAACACCACTAGGTATGTTCTCAAGCCATTTATTAGCCCTCTTGGTACTGTGAGGCAGTGATAGCAAGAAGACAGCTTTATATTCTGCCAGCCCAATTAGAAAGTCATTTTTAGTTATTGTTAAAGCATCTTCTTTATTCGACCATTGATCAACAGCAGTGTACACTTGACAGTGCGGTAGACAAGACTGTTCAGGGCAACCTCCTCAGAATGACTAAAGAGCAACGAGGCATCTCATTGGGAACCTCATGAATTTACCTCTTTTTGAGTCAGGTAAAACCTAGCTCTGATTATTGTCCTATTCTTTTAATCTTATTCCTCAAATGGAACAAGAGTTGCTGTAGTACTGTCATGAACTGAATTTGCTGTGAGCCCCTCCTGCTGCTGTGATAAGGAACCAAAGAAGCACCTGACAGCCATGCTGGTGCACAATGATTTCTGATCCCTTTGGCCATCTGGTGAATGATCAAATGTGCCAGTCCCTGAAAGTCGTACTGTTATAATGAGTACATTTTAGTTTCCACCCATGTTCTTTACCAGAATCTCATTCTTTTCCTTTGTACACTCTCAAAATGACTTTAATTAGTAGAACCATAGTGTCAACATTTCAATTATGATATTTGTTTTGTTTTTTGGACCACACCCAGCTACACTCAGGGGTTACTTCTGGCTCTGCACTCAGGAATCACTCCTGGCAGGCTCAGGGACCACATGGGATCTGGGGATCAAACCTGGATCAGTCATGTGCAAAGCAATCACCTCACTCACTGTCTATTTCTCCAGCCCTCAGTTATAATTTTTTAAACAAACAGAGCTTCAGTGTCTGAGGCAGAATTTTATGTTCTGTCTTGATGTTATAATGGCCATTTTCCATACCAAAGACAAGTATGAAAGCTTGCTCTAAGGGCAAGGGCACTCTCCACAGTGGTGTTTTTGTCAGGGCCAGCCTCCCCTCCAGGTGGTAAGTCCCTGCTGAGCCCATTGGCCGTAACTGTCCCTTCAGGCCAGGAATCAAATGAGTGGTTCTAGTCTACTCACATCGCAGAACTATCTTGACATTATCTTTGACTCTGATTCAACAGAAAGAACTTAGCTGGCTTTTAGCTTTTCAATAGGAGAGAAACAGTTTTGCTTACCAGTTATGGCTGCTGGATAAATATCATGTGTGAAGTGGTAACGTGGCAAGAAGTATTAAGCACAGGAATATAGATATCATATGCAGCTTATTAAGATAACTTTGGAGAATAGAATTAAAGATGACTAAGACCTCGGAGAAGTAAAGGACCAGGTAGGAGGTAATTACAGGCATGCATTTTATTGAATAAAAAGATTCCAAAAGTCCAAAAGGAAAGTTCTGGGGGTACAGTGGAAATCTAGTGGCATTAATCTCCCAGTAACATTCTGGAAACTGAATTTTGCACCATACAAAGTAGTTTATTGTAGGGAAGTGGATTCATAAATATAAATACAGTGCAACATTGGTTTGCATGAATAATCAGTGCTGTTTGAAAGAAACACTTTAAATACTGGAAAACCACCCAAAAGGAATGAGATACTATTTCTCTGGGGTACTTGGGGGTTGCTTCCATTTGCCAAGAAGATCCTGCAGCCATCTCTTCAGTCTTCAAGATCCTGCCTCTTTGAAATGTTTCCAGGAGTTCAGGTAGGTGGAAGGATCATGTATTTTCACTTTCTTAGTAACAAATGTGCCGAGTAGACTCAACAGGGTTAACATACTCTTTGAATTGCAACCCCTCCCTCTCTCATGGGAAAACTTACTCTTAAGAGTTAAATACAAACATGCCACAGGACTGTCCCTGAGCAGGAAAGAGAGAAAGGACTCTCTTACCTGTGGGAATTGTTCCAGTGGGAACTGGAAAGGGGCTGTGGTGTGTGATTTTTGGGAAAACCAATACAGCTCTGGGCCTCAGTATGTCAAGCAACAAAAGAATTTTAAAAATGGTAGAAACAATAATGACCACACTTATTAGACTTGCTCATTTAAGTCTTTTCAGTATTTTGACTCATATGATTTGCTTACAACTTACCAGGTATCTATTTTTCAGGTAGAAAAGCTATGGACCTAGCATGAAATCAAGCAGCCTGGCTTCAGTGCCTAATATTAAACAATATTCTCTTGGTGAAGATACTAAATTATGCGAAATTTAGAGAGAAAAATAGTTTTACCCTGAACCTTTATGAAAACCACTTGGCCAGATGGAGATACAAAAAGCAATTTCTAAAAACAACAATGATAAATCAGCGATGAAGGGAAGGATTACATAATAAATGATACTAGACAATTGGTTAGCTACTTAGGAAAATATCAAAGCAATTTAGACCCTCATCTCGTACGGTTTGCCTCAATATATTCCAAGTTGATTAAATAGATTAATGGGAAAAGAAGAGGAAAATAGAAATGAATATCACATCTGGCTAGAGAAGGATTTTAATAGCACAAAACAGTGGGAGAAATGATAAAAGATGATAATTCTAACTTTGAAAATTTATAAATCTTACCATTAGAAATAAAGTCAAGCAATAAATTTGATAAAGTTCTTACCATAAATGTAGTATACTTTGCTTCATAGTTATTAATATATAGATATATATATAGTTGTTATATATAGTTATATAGTAGTTATTAATATATATACAAATAGTTTTGAATCAATAAGAACTGTTTTGAATCTAGCAGATAATGGGTCAAGCACCCATACCATGGTACGTGAGACCTTTTGGAAACTGTTGGATCTAAATAATAATTTTAAACATTTTCATCTTAAAGAGTATGCCAACATTAATATTCACACACAGATACTTGTATGTATGTTATTTTATTTGAACACACATACTTCTAGCTTTGTAGTTGTTCTAAGTACTGAGAGGTGATGCTCTGGTAGCAATGCCCAAACCTAGCATCCAGAAATTAGGTTCTAAATTTTGGTCGTCACTCAAATGAAGAAAAGGCAAAGAAAGCATCCCATGCAAAGCTGGCTACATCTGGTGCTAGGAAAGATTACTTCCAGAGCACAGAATTAGAGGCATGTACAGGACAGTGCACAGAGACTCCCATTGGCCATATCTGTGATGAATGTGATGAACTGTCAATTTACTTGCCCCAGTATAAATGGATAAATTGTATAAAGCCAGTTTAATTGTATTAAACTAGCATAAATAATTGATAAATTGTTAATTCAGTGCGGGAATATACAGACAACTTTATTAATATATTTTATTGAAATAACTAATATAATATTCAATAATAAATGGATACAGTCTATGTATATGATGGAATACTATGTACATACTATACTGTTATATATGCTACTATAAGAAGATCAAATTCTCATTACAATAGACGATCACAAGTGTAGGAGTAAAAAGTTGCTAGCTAGCCTTCATTTCATTGGTTCAAACATGAATTTTTAGAGTGTGTTAAAACTAATAGCTGACATAATTGGAAGGAGAAAAAGATGATGGTACCAAGACCAGACAGGCGTATGTCCATTTGGTGGAAATAAAAAATGATCAGATTTGAAAACAAAATTCAAAGTCAACGACAACAGAAATGATACCCAATCTACATCAAGCTGTACATGGGGGGAACAGTTGCACTAGCATTATGGGGGGGGGAAGGAGGGGGAAGAGGGAGGCATGCTGGGAACAGGAGTGGAGGGAGGACAGCACTGGTGGTGGGAATGTCCCTCATTCATTACTACTATGTGCCTTAAATATTACTGTGAAAGATTTGTAATTCACTTTGCCCCCCCACACACAAACTAATAGCTGAATCTTGAATAAGTCACAGAATATTTACTGTCTTCAAGTATCTTCCCCAAGTATCTCCCCACTTTAGCAGTGAGATAGTAACTTTACAGTGTGGAAGGTTGTAGGGTATTCTAACCGGATGACCAAGGTTACCTTCCCTACCTAAACAATGTACCCCCTGATGTGATTCTAAGATGGTTATACAGTCTATTTATATTTCTGCACAAAGACGTAATTTTAATCATGAGGAAAGAGCAGACAAATGAAACGGAAGAACTTTCTGCAATCTGGCTTGACCTTTTCCAAAATATGTCAGTCATCATAGACAAAGAAAACAGCAGGCAGAATTGAAATCCATGTTCTCCCTTGAACTTGTATCTTGCTTTTCTGTTTTTTTGCTTGCTGATTTCCACTCTGCAGAAGCCTGCTCACTCAAACATGGATGTCTCTCTCTCTCTCTCTCTCTCTCTCTCTCTCTCTCTCTCTCTCTCTCTCTCTCTCTCTCTCTCTCACCTCACATCTTTATAAATAAGTTTTAATAAAAGCTACTATGCTTCATTCAGCCCATAATAAAAAGTTGAATGATAACAAGCAACTTGCTTTGCCTCTTCAATTAGCATGGATAAGCAAGCAGAGGAGCAGGGAGTGAAAGCAAAGTAGAAACTCCTGAGCAGGAAGGATTTTATTCACTTGTATATGGAATGTAATTTGACAATTGGTATTGAGAGCCTTAAAAATAGTTCTAACTCTTTGTAACATTTCAGCTCAAGGAAGACATGTAAATATCAAATGACTTGTGTGCAGATATTTTTAAAAGTAAACAATTGTAGATAATGCGGATATTCAATAATCAGAGATGAGTTGGGAATGGCCATTTGAGGGTCCAGCATTGTCTCCAGATGATCTATGGCTTGACTGTCAGAATATTCCACCCCAACTGGCCACTTGTGACCAATAGAGGTCACAAGAGCCTCCCACCTGTCTGAGGTCATTGAGAATTCAAAACACCAGTAAAAATAATTGGCTACGATGGTCTATGTCAGGAGCTGTTTCATTTCCCGGGGACTTTCTCCAGAGATGACTTTATATTTTGTGGGGTTTTTTTTGGGGGGGGGCATACCCAAGTACTATATGTGTTGGTGGGGATTTCATCTGTGTCAGCTGTGTACAGGAAAAGGGCCTTACCTGCCTTACTATTACTCCAGCCTGAGAAATTCTTTCTTTGAGTCATCTGTCTTGTGTTAAAAAAAATAGCTAAATCTAAATTCTAAAATACAGACAGATGTGGGCCAAGGAGATAGTTCAAATGACTGAAGCACATACTTCACACATGGGAGACCTGGGTTCAGTCCTGTTTCTGCAGGGTCCCCCGACCACCACTACTGCTGGCAGCTCCCAAGCACTACCAGATGTGCCCCCTACCAACCAAACCAAACCAAAATTGGGCAGATGTGCAAGTGTAGAAAGGAAACAGAATTTTCCATCACTTGCAGCCTGGCCAACATATTAGGATGCTATGCCTGACCTCTATAGCTCCTGGAAAGTGAGATGACTCTATTCAATCCTCCTATCAAAGGCTCTGTGTACCTGCCCATCCATGATGGACCTAGACGTCGTTTTTACCAATGCCAGTGGGTGACAATCTCTCTAACATTTGCTATGCCAGCACCGGAGTCACTTCTGTAAACCAACATGCTAACTGACATGGACCTTGTTCCAGGTTGTTTGAGATCAGCTGAAGTAGAGCTCATGTCAGCCCATGGCCAATTTTAGAAGAGAGATATAGAATTGTCCACTCACAACATCTACCAAGTAGAATACTTGACTAGAAGTTTAGCTATTTATCCCTCCATCCTCATGGAGAAAAGTTAAGGGGAACAATATTAGGACTGGTCCAAAATCAGTCAAAGGAAAGCAAGGAGCTTGTATATAGGGGGACGTTATAAACTACTAACAGCAGAAGACTTTAAAGACCTCCAGGGAAACCAAACCACTCCCCCCTAAAACAAACAAACAAACCCTCTTTGTTTCTCAGCCACAGTTTCCCAAACTATTTTCAGCCACATTGATTCTCCAGGGAGAAACCACCACCAGAGATGGAGAGGTTTCATTTCCCTGCTACTGCACTAGAAAACATCTATGCACATTTAAAGAAGTAGAGTTTTCTAATAAAAAGAACCAGAGTGTATTGGCATAATTACCTTGACTCTGCCTATCTTTCTTTTGATTGTATCTGCCAGGCCAGTCTACTGATTTTCTGAGAATTCGAGGGGGCTTTATTAAATTTAAAAGCATATGACAGAGGACAATTATAGCTGCTGTTTTATTTTCATTACATATAGGCCAGTCTTTGTTTTGTTTTGTTTTGCTTCCTTCAAGAGCCATGTTTGTCTCTGCCCTATTTCCCAGCACAGATACATGGATCCTATTTTTAGCAGTTCTGTGGCAATGTGGATCTGAGATTTCAGCCATTAGTGAGTCAGAAGGTCTAGATGACCAGAGGTATGTGATTCAAGTTAGGCAGGAATAATGTTCACCAGGATATGCCAATCGGAATGGGAGCTTTTATGCTTAGTGAAAAATATAAATGAAAACTGAGTTTTTAAATAGACAGCACTTACCCTTCTGCAGGGTTCTTTCACCTCAGTCATGAAAGTTCTCTTGTACACTCAGGAAGAACTGCTACTCATTATTTGCTATTTCTTCCTCTCTAGGACCCTCCAGGATGTCCTAGAAAAGAAATTTCTGGGTCACATTCACCTGTCGAATAAGCACAACTATCTCCTATAGGCAGAAACACTGGGGAAAATGTATATGGGGGTATAAGAGGAACCTAAGTAAATGAGGGCCTCAAAAGTATATGAGGGACCCAAGGAAGAGGTGGTTTTCTTTAAGAATAAGAAATGATAAGGGGAATGTGGCTACTTCTGGAAGAGGATGGGGGGGCATATTGGTATTTTCTTGATCAGAGATTGAATCAAAAATGTCATAGAATTTATTGAATTTATTTATTTTCTAAGGATCCACTTGTGCACCCATCTACACACCCAAGTATGTGGATGTCCAATGTAGACTTTGAAAGCTATATACTGGCCCATTTGCTAACTGAATCAGAATTGTCATAGAATTTATTTTCTGAGGCTCCACTTGTCCGTCCATCTACACAACCAAGTATGTGGATATCCACTGTAGACTTTGAACTCTATGTACTGGCCCATTTCTTGATACTCTAGGAGAGCAATACAGAGTGGTTCAAGAGAGAGTGGAAAAAAGGCAATTCTGCCACCAGATACCTTTCAAGGCTCAGGACTTCTAATTGTAAGGTACTTTGACACTTGAATGATCTTGGTCAAGGCTGTTTTCTTGCCAAAAGGTGATGTGTGCTCAGGGCAAATGACAACCCTGGAGGAAGAGGCCAGGATCATTGCTTTGGACTATTGGAGTAGCCATTCCCACCCTCCTCGCTCTTTTGGAATAGGACCCAGACCCTTTGGAGTCCAGTGCTCTAGGTGGAGGCCATCTTCGGCGAAGGGCATAAAGATCCTAATTATCAGAGAACCCCCAGCCACATGCATGAGGTTCTTCTCATGGAACTTGGAATGCTGATGGTTTTTGTACTGTTTAGATTTTTCCAGTGTTCCATGAAAGCTCCCGAATCTCTTCTCTAAATAACAAAGTCCTGTTCCGTATTTGGTGAAATGTTTGGAGTGTTGTGTTCAATCAAGCAGAAATAAGCCGCTGACAAAATACTGTCTCAGTCTTTTAATAATAATAGCTAACATTTGTATAGTACTGTACAGTTTCATAAAACCCTTCACCACAGCCCTGTGAGAGCCATCGGAAGAACGGGCTGTCATGTGAAGCTCACCCACATGTGGTGCCCAGAAGAGACATAATCTTGCTGTTCAGTCCTCGCTTATTAGGGCTGCACGTGAGAGGGGAGAGTTTTACGTAACAGTCTCAGGCCTTTGCCACCCCCTTGGAAAGCTCCCATGGACACAACCCTTTCTGAGACTGTAGTTACAGCTATCTGCAATACCATACATTTTCCAGTGAATGTGCCCTCAGATGCTTCCCTGCGTGCCCTTTATCTGCTTTGGCACCTGGGATTCTCCTCTTTGGATGAAGTCTACACTCTCAGTCCTGCACCTTCCTCTTCCGACAGCATGTTTCATATTTTCCATCCCCTGCACCACCGCTGACTTACCTTCACCACTACCCAGGTGAGCTGTGGGTAGGGCATGTCTTCCCTTCTGGTCTGATCATGCCAAGGGCAACTCTAGATCCTATGGTCGGAGCCCATCTGCGCTTATCTTTTTCTTCTCTTATTATAGTTTCTGTGCTGTCTGACAAGGGTCAGCAAAGCACAGCAGATCCCACTAGAATAAGTAAATCCTCGACTCTGAATGGGTCTGAGACTGTATCCTGGGATCACCCAGGAGCCAAGCACAAGATTTTCAGACTTCAGTAATAGCCTTGGTCTTAATTTGAGGTGTGTTTTTAATTATGATAATGGAGTAATACATAGTGATCATAGGAGAATTAAGAGACATGTTAAAAAGTTTTTTTTAATAATATAATTTTTATTTTGATCATAGTGGCTTACATATTGTTGACAATAATATTTTAGGTATATATTTACATAAAATCAGGGGGGATTCCCATCCCTAAATTGTCCTCCTTACACCTCCGTTTTTGTCCTACCTCCGATTTCCTCTTCCCTCACCCCCAGGGCGTCTAGAACATGTGGTCCCCTCTGTATCTAGCCTATTACTTAGTAGTCTTGCATCAGTTTGGTCTTGACGCCTCCCTTATTTCCCCCTCTAAGTGGGGGCAGGGCTAGCTAGTACAAGTTGTGTGGTTTTGCCTGAAAAAGAGAAAATAAATAAACTGGGGGTAAAAGTCTAATACCCCGAAAATGGGCAGAATCCTTCTAGAGGTTCTCATCATCGATTTGGGAAATGAATGAGAGAATGAAGGTGAAACACTCCACCAGTACCAAAAGAAGTGTCAAATATCCAGTGAGGACTCCAGCTATATCGATAAGCACCACAAAAGACAGATAAACAAAACAAAACAAACAAAAAACAAAAACAAACAAAAAAAACACGCCGTGGTCTTGAAATAAGAAACATGGCGTAGCACATAACGAAAGAAAAGAAAGGAAGAGAAAAAAAATAAGGATATTTGGGGACAACAATTTCAATAATCACATCCAAACAGAGAAATCAACCAAAATAGCTAGGTAAATAAAAATAATAATAACAATAAAAAATGAAGGTTATATATATATATGTTAAAAAGTTTTTTAAAACATATTTAAAAATCTTAGACCTCAGAGGAACTGCTTTATGTATATATCCCTGTAGCTTTTATTATTACAGAAATGTATAATTGCAGATTTTTTATTATTTTTTTCTTTGGGCCACACATAGCTATGTTTAGGTCTGACTCCTGGTTCCTGACTTAGCTATACTCCCTAACAGTGATTGGGGGATCAGATGGGGTGCCAGGGATGAAGCCAGGTTGGCCATGTGGCTGGAAGATGCCCTACCCAATGTACTATCACTTAGATCCCAAAACTATGGGGCTGCACCCAGCAGTGCTCAGGTCTCTCTCCTGGCTGTGTGCTGAGGGGGACTCCTGGTGGTACTCAGGTGCTATGGATCCAACCCTGGTCAGCCACATGCAAGTCAAAATTCTTACTCATTGTACTATCATTTGGCTCCCAGACAGAATTATGTAATTATTTTAAAAATAATTCAGCTATATAATTACCTATTTAAACTGTTTTTTTTCTCTTTAGTTCTTAAGTAAGAGTATCCTTCTTGGTATTAAATCTAAATTAATCATCTAATTTTAACATAAATCTAACATTTAATAATGTGAAAGTACCACTTTTTGAAGGGCATTGAGGCAGCTTACACTGTTGTTCATATTGTGAAGAATACCCTTATTCTTCTTCAGGTACCTTATTGCATATTTACTAACATATTTTTGATAATATCCTTTCCCTAATATATACTTTTTTGTTCTTTTATTTTCTGTTTAAGAATTCTAAGGGTGGGATATATAGGTAACTGGTTATGTCTCTGATTCTATTGTCAATATTACTTGATAAAGAGAGGAAGTTGGACCCCAGGCCCCAGAAGTCAAGGCTGATTTGTAGGTCTCTTCAGGAATGACTTCTGGAAGTACATGAGGAATCGCATTCAGTACCAGGGGTCAAGTGTAGATTGCCTATGTGCAAGGCAAGTGCCATACCTGCTGCACTACCTCTGTGGCCTCTGTGCCAAAACTCAAGAAAATTGTTCAAATCTAGATTCTCAGTTGCAGTGTATGAGACTTACTCACAGATGTCAACTGGCAGAACATTCTCTTTACTAAGCTTGAAGGAAAAAATAAAACAAATAAGATTCAGCAGTGGAAGATGTTTACTCAGTCAACCATATTCTTTTAAAACTCAACTGAAAGAGCCAGAGAGATAATACTGTGGATAAGGGACTTGTCTTGCACATGGCTGGCCTGGGTTCTATCACTCCATGAGCCCAGTGGGTGCCCTCTGTGGCCTTAAAACCAAAAAAACCTTTTAAAATAAAATAAAACTCAATAAAAAGAGTCATCCCCTAAAACCTGTAAGAAACTTGCTTCACATCTCAGGAGGGATTTCTTATTTCTGTCCGGAGTTGAGACAAAATGTGGATGCAAGGAAGGCATTTGGGTAGTTCTTGGAAATGTAGAGAGATAGGACCACTGGGTATAAAAACTAAACTATTCCTAGAATATTGAAGGAACAGGTCATAGTATCTGCCCGGCAGTTTCATATATTCTTCTGTTCCCCAACCTGCTTTGGGCTTCATTTTGGTTTGGTGGCCACACTCCATTGTGCTCTGTGCTCAGGGATTTCTTCAGTGGTGGTGAGGGGGCCAATGAAGCGCCAGGGTTCAAAGCTAGGCCTTCTGCATGTAAAGCATGAGCTCCAGCCTATTGAATTTGTTCTCGACCTTACTTTGGACTTTTAGTAAAGTTCAGCAGGAAGCCTCCAGAACATGTCAGGAAAAGCAGACTATGTGACATAGAAGAGTCCTAGGTCTGGCCAGTTGTGCTATCTAGTACCTTGACCTGCAGGCCTTTCCATCCTCATGTATAGAGGTTTGGAGCAAGAGGGAAAATCAGATATTCATTTCCTAGCAGACAATAGTGCTCTCCAATCCCAGGGGATTGCTTGAGCACTCCAGAGCCATGCTTGCAGCCTAGGGAGCAATTGGAGGGAAATATTTTTGGTTCTCTTCAAAAAGGTAGAGTCCAGGGTGGGTGCTGAATGATATATTTATTTTCAAATCGGGGGTGATAGAGCACATCCCATTGGGAAACCTGTGCATTTGAACACCCTGGGTCTTCCTACATGCCCACGTTCTGGCTAGAACCTGTGAAGAATGGAGTTTGCTTTATGCCAATGCTGTCTACCTCTGAAGATTGTGAAGATAAAGAGCATGGAAGGAGACTGGCATAGAACAATCGCTTTTCATTTGCCCTTTGGCTTTATCATCTGTTCAGATGAGGGATTAAATTATCTGATCTCTCAAAACCCGTTCAGATCTCATTTCATAAGGATTTCAAGTCAGCTCCAATGACATCCTGCCTTCCGACATTGTGGAGTCTGCGTAGAATCAAGCTTAGGGATACATGTACTGCTTTTGGTGTTCATTGGGAGCCAAAGCCTTGACCCTCACAGGGGCCTTGAGGAGGACGTTGCCTTGCTTCTTTAGTTCGCGTTTATGCTTTCCTTTTTGTATTCATCCGTTTAGAGAAGGACCTTCCTAAGGATAAGCCCTTTGCTACCCCTCCCTACGTTGGCTCACTTCGCTCACTTCCATTCCCTGCTTGTCCCTTGTGTATCTGCTCCTATTCAGAACAGACAGTTGAGTGACAGGGAGTTTGACTAGCTGGGGGCTCTTGACCTGGGTTAACCTGTGAGCCTGACTGGGTCATCCTCTTCACTGTAATTCTATATTGATTCATTTCCACCCTTTACAATCTGAGGTTCCCATTCAGCTTAGAGCCCATGGTATGCCTATGAGTTCCCCCTCAAGGATTCTCTCTTGCTCAGGTAGGTTTCACCTGCCTTAGAGGCTTAGAACATGAGAGTGATAACTGTTTTTTAGAGAAACAAAAAAAGTATTATAGTTAAATATTAAGCAGCAGATAACTCATTAATATTAAGCTCTTAAATACCATCTTTAGAAATAGCCAGTATTCCCTTCGGTCCTTCAAACCTCAAATAGCCTAATCTGGCAGACTGGATGTAAATTGCTGAATGGTAATTTCAACTCTATTATTTATGTATAATATAGGATATAATTCTGCCTCAGGCTGTGTGCCTCTTAGTGATGGAGCAGAACTCATTTTGAATTCCCACTTGCATGCATATTAGTGCTCTTCTACTCCCTATTTTGTGCTGTCACCTGTATATACTGGGGAGTTCATCCAGCCACAGGTATACCCCGAGTCCTTTTTATTTTTCCAGTAGTTCTGAAATTCACCCTGGGGACTCATTCATCCACTTCTTTATTCACTCAACAAATATTTACTACAGAGATAATGACAGTTGCTTTGAAAGTTTATTTCTAAACTTGAGAATGTGAATATGGTGTGTCCTGCACATCATAAGCATTCGATGTAATTTTGGTGTTGTTATCTGGAATATACTTAGCAGTGCTCAGTAACTACACCCAGTTCAGTGTTTGGGAGTAACTCAGGGGGACTATGCTATGCCAGGGATCAAACTCGGGCCTCCACTATGTAAAGCATACATTTAGCTTGTTATAAGCTATATCTCAGTTCCTTCAACACAGGTTTTTGTTGTTGTTGCTGTCTTAGGGTTTTTTTTTGGGGGGTGGGGTGGGATCTGGACCATATCTGGTAGTGCTCAGGCCTTACTCTTGGCAATGTGATCAGGAATCACTCCTGAAGAGACTCAGGGACCATCTGTAGTGTTCAGGATCAAATCAGGGCCCATAACAGGCAAAGCATTCACTATGCTATCTCTTTAGCCTCAATATAGATGTATAAAAAAGTCAGTACCTCATGGTTTTTTATTATGTTGCATCAAATATAGAAGCCCTTGGACTCATCTAGACATGCTCCACTATGAGGAGATGCTTTGCTACCTTCTTAAAGGGAATACATCTAATATAACATTCTTGATACCTTAAAGCCATCATTTTGAATATCAATGCTGTAGATCAGTGTTTCTCAAGCCTTTTCCTGACTATGGACCCTTTTTGAACTTGTTTTCCTTCGGTACCATCCCTCATCTCTCCCACCTATTGGTTCCCTAGTCTCATTTTTTGACCCCCGTTTATGCAATGTTTCACTTGTGATCCTTTGGAAATATCCTGTGGGTCCATGGTGAGTCATATGGCCCTGCTTGAGAAATGCTGCAGTAGAGGATTACAGGGATATCTTTGTCTTCTTGAAGTGTATGAGGCTCTAAGTTCACAATTGTCATACAGCTGTTTCATTTTCTTTCTTACACTGAAATTGTGCATTGTTGATTTGTTGTTCTGTTAATGTGTCTCCATATGACTAACAAGTATATTACCTTTAATAT
The DNA here is from genome assembly GCF_024139225.1 of Suncus etruscus. NCBI lineage: Eukaryota > Metazoa > Chordata > Mammalia > Eulipotyphla > Soricidae > Suncus > Suncus etruscus. The sequence continues at coordinate 107,384,419 of NC_064858.1, forward strand.
GCATTTTGTACAAGCTTTATTTTATTTAGTCCTTCCTAGTTAGCCCTTACTCTTCAAGGTAGATGTGTTTTGTCCAATTTGTTGATTATAAGAATGGGGGAAGCCTGTAGTTTTCATGCATTAACAACATGTCTGGATCACTCATTTGGAAAGAGGATGGCGCACCACAGAACCAGACCTTCCAATTTCAAGCCAGTAGCTGAGATCCTTTAATGGTTCATTTACCTTCAACATGTCACAAACCTTTTTCAAGTTGGGTATGAGGGGAATGGATGAAAAGTGAAGGAGCTGTCCTTTGAAGGATGTGTTTGAGATTTAGCATATGACCTGGTGTCTGCCACTCAACCTTTGTTCTTTTTCTCTATAAGAATGATGGAAAGCAGAGTGGGTCGGAGAGATAGCATGAAGGTAGGGTGTTTGCCTTGCATGCAGAAGGACAGTGATTCGAATCCTGGCATCCCATATGGTCCCCAAGCCTGCTAGGAGCGATTTCTGAGCATACAGCCAGGAGTAACCCCTGAGCCCCTGAGCGCAGTCGGGTGGGATCCCAAAACCAAAAATAATAATAATAATAATAATAATAATAATAATAATAATAAAAAATTATTGAAAGCAGATAGGACTGTTAAGTTTAGTTCAAATCATAATAAACAGAAAAATAATATACTCATTAAATTTGACTCTTAGATGAACGAATAGTTTTTAGCATACTTGTTCCCAGATACCCTTTGGGACATTCTTATTTTTAAAAGAAATCCTTTTTTGCCTCCCTAAAATGCAAATAGATCTGGGTGTCTTAAATTTTTTCCCATGGCGCTAACTGTAAAACTCCAACAGAAACGTGGTAAGTCCAGGGGCTGGAAAGATAGCACAGTGGTAGGGCATTTGCCTTGCACGTGGCTGACCCAGGATGGACCTGGGTTCGATTTCTAGTGTCCCATTGGTCCCCCAAGCCAGGAGCGATTTCTGAGTGCATTTTCAGAAGTAACCCCTGAGCATCACCAGGTGTGGCCCAAACAACAACAACAACAACAAAAAAAAAAGACGTTGAGTCCAGGGAGTATGGTGGTGGTGATGGTCTTCGTGAATAATAACAGAAGTGCTTTGATAAGAGTGGGGGCTGAGAAAAGAAATCTATAGAGTTAATTAGATGGCACTTCCTGGAAACTATGAATCCTGTGTCACTTTTTATATGGCTGTAGGAAAATGGCTTGGCAGTGAGCTGGAGAAATTATTCACATGAAAAAAGCAAGGCCAACTGGGAAAGGATGAGGCTCAGAGACATATGCACAAACCAAACAAGGGTCAGTTTACTCGGACTCGGAGTAAATTATTTTTGGAGTATGACCGTGTTTTCCATCTCCTGCTTTAATGTAACCATCAGTTTGGTTTCTGTCCTGGAACTAGAGAAAATCACCTTCCCTGCATGCTGAAGTTGTTCTGAGAGTGTTTGAAAATCTTTGCTTCCCTCAGGCAGCAAAATGTATGGAACAGCCTGCCTTGAAAATAGAATTAGGTTACTAAAGACAGCGAGGTAGTCCAGAATTTCTCCAGATACCAATCCCTTCATCGCTCCCTCCCACCTCCACAAATAATGTCTTCTTGAGATCATGCGAATTCTGCTTTTAAGGCTGATCGCTACCTGCTATTTAAAAAAATCTGCCTGCAAAGGTTGAAGGGTAAAGGTAGTTTGTAGGAGAAGCTTCAAATGGCTAGCCTTTAAGTGGAATGATGTAGCAGAGGAAAAACTGAGAGCACCTCCTGTCTGCATAGCTGTGTCTCACAAGTACACAGCTTCTGCTCATAGTTCCAGGATGTGGCTCTGAGGTCAGAAACAGGCCTTATGTCCTTCTCTGACTCGCTCCACTCTCTTTCCTTTCATGGGTGGTTTTCATTACACATCAAAGGAGCAAAAGCAAGTAGCTTCCTTTTAAAATCGATCTTCAGCTCATTTTTCTACATGCAGTGCATATGGAGACACACAGCTCCAAATCTCCTGCCTCATTGGGTTTTTGAGGACCAACTTGGCACCCTTCCCCAGGGTGGGTTTGTACCTTTCCTTCCTTCCCTCAGCATCTGGGCTCCTATGGGTAATATGGCTGCACATATGGGACATATGGGGCAAGGACACTTGCCTCATGTCTCAGAGCTAATCACCAGGAGGGTTGAGGTGTTTCTGTCTGCCTGCCTTGTCATCAACCAGGATAGTAACTACCAACAGGGCGGGGTGGGGGCGAGACAGAGTGGTAGTAGAAGTACTTGGATTGAGCTACTAGTTCTTTAACTAGCATGACCCCTGGTGCTGCAATTTGTGTTCATTAAGCCACATCTGAGTGTGAACCTCTAGTGGTGTGTGATGGTGCCCACCAGTTAAAATGTCTTCACTTTGGCAAGTTTGTGCTGTGACCTGGAAGTAAAGCTTGGCATTATGCAAGGTCAAAGTCTTGGACCATAAGCCTTCTGGCTTGAATAATCACAAGGAATAGGAGGTGCTAAATCAGAACGCCAACTAAGACCCTTCTTACCTAGAAGTTAGAAAATGGAAGAAGGTCACTAGAAGCTTCTATTCTACCATGAGCACCAGAGCAGAGAGGGATGTTGCAAGGGTTTTCAGTGTCAGAGAAAAACGAGGAGCCTATGGAGCAGGGGTGACTGGATTGCCTGGAACAAGAGCCAACTCAGACTTGGGAATATGCCCTCTGACCTCTTCTCTGTCCATCTGTATGTCAGCTGTTAACTTTGGAGCAACAACATGAGGGGGTCCTGGAAGGTCAGGAATGGGATATTTGGGGTTTGAGGGAGTTTCATGAAGGGGATAACTAACCATAATAATAGTATATCGGGATGGTCGTGGCTAGGCCCATCCCTTCTGAAGTTTCTCTGGAAGCTGCATTTACATCTCAGAACCGCAACAGGGTAGCTCCCAGCAGCACAGTCGTGACCTTCCAGGACCTTCTCATTCTTATGATGCTCTGTTCTTTTCACCTTCTGACCTGACAGGACTAGGTCCTGCTAGTCTCAGCAGCTGGAGATGATGACCTAATGAGACAGTAAGAAATCAAATTCCTTTCAAAGAAGCCTTGGTTTTGTATCCATTTTGTGACAAATACTGAGGTTTCTAGACAACAGTACAAAGCGCGGTGTGTAGGTGATCACCATTTCTTTCCTTATTCATTCACCTTAATGACACCCCAAGATTTGAGTCATTTCATATTTGGGTTTTGTCCAGCTGTTCCCCAGCCCCTTTTCATAGCATATCATAGTCCCTGTAGGACTGTCATCTGGATGCTTGGTGGGTGAGTTTCCCTCACTGTGGATCACACACCCAGTTTTGGCCTGTTCCTGCCTTGGGTAACTTGATCCTAAATTCTATCTTTGTAAGATTGCAGAGACCAGATATTCTTGTTAGTCTGTCATCAGGGTTTCTGAGCTTGCTTAGTGAATGCAGAGAGAATCCAAATGAACAAATGAGCTCTCCACCCTCACCTCCCACAATATATCCTTTCCTCATGCTCCTGGTTATCCTCTTCCTTGCCTTAGGAGCTCCTGGGGGTTTCCTTAGTGGGGCAAGTGGAATCTTCCAAGCATAGTGGCAACACCTCACAGCCCCATTCAGTTGCTAGGATGGCTTCAAGTCACCAGTTCAAGCCACACACCACAAGGCAGTGGCCTCAGTGCAACAATCAGATCGTTGAATCCAAGGTCTCTCCATCTTGGCCCTTACCTACATGTGCAGGGAAGATGAGACTGATAATTTTCTGTAGTCAGGAGTTATCCCATGCATTTTGAAAAGTTTAGCAGCAACTCTGACCTCCAGAAACTTGATGCTGATATCATCCCTCCTCCCTTGGTATAACCACTTGAAAGCTTGTCTCCAAATACCACTGAGAATCCCTTGGCTTCGTAGAAGGGCAAACTCTCCTCATGCAGAGGGGAGTTATTGCTCTAAATCTGTGACTGAGAAGAAATCATCTTCCATAGTTTGTCTTGGACCCAGACCCAACGAGACTGAACCCCTTCTGAGCTGCCCTCTCAAGACTTGGAGGCTGGTCACTGCCTGGGCTCTTTCCTGTCCACTCGGTTCTCCGAGGAAGCTCATGCAGCCTCGTTCTTGATGACTTCTGAAGGTATGAGTATATATGAGATGAGGAGAGAGGCCATCCATAGGCTTCTCTGGTTGATTCTAGTACTTTCTTCCCCATGGATCCTTCCTCTAGAACTTCTGTTCTCAACCTCTCCTTTGGTAGGATATGTCTAGTGCTGGGAATGGAAACCTCCATAATATTTTTGGCTTGTCCGAGTTTCAAGGAAATGTGATTCTTAGCTGTCACATCCACAAAGCCTTTGGAACATCCTCTACCATCTACCACCATCCCTAAGCCACACCCACCACTTCTCCCACCTCACCTGGACCCAAAGATTATCTATTAAGGAAAGTAATGGAAATTCTTGAGTCTCCATTGCTGAGGGCTAGAGAAATAGACCCCGTGCAGTTTCTTTGGTGTAGACGCAGAAGTTTGTTGGCTGAAACTCTTGGCATACACCCCAAATGCAACACAAAAGCTTGTGTTTCCAGAGTTACAACACCCCCTAATTTAGTTTTCTCGGTAGCAGCATGAGCCAATGCCCTCAAATTATGTGCTCCTCTAGTCTCTGTATCTACTGGTGGGCCTTTGCTCTGACACCCCCTGTTGGAAAACACACACACACACACACACACAAAACACTCTACTTACATGTGACTCTATCATCCTCCATGCCCATGTCTGCTAATGAGGTGTCCCAGGCCGCCTGAGGTTGTCAGAAGGTCTATATTGTGAGACCTCAATTGACAGGCCCTCTGGGAATGCAGTTCCCTGTAATTAAATTCTTATGTTAAAAAAAAGTCCTCATCAATCAAAGAAAACAAGCTGCCTGCATGTGATGTGTGTGGGTGAGGAGACGTGGTAAAGTAATGCAGGGCAGGGTTTAAAGACCTTTACAAGACTCCCTAGTGATCCCTGTCTCACTGCTGTTCTCCTTGCCCTTACCAGCAATGACCTCATTTCTGATCTGGGGAGCAGGCTCCCGGTTACCCCCCAAGAATCCTGGAACAAGCCCAGAGTTTTACTGGGGAGTAATCTATGTATAGCTGAGTGGCATGGAGAAGCAATACAAGACATACCCCTTGGCTGCAGTCTGGGTGCTGGAAAGCCACTCAGTTCTCTGAGCATCAGCAGAACCAGTCTAGAAAATGGCGCCATACTTTTGACACAGTGTGAAAACCTAGTGAGCAGGGGCAGGACTGATGTTTATGCACACACAGAAGTGCTTCAGGGGTATGATCGGGAGGAAGGGATTGGGCACTTACTATATGTGCATCGGGGTGCTTTGGGGAAGAGAAACACCCAGCAAGTTGGGTGGGCTGGAGCAGAGGTCTCTCTGACTGGAAGGTTGAGGGGATGACCTCTTGGAAAATTCCCTCCCAAGCAGAGCCCTGGTAGATTCTGGATCCCTCCAGGGGGAGAAGGTGGATTGTATAGTACAGGGGTACCTACCCAGACCACTGGCCTCCTCAGGCCTGATTCAACTTGGGCAAGATCCCATTTGCTTTTAGGGAGTTGTGAAAGGTGACACTGGATAGTGGGGACCTGTGTCTCTTTCTACCTCTAATCCTTCCCTCATTTTCTGTCTTATCAGGGGTACAGATGCCCTTTCTTAGACTGTAATTCTGATCAGAACCAGGCCTTAGGGCTTCCCTAAAAATGATAGGAGATTTGATGGCTATATATATATATATATATATATATATATATATATATATATATATATAGTAGAGTGTATAGAGTGTTTGCCTTGTATATGGTCCATCCAAGTTTGATCTCCAACTCCTCAAACAGTCTCTGGAGTACATCTAGAAGTGATCCCTGAACACAGAGTTTAGATTTAACCCTAAGTATTTCTGGGTGTGACTAAAATAAAAACAAAAACAAAGATAAACAAAAGAAAGAAGGAGGGAAGGAGGTGGCAAATTCCATGTATGCAAATCCATAGCATCCCAAAGAAGAGGTGGCCAAAATTCTGCCCTGATGGGATGTACTGAATGTCCCCTTTGCCAACCTGTGATGTTAGATTGGGGCACGCTCTGATCTGGAGGTCTTCCTGGAGGAAATGGGCAATGAATAGATCATAGCTCTGTATGGCTCTGCCTCTCAGGGCTGGAAGGTGAAGCACTGGCTTGGGATTGGGAACACATACAGGCCAGTCTTGGGGATTATGATTAGATTCACCTGGCTGAAACCAGCTACATGGAGCGAAGCAGGGGAATAAGGCCAGAGAGCGAATTTATGACCTTTTGCTGTCACCTTTGCATTTGAGGACATGCTGTAGCCAGATTTCTCTGCCAACTGTATTCCTGAGTAAAAGAAGAGAGATTCTAAAGTCAGATACCCACTGGGAATCTTTGTACTGGTCTAGGACTCTGCAATGAGATAGCATAGGGATTTGCTTTTGGAAAGCAGCAAGGAAGGCTATGAGTGCAGACTCTCTCCTTCAGAAAGTCTAACCCAGTGCAGGCCACAACTCTGCACTTTGAGGCTGCCAGACCTCACTTCTCCATTCACTCCCACACCCTCTCTGTACCCACTTATCACTGCCCCTGCCCCACAGAGCCTGAGCCTGTCTGGATGCCCTGTGCAAAAGAGAAAAAACAGAAGGCCAAGGCCAAGTTCAGAGCTTCATGTTTCTGCCAGTGTCTCCAGCATCTTCTGCAGCCACCTGCTTGGAGTTTTGATCAGCCAAACCTCTCATTAGACGCATGAACATACTTCATCGTTAGTCAGCAAATGGAAGCACAGGAGATGGATTCAGATAGGGATCAAGTCTAGCCAGCAGCTGAGCTGAGTCCCATCTCAGAGAACAGAAGAACCCAAGGGGGTTGGGTTGAAGCTGGCCTGGGTGTGCTCTCACCTTTTGGTATTTAGGTTCTGAAACCTGGCTGTGAGCTCAGGTGTCGATGGACTGCCTATGGCTCCAGACCTGGATCTGCTCTTCCCTCTTCCAGCTAGGGAGAGCCAAGGAGCCCCTAGCCACAGAACGGGCCATAATTGCATTTCACTCAGTAGGGCAGTAGTTTGGTGGGCTCGGTTGTCCCTGACATGGGCTCTGACTTTCTCCAGACCCAACAAAGCCATCCTTGGTTTCTTTTCTTGTTCATTCCCACCCCTCCCCTGTCTTTTCTCTGCTTTTCTAGTTCAACCTTAATGTGTCCTTTCAAAACCACAGGGTTTTGTGTTTTTCTTTTTTTCATTTTAAATTTGAGCTGAGATTGCAGGAGCTCAGCAGAGTCCCAAGGAGCAAATCAGGCCAGTTAAGGAAACTGAGCAAGCCCAAAGCAGCTGAGTTTGGAGAGTTGGTATTGGCTATACAAGGATGAACTGATCCAGGTGCTGTAACATTTGGCAAAGTTCGGTATTTCAATCCGAATGGAAGACTGAACACAGTATAAGGCTCAGCTGTTTTTCCAGCACTTACCGTCTCTCAAGGAGGCCCAGCATGAGCTATCATATTGTGTAGAGTTACAGCTCTTAGGATGGGCTTGGATGGTGGTAGACGCATGGAGGTGCCTTTCTCTGCCATCCCAGGCCATGTGGCTCTGCAACCCCCTTCAGCCAGCGGGTCTGAAGGCTCATAAAAGCAGCGGGAATCAGACTCACTCAGACAGGCTTCAGGAAGTATCAGCTTTATTCATGCCCTAGCCAACATTTGTGGCTTCTAACCATTTAAGCATTCAGCCCTGCATTCTCGCTTCTCCCTTAGCCATAGCTCTCCATCCAGGTAAATGCAATTCCTCCCTGTGGCCCTGAGGTCACACCTTTATAATCTCCCCAAGATCCCTCCCATTCCTGGGAGGGCCTTGCAGGCAACGATACACGTAATATCTGCACAAGATGCCTCCCAGAGATGGGAGGGTCTTGTAGCTCAGGTTACACAAAGTATGTGGGCTCACAATATTGGAAAAAGGTTTGCAGTGTTGTTTTAATATAAAATATAAAGTTTAATGTCCATGTGTCTGGGTGAAGCCTTTCTCGGCAAAGCACAGCACCTTTAGCCCCTTTGGCAGATGGGTCTGAAGACTCAGGGTAGTTATTTCGAAGAAATAACTCACTGGCAGTCAGTTAAAATTTCATAGGATTCAGCCAGCTTTATTCCAAGCCTCTATCCACCATGTGCATTTCCTCATATGGCTTTTATGCTCAGTTTATTCTAAGTAGCTTCTTCTTTGCTGGTTCTCCTCTGGTTCTCTGCCTCATATTTTCCTCTTTCACCCTAGTCAGACGCTTTTCTTTTTCCTCTAGGTCCCCCCTCCCCACCTCACTAGGGTGAGGGTGGCTCAGTAATCCAGATGTGATTTTCAACATTTCAACAGAAAGATTAGGGCATTAGGGAAGGGAGACCTCACAATGCAGTCTAGTTGGGCCATGTCTTCTGTAAGCTTTCCCTGAAGGAAGACCAGAGTAGATTAGACTTTGGGAATCCATGCTCCCCCTGAGGGGAAAGACAGCTTGGTATTTATCTCACTATGCCAGTTAATTATTATTGGTGACATTAAAAACTTTCAGCTGCCCATCAAGTATCCAAACTCTCCTTTTGAAACTATTCCCACCTCTTATTGCAGCAACTGATGGCTACGCTGATGGGTTACCCTGCTCTTATCCAGTGTAAGTCCTGTCCCTCTCTTTCAGGGCCACACTGGTGATGGTGATATAGTTTGGGAAGCTCTTAGTAGCCTGCAGTTTCCTTCATCAATCTTTTTTTATTTTTTATTTTGTTTTGTCTTTGTTTGTTTGTTTTTCTTTTTCTTCTTTTGGTACACACCCATAGTGGCGCTCAGGGGTTATTCCTGGCTCTGCACTCAGAAATCGCTTCTGGCAGGTTTGGGGAACCATATGAAATGGTGGGAATAATCAAACCACCTTCAGTCCTGAGCCAGCTGCGCGCAAGGCAAATGCCCTATGGCTGTACTATCTCTCTGGCTCCCTGCCAGCAGTCTTGACACTGCGCTTCAACATCTCTTGCTGCTCTATTTTCCCCAAGCAAGGAAGAAATGGTACATGTCAAAACCCACTGGCTGGAAAGAGCTCAAAGGGGTAGAGTAACCACCCTGAATGTGACAGGCAGCATCTCATTGGCCCCTCACCCTGGATTCAGCAGAGCTGGGTGTAGTCATGATGGCACCCAGCATCTCTAGGCCTGAATAGTTCATATTGACAGGCTGCAGCATCTAGGCTGAGTCTATTTAGGAGTGGCCCCCTATCTTGTGAGTATACTACAGTGGCCTCTATGACACGAAGCCCCCCACTTGTTCCTACGCTTCCCCTAGACAGCCTTTAGCTGCAAAATATGCCCTAGATGCACTGATTTACATGCTTCTTAGCACATAGAACCCTTAGCTTTGGACATTTTTTTTATAAATCTGATGATATGCCCCTTCTGCCATCTTTGGTTCACAGCAGGGTCAGCCTTGACCCCTCCTCCATTTTATATCAGGACAAGAGCATGGCTGAATAGAAAGCCAGGACATGGCTTGAACTTTGTGGCCAATCCATAACCACACGGCCAGCATCTGTGGTCAATCCATACCTCAGCTATATCTAGCAACTTCCACTTTTAGGTACTTAGCCTGAGTTCTTAAGGAGGCAGAAAGACACTCACAGAGGTAGTGACCTGTGTGTGTACTGACTGTAGTCAGGTATTCAACCATGGGTTGGCTTCATGCATGTAAGTGAGAATAATGATTTCTTACCTGCTTTTGGTTCATTTGGTTATCTCAGGCACCATACATCCCAAGTGGTGTGTGTGAGCTGATTCAAACTTTTTTATGTTCCCCATTTATATGTTCCTTTCATGCATGGCAAAGATACAGGAGTGGCTGGTTCGAAGCCCCAAGTTTCCTACTAACCTCTATTGCAACCTGTATTTATCTTTCCTTCCAATTGTAACAACAACAGCAACAACAGCAACAAAAACAAAAATACATGTCTACCAATCCTTCCAGATCTCCCGGGATCTTGAAATAACAAGATAGTTTCAACTGGGTGTGTGTTAAACCCGCTTTGGTATATAGATCAAGTGATTTCTGGACATTTCTGTTTGACCTATAACTGGAACCAAAATTGAACAACTAAGAATTGAAACCTTCCTTTGGTTAAGATTAAATTTTTCTGTCCCGTGCAGAAAAACCCAACTAGGCTCCCTGGTGTTAAATAGATTTCAAAGTACAAGAGAATGACTTTGCTTCAGGGCAGCTGGTATTTCTGTTTCCTGTTGAAAGTAGATACTGGAGAGACAAATGACCTGGGAACCAGGAGGGTGGTCTGTCGGGCCTAGCAAGGAAAATGAAGCTCATTTTCTCTTCTTGGCCTTCTTCAAGATATGTTGATTGATCTTATCTCTGGAGAGATTATTCTTTGCTCCCTCAGTGACATCTCTTTTGAGCGAACAAACCCCCCCCCTTCTCAAGGTGAGTAATCACCACTCCAGTTGTTCATAATGACTAATTAGTGAACAAAAAAACTACAAACAAAAATTAGCTATGGGGGCATAATTTGGAAATGAGCCAGAGGCAGAAGAAATATTCCACTCCATCCCCCCACAATGAAACACAACAAAACATACCACATGGGACCCATTGGTTATGTTTCATAGTCATATCAGAAATGCCTACATGTAGCATCTTCTCTCCACCTGAGGAAAGACTGCAGGAAATTCCTTATCTCATGAGCCATGAGGACTAGAGAAAAATTTTCCCAAGAAGGCAGGCCAGGCTTCATCACAGGATGGAAGAAAACCAGCTTCTAGTCTCCAGAAAGGGGTGGAGTTTCCTTGACCCCATCTTTTCTTCCCAAACTCGCCGAGAGAGAGAGAGAGAGAGAGAGAGAGAGAGAGAGAGAGAGAGAGAGAGAGAGAGAGAGAGAGAGAGAGAGAGGAGAGAGTTCTCTTTTTCTCTCTCTCTTCTCTCTCCCTCCCCCAATTTCCCTTTTCCTCTCTCCCTCCCCAACTCCAGCCCTATCTTTCCCTTTGTCTCCTTCCTCTTCAGCAAGTCTATTGCAATGAAATATGCATTTGTATGCAGCTAACATATCTTGGCATGGAGTAACATCATTGTCTTAAAATCTCATCACAACCCTTTCTATTTGTGGTACCCAGAGAGGCGGGTATCCTCAGATACACACCTGGATAGAGGCAGAACTAGGAATGAAGTGCGGGCTCCCGCTAGTGCCCATAAACTTTGGGATTTATGACAAGTAAATGCCAATTTCCTGGGGAAGTCCAAAATAGAAGTCATGAAAAGCCCTGGAAAAGAGATCAGTGTGAAATCAGCCGCTCCTCAGTGCACCCCACTTTCTGGAAGTGCACGATCCACGTTCACCACAAAATAAAAGTGGGTTGTTTGTGGGTGGAAGGACAGCACACTCACCTACTTGGCTGTTCTGTGAGATCACCTCCCAGAAAATATTTAGAATCCAATGCCCACTTTCAGAATTCCTCAGCAAAGCACTCGAGTCACATTCTTTTCTGGGTCGTGTAGTGGTGGTTCTAGAAGCCTTTTGCTGAGAACTCTGACCACTGTCATTCTGTATTCTTATTTATCTGTTTGATTTTGGGCTATACCCGGCAGCACTCAGGGGTTACTCTTGGCTCTGTGCTCAAAAATCACTCCTGACAGGCTTGGGGAACCATATGGGATGCTGGGAATTGAACTCAGGTCTGGCCTGGGTCAGCTACATGCAAGGCAAACGCCCTACAGCTGTGCTATCTCTCCGGCCCCATCATTCTGCATTCTGTTCATTTTCTCCCTTGACTGTTTTTCCTTCTCATACCCATGATGGTTTTGCATCTTTCCCAAGACTTACTTCTCCAAAGTGAGGAGGGTCTTTGATGAATGGGAACCAGTCACCAGGGCTGCTTCCTGCTCCACTTCACCCCCTTTCCCTAATCTTCTGGGCTCTTCTATTCCATTCTATTCTCAGCCTCTTGCTCCAGAACCAGCCTGTTCCCAGCAGTCCTCCTTGGCTTTGGGGACAGCAGCCCAGTGATCCCCTCCACCCCATGACTCACCTTGCTGCTTTGACCAGGACCCAGAAAACTTTTGAGGGGCGTCGCCATGGAGCTGGGTTTTTCTGGAGTCCCTTCCTTATGCAACCTGCCCTCTTTCCCGATTGCTGCGATGATGCAGGGAGGTTTCTTAAATTAATCCTGTCAAAATAGCCTTCGAATTCTTTGGGAGCGGGGATTTTTTTTTCTTTTTGAAATCTCACAAGACAAACTGTTCAAGGGAAGAACTGGGAACAAAGACAAGTCTGGAGGACTGGAGGGAGCTGGGAGCATTTAGTGGAAAGCGTGGAAATGATTGATGGGCTGGGAAATGGGGCCTTGGGTGAGAGGTGAGAGGAAGGGGGGCTTATTTCAGTGGGAGATAAGATGACAGGTGACCTCGTAAAGACTTTAAGCCTGGGCAGAGAGTCGATGGAGACTGGCCCTGAACTGGGCCTGCCATCACCCCCATACGAGGAAGGAGAGGGGCACAAATGGGAGAGGGGCACAAATGCTGGAAGCTGCAGGCAAAACTTCTTCCCACCCAGAGAGGTCACTGCAGCGGCCAGGGGTGTGTGTTATCACCCACCCTGCTGAGGAGCCAGGAGGCCGGCAGAGAGCCAGCCAGCACAGAGGTTACCAGTCTAAAGGCAGCTCACACCCCCTCTTCCCCACCCTGGGCATAGGGCTTGAGTAAAGCTTGTTTTATGGGTTTCCCTTGCTCCGCAAGTTTGGAATTTCTGGAAAAGAAAGATTAGGTGTGAGTTATGAACTCATTCGCATGGAATTCGTGGAGAACCAAGAAGTAGGATGTAAAGGAAGAGAAACACCCTCCTTTTGGTGCCTCGTTGGTCCCCCACAGGCCCCAGACCTTTTATTCCCAGGCCCAGGACCCCAGGCACCAGCGACTCTGTCCCTTCTCTGGGCTATATGGCTATGTGGCTGCCCAGAGGCCAACGTTCAACCTCCTTCTGCTACGCTCCCTCTGGCTGTGCTTGAGGTCTTATGAAGCTACCCGGGGGGTTTTCGAATCTCTGGAAGCACCTTAAAGCCTCGTGGTCTGGACCTAAACCCCTGGACCCCAAAGACAAGCCCAAGTAGTCCCTGAGCCTGAAGTGTCATTGCTTCCCAGGTGGGAGTTCCTTGCCATAAAAGGAGAAGCCGTGCTTGCATCTCCCATTTTTATTTTTCTTACTCTATTGGCCATTTGGAGAATCACAAGCAAGGTTTGAAGAGCTCTTGAAAGCTCCTAACACAGTGGACCATTTTATTTTGTTTCTATTTTTTGTTTGTTTTATTTTGGGGGCCACACCCAATGGAACTCAGGGATTACTCCTGGCTCTGTGCTGAGAAGTCACTCCTGGCTCGAGGGACCATATGGGATGCCGGGGATCGAACCCATGTCCACTCTGGGTCAGTTGTATGCAAGGCAAAGGCCCTACCGCTGTGCTACCACTCAGCCCACTGAGAACCATTTTTAATTCAGCCATGATGTTGCTCTTTTTTATATCATTGGCCTTGGAGAAGGAAGGTACAAAGGCTATCACTAATACGGTTGTTGCTCCTGGCTCGGATATCTGACCTCAGACCAGCTTTCCTTTCCTTGATGGCTGTTCACCAAACTACACATCTCTTCTTGGACTTGGATAAGGCTAATCTTCCTTCTTTCCTTCCTTCCTTCCTTCCTTCCTTCCTTCCTTCCTTCCTTCCTTCCTTCCTTCCTTCCTTCCTTCCTTCCTTCCTTCCTTCCTTCCTTCCTTCCTTCCTTCCTTCCTTCCTTCCTTCCTTCCTTCCTTCCTTCTCCTTTTTTTGGTATATTTTAAATGCGGAGACTGTAATCAGAGAATGCTGTTCATGGGAAGAATAGGAATGTTGTGTGTGGGGTTGTAATTATTACATGGCCTTATTTGCTTTTCCCCAACCGAGTTCCAGACTACAGTGGTATTTAAAACGGAAAGAAGTGCCAATGATGATTAACTTTACTTCTGAGCTATTGGAGACCAGCCATACCCTAGTACTTAAAAATGGCAATTAGAGTAGAAGAAAAAAAAATGCTTGTTGTCTTCCCTAGCATCCGATCTGACCTTCCTGCTTAGTAACTGAACTCTGATTTCAAGCTGGGCACATTGCTACCTAGATTGAGAACACTTGATTTGTAATTTCTGGAGGACTCCGTGACAGATTCTATGCAATGACAGAGGGAAGCTGATAAGCCATCTGTTATGACTGAAAGGAGGATCTTTAAAAGAAGAAGTAGTCTCCTTTCTTTCTTCCCTCTCTCCCTCCTTTTCCTTCCTTCCTTCCTTTCTTCCTTCCTTCCTTCCTTCCTTCCTTCCTTCCTTCCTTCCTTTCTTCCTTCCTTCCTTCCTTCCTTCCTCCCTTCCTCCCTTCCTCCCTTCCTTCCTTCCTTCCTTCCTTCCTTCCTTCCTTCCTTCCTTCCTTCCTTCCTTCCTTCCTTCCTTCCTTCCTTCCTTCCTTCCTTCCTTCCTTCCTTCCTTCCTTCCTTCCTTCCTGGATGTGGTTATTGATATTTCTGCAGCCACATTAGACCATGAGATAAAGCCAGGAATTGAGGATAATAAAGTAGAGCCCGAGTCTTAGTAACATGACATGACTATACTTCCCATCTCCTTCTCGATAATAAAGCTACTATGATTTTTTTTATTATTCTTCATTATTTATAATACTAAAATAGTTTAGGGATAAAGCTTTACATTTCTATATGTATGTAGACTTACCACACCTACCCCCAAGTTCTAATGCCAAACCTGCCCAAAGATCCCTCTGCCCATCTCTTTCATTCCATCTTCCTCTTTCTCTCCAGCTATATAGTCAGAGTTTTCAAAGAATCTAGAGTTAGTTTTATTGTTTTTTGGCAGTTCATGTGCTTTGGTTATTTATATTCCTTATATGAGTGAAACCATCTGGTTGTCTTTCACTTCCTTATTAATCTCACTTAGCATATTCACTTAAAGACTCATCCATTTTGTCTTGAAAATCATGATTGTGTCATTTTTAACAGCAGAGTAGTATTCCACCAAGTATGTAAACACCACTTCTTGAGCCAGTTATTTGTTATTGGCCACTTAGGTTGATTCATTACTTTGTATTTTGTAAATAATGATTTTGTAAATTCAAGAATGCAGGGATCTTTCTGCATGACTATGTTTATTTTCTTCGCATAAATCCCTAGGAGTAATATTGCTAGATCAGATAAAAATTCCTTAGGGGGGGGCAGCGGAGAGATAGCACAGCGGTAAGGCGTTTGCCTTGCATGTGGAAGGACAGTGGTTCAAATCCCAGCATCCCATATGGTCCCCCTGTGCCTGCCAGGGGCAATTTCTGAGCCTAGAGCCAGGAGGAACCCCTGAGCACTGCCGGGTGTGACCCAAAAAACAAAAAAGAAAAAAAAAAAAGAAAAAAATTTCCTTAGAGGGGAGTTATTCTCTAGCATCTTCCAAAGGAGTCACTATTGTTTTTGGTTTTATTTTTGTAACTGAACCTAAACTTAATAGATGCATATTGGCATTGATCTTGCGAAAGTCAAAAACAAAGGGACTGGCTGGAGAAATAGCACAGCGGTAGGGCATCTGCCTTACATATGGCCAACACAGGACGGACTCTGGTTCAATTTGGTGTCCCATATGATCCCTCATGCCTGCCAGGAGTGACTTCTGAGTGCAGAGCCAGGAGTAACCTCTGAGCTTCACCAATTGTGACCCCAAAACAAATACAAAAGAAAGCAGAACAAAACAAAGGAACCTTAGAGCAGATGCCACAGTCGAACTCTCAACAGAATATACAGACTTTTGCTCTATCACTCTAGGAAAAAATACAGATTGAAAAGCCAGACAGGTATGACCTCCATCTTTGCCTCTGGCTAACCAGAACTCTTGAGCAAGTTATTCCCCTGGATCGCAACTTCTTATTTGTAATTTAGAACTGAAGGCAGTCTCTACCTCTCAGATTGCTCTATATGGCATCTATATTAGGTGCCACACAAATAGGATGTCTTGTTTATTAACCATCACATAGCTGGTATTTGAAAGTGGTGAATATGTAGATTTGTGTATGTGCGCACATTTGCATGTCCATCTGGTTCCAGACACTGTGTTATATTCCTTTACTCTTGCTTTGCTCGCAAACTGGCTGAGAGAATCTTAGTGCCATAGCTAGGGCCCCTGTAGTCAGCATAAAAGTTCCTGCACACCTTGATGCAGTGTGGTTTTCTTGGGTGGAGGGGCAGGCAATGCTGAAGGCTTCCCTCAGCAGTGCTTAGGGGATGTCTCATGGTGCTGAGAATAAAGCCCTGGATTCCTGCATTCAAAGCAAGTTCTTTTTTTTTTTTTTTTTTTTTTTTTTTTAGTTTTTGGGTCACACCCGGCGGTGCTCAGGGGTTACTCCTGGCTGTCTGCTCAGAAATAGCTCCTGGCAGGCACGGGGGACCATATGGGACACCGGGATTTGAACCAACCACCTTTGGTCCTGGATCGGCTGCTTGCAAGGCAAACGCCACTGTGCTATCTCTCCGGGCCTAGTTCTTAACCCATTAAACCATCTCAGACTTGAGAGATTTTACAGTGTGCACCAGAGATTGAAGGGAGTTCTCTTCCCTTGGGGTGCTCTCCCATTTTCCCTCCTCCTCTGAATTTTACTGATGTTTATAGCCCATTGATGTCCTTCCTCTTCTATAAAACTAAACTATCTAAATTATTTTTTAAATTTTTATTTATTGACTGGTTGTTCGGTCACAACCAGCAGTGCTCAGGAGTTACTCCTGGCTCTGCACTCAGAAAACATCCCTGGCAGGTTGGGGGACCATATGGATGCTGGGAATCGAACTGGGTTTCTCCTGGGTTGACCAAATGCAAGGCAAATGCCTGACTGGTGTGCTATCTCTCCAGCCCCAATCTAAGCTATTTCAGACCCTCAACACCTCACTTTTTATTTTCCTGTGTTCAGATCATACAATTCAGGACTTGACTTGCTGATGCATTGTGTGCACAGGTGAAGTGTCCAGACTCTCCAGCGAGCCTATAGTTTCCTTGAAGGCTAGGAGACCGGATCTTGCCCTTCTTTTTTATGTGTACTCAATACTAGTTGCTCAGATGATCTTTGAGAAAACAGTGTTACAGGTTAAGATTTATTTTCTGTGAGAGCTACCATCAGTCCTCTTCTGTCTCCTCTGGCTGCAATGGGAAGAGAGTTGAGCACAGCAAGGGACAGCTGGATTCAGAGGTCCCATCCCCTGCCCGGATCCTGTCTGATGAGCCAGCTAGAGGCAGCTTTCCAGGCAGACTCAGGGGAACCTTCCTCCTCCCTGGTGTGAACTAAATGCTAAGAGGCCATTTCTCACCTTAAAGGAATCTACATAATAAAGAAGTTCCCCTTCAAAATCCTCCTGGGGCTGTAACAATTCTTAGTCTTATGTGATAATGGCTCAGGGGTGAGAAGGTGGCAGGCAGATAAAAGAGAAAGCCTCCTATCAGCAGCTCACTCCTAAAACCCCCTCTACGCATGCTTCAGCTCTCCCAGAGACCACAGCTTTCACTTCTGCAGACGCCTGATTGGCTCATCAGTCATCCCAGATGATGAGAGAATAAACCACCATAGTTAGTAGACTTCCTGGTTTAATTAGATCAGTTTGGCCTTCCCTGGGAAAAAAACTTGGACAATCCTAGAAAGAGTCTTTTCTTACCTGGGTATCATTTCTCTGTTTCTCATTTCTTACATCTAACTCGGACTCAGCTCAACTCTTAGTCCATCTCAATCACCTGTCCTTGCAAAATCACACTCTTCCAGTCTTGCATGTCTTCCATGTGTCCTCTCTGAAGAGCAGAAATGCTAGGTGAGTGGGAGGGTGAGGAAGATAGCCAGTAAGCGAGTTCTCCTTCTACCCAAATGCTCATCTTCCTGAGCATCTTAGCAAGAGACAAAGGCATTCCCAAGTTGCTGCTTAGAGCAGTGGGTTGGAACTGAAAGAGTTCTACATCTCAAGTCAACTGCCAGCAAAGGATCAGGTTGAAGCTACTCAAAGAGCAGTTTTAGACTCACCTCAGCAACAAATGCAAGTTTGAGTCCCATTTACCAGGAAGGAAGCCTGGAAGCCTGGAGCCATTGCTTTATGCCTAGCTGCCACCCTGGGCTATGAGCTTTGAGAGCAAGGTTAGCAAAGAATGTGGGTTATCCTCAGCCTCCTCCAGAGTGTACCACCCATGGAATAATTGTCTAGGCACCAAGGTCCCTGCTTCTACTGTGAGACCACAGCCTTCAGTGGGCCATCTGAAGTGGACCATACCATCTCTTAGGGCATTTTCTGCCATAAGGGGCATGGTTCTGTAGGTGTCTGGGTAAATATGCATATAAAAATAAGTAAAACAAAATCAATTAGAATGTTATTGCAATTTTGGTTGCTTGAGGGGGAGGCATGCACACTAGGCAATCCTCAGAGGACGATGTGGTATTAGGACTCAAATCTGGGCCTCATGCACACCAAGTATGATTTCTAGCCACACTAAACATATACAAGGCTGTCTCTTTGTTCAGAGAATGTGATTTTATCTGATTGTTGGTATCAAACAAGACTGAGTCTTTTGAGAGGGGTAGCACCAGTGGAAGAGGCTAAGAGTGTGGTAACAGTGACATCCAGGAGGAGGCTTGCGTTAAAAACTAAAATCAACTCAAAGACCTGAGTGTGGTGACTTTACAAAGTTATAGCAAAGAGCAACAAATAGAAAAAACTTAAGTTGTGTTGTAAATGTACTTTTCAGACACATGAACAATGATCTCATCAGTAGATGCAAGAGCAGAACAGTCTTGTCTTCTATTTCATCTTTTTTGGCTCCAAACAGGGCATCTAAAGATATTCTTGAGTCAAAGAGATAGTGCATCAGGTAGGGTGCTTGCCTTGAGGTGGTCAACTGGACTTCACTGTCAGTAACACCAGAATTGATCCCTCTCAAAGTTAGGAGTCAGCCCTGGGAATGGCAGGATGTGGCCCCCAAACAAATAATAATAAATGAATAAATAAACACTAGCCATAGACTCCTGGATAGTCCTGTTCTTAAAACGAACTGCTACCAAGATCACCACACTGGACTCAAATCTGTGCAAAGAGGAAGACCTGGTTAGAGAATATCTTAGGGGTCTACTCACAAGAAGAGACTGTTGGACATAATACACCATAAAGACTGGGAAAGATTGTTTCAGAAAATGCAGGCAAGAAGCCCTCTTGTGGGGCCTGAGTGATAGTACAATGGAGAAGGCTCTTGCCTTGCATGTGGCAATCTGGGTTTGATCTCCAGCATTTCATTTGGCCCTATGAGCTCCTCCAGGAGTAATTCCTAAATGCAGAGCCAGGAGTAAGTCCTGAGCATTACCAGGTTGTCGCAAAATCAAACCAAAACAAACAAGCCAAAGGGGCCCTTTGGATGATAGTTAGGAGATGCAGAACCAACAGCAGCTTGTGGAAGTTCCTGAGACCCCCCCACAAGGCTCCTTGCCAGAGGGAGAAAGAGCCCACTCCAGATTTCTCAGTGACAATGGCCCATAGGCTAGAAACCTTAGCTATGCTTACAGAGGACTTGAACAAAAGTAACTGCATTTGTCTTAAAAGTTGAAACTTTGATAACCAATTTTATTTTGGATTTTGGGCCACACCCGGCGATGCTCAGGGGTTACTCCTTGCTTGTGCTTAGAGACCACTCCTGGCTTGGGGGACCACATGGGATGCTGGGGATCAAACCGAGGTCCATCTTAGGTCAGTTGCATGCAAGGCAAATGCCCTACTGTTGAGGTATTGCTCTGGCCCCAACTTTGTCAACCAATTTTTATCTTAAATAGTAAAAGAAGTTTCTGACCCTTTTCTCGTGAAGCTTCTGAAAATATTATTAGTGAAATAATGGAATTGTGCATATAAGGGCACAATATAGGTCAATATTTGATTTTGTAAAGTCTGGAGGCTCTACAAGAGTCATCTTGATGTTACTACTTGTCAGACTCTTGAAATAGCTTCTCTGTAAACTGGTATGTATGTGATTTAGAAGGAAATTGGTCATTTTAGGGACATATAAGGTTAACTGTCTTTTGGTCAAGACTTACTGGCCTTAGATCAAGACAATGTTGATTTCAGTAAGGCACTGAGGAACATTTATCATGATTCCTTTGTTAAAAATATGAATAAACGTGTTTGTGATTGATTGGGCAACTCTGATAGAAGAATATGAATTATGAGCCAATAAGGTGCAAGGTTTCATTTCATGTCTGTGGGGCTTAGACCACTCGTCTATCATTGAAACTGCATAGAATAAGTGTATCAGATGGGTTAAAGGCTCTACGTTGGGAGAGATGGTTAATATCATGAAAAAATTCAAGATCCATACTACTTTCATATTTGATAAGATGGCAGACCAAACCTGCTTCATATGTCTCCTAAGATTTTCCAAATAAAACACACATCAGCATATACATTTATAATGGATAACCCCAAGCAAAAATAAGCATATATCAAAGACAAAGGGGATTCTTACCAGTGGGAATGAATGGAAGGCACATTTCTAACCTCTATTCTGCACACTTGTCTGCTGTCAACCCCCAAAGCATTGGATGGTTAAATAAGATGAAATTCAAATAGATATTATAAAGAGACATTAAGATATGCAAGGTAAACCATTTATGTGTTCCTCCCGAGGCAATGAATCCATTAATCCTGAATGTTCCAGGTGACTGAAATGAATCAAAATCAAGGACTTTAGGATAGTATAATATGGACCAAAGATGAACTTCAAACCAATTAAATAGAGCTAGGGCATAATAATTAAATAGAGCACAGCCTTTGGGATCAGAGAGACCAGGAAATGAATCTCAGTTCTACCGCTGCCAATCGTGGCACTAGGCACAATTATTTCATCTTTCTTAGTCTCATTGAAAAAGTAGGCTTTTATTTTTCAAGGACTGAATAGAAAATGTAGGGAATGTGCCCATTGCAATTTTACCACAGAACAAGTGCCCAAGAAATTTTAATTCGAGTGATACATAAAAATGATTATGTTAATGGTGCTTACAAAATAGAAATTAGAATTCATATTCAAAATGCTGTTCTGAGAAATAATTATATGAGAAAACACATATAATTCAAAATTAGATAATAACAAGAAAATAATAGATACTGGAAGAAAGCTATCACAAATTTAAAACCTAGTTAAAAGGGGGCTGGTGAGGTCGTACAATAGGTGTGGCACTTGCCTTGAGTGTTTCTGACACAGATTTGATCCCAGCAGCCCATATGATTCTCCAAATCCCCACCAGTAGTGATTGGTCACTGAGTACTATTGGATGTGACCCCCAAACTAAAATATTAAACAATAATAAAACAAAATGTTCTAAGTTTTTGTCTTAATAAGGGGAGTCACACTTGGAATTTTGTTTGTGACTTACACAACTTTAAAAATGGCTGTTGAGGGGCTGGAGAGATAGCACAGTGGTGGGGTGTTTCCCTTGCATGCAGCTGACCTGGGAGAGACTTGGTTCAATTCCCAGCATCATTCCATGTAGGCTCCCAGACTGCCAGGGGCTATTTCTGAGTGTAGAGCCAGGAGTAACCCCTGAGCGCAGCCAAGTGTGGCCCAAAGACCAATCAATCAATCAATTTAAATAAATAAAAAAGGCTGCTGAATGTGAACATAAATAACCATAAAGGTTAAAAATCATGTTTTCTATTTCTAGAAACATTAAGTAGATAAAGATATATGAAACAAATTATGAGAAAATAAACCTACACAAAAATTACAAAAAATTAAACAACATGGTAAAAGTACTGTGAAACACATTAACTATTGTAAAATTTGTAAGTGGGTTAGATGTTCAAAGTCCCCGATTTGGATAAATAAATATAAGCCAACCAAAGACACACTAAAAATAAACTGTGCTAAAGGACTAAAAATAAAAGTATTGATTTTGGAAACTCTGTAAGAGCCAGTTTGATAGCCACATCAAGTTGCTAGTGCTAAGACATTTTATTGAGGAAAAAAAAAATCAGGTAACCTAAGGAAAGTTTAGAAATAAATTAGGAAAGAGAAGCTGGGAGTTAGCATACTAGTTAGAGCACTTGCTTGTTATGCATCCCATTCGGGCCTGATTCCCAGCTCCACGTGGTCCTTCAAGTATTTCTGAGTGCAACCCTAAAGTCCCTCGAGCATAGACAGATCTTTTCTGGGGGCTCCTCAGCTGCCAACGTGACCTGGGTAATCCTGGCACCATAGTACCCGAGAATCATCTTTCTCATTCTCATGCCTTTGCATTGAACTGTTGGTCCAGTTGCCTGAGGATTGCTGGTAGGGTACTGGGGGATGTTTCCTGAGCAATTTTGAGAGCCCCATATCAAAATAAATAAATATATGAAAGCTGATAGGAAATATTTTATGTGCATGGAGATTTTTAATTGAGGAATAAAATTTATGCATTGTATGTCAAGAATGTTGAAATTTGGGTCCAGAGCAGTGGCGCAAGTAGTAGGTTGTTTGCCTTGCATGTGCTAACTGAAATTCTATCCTCCAGCATCCCATATGGTCCCCCAAGCCAAGAGCGATTTCTGAGTGTATTGCCAGGAGTAACCCCCTGGTTACATTACCAAAACCAAAAACCAAAAAAAAAAAAAAAAAGTTGAAATGTTTCATTATGACTTTCTATAAAATAGTTAAATATTATAATTTTCACATTTAAAGCCTTATAAATAAAGCTTAGCTTTGATACTACTTTTTAAAACACAGAAAAAGATTAAAGTTACAAATTTATCTAGTGAATGCTGTGATTTTTGACAAAGATTTGAGCACACTAATCCACAGCTTTACTTTTTCTTATGTACACAGATAAAACACTAGATCCAGTTACTTTGATATCAGTAAGGAACCCAAAGTCTAATTTATAGTGAGAAATTTACTACCACACTATACCATCTCAATAAATCAACTAAAAAATAAAGTACCATGCAATGAAATTTATTATCCGTTTTGCTTGTGTTTGGCTCACTATCAGAAGTGTTCAGGGCTTTCTCCTGGCTCTGTGTTCTAGAATTACTCCTGGCAGTGCTTGGGGGACAATATGAGATGCCAAGGATAAAATCTGCGTTGGCTGCATCCAAGGCAAACATCCTACCAGCAGTACTATTGCTCTGGCCTCTCATTGTTCTTTTTAGAAGAAATATTTATTTTAGAAAAGGCATAGAATAAGACTGAATGCATCAATAATATCCATTCCAAAAGAAAAGTATTTCTTTTTAAATTAAAAACAAGAAGGACTAGAGTGATAGGTAAGATGGCTGGAGTACATGTTTTGTAGGCAAGAGTTCTGATCCCAATACTCTTTTTCACCTTGAGCACTATCTACGTAAGCACCTATTGGAGGAGGACTTCACCTGAGGACTTCCAGTGCTCCTTGCCCCTCACTCTAAAACTAGATAGAATCAAAACTAAAAATGGGGGGACCAAGCGATAGCACAGCAGTAGGACATTTACATTGCATGAGGTTGACCCAGAACAGAGCTTGGTTCGATCCCAGGCATCCCAGATGGTCCCCCAAGCCAGGAGCAATTTCTGAGCAAAGAGCCTCCAGGAGTAGCCGCCGAACATCATTGAAAGTGACTCCAAAACCAAATCAAACAAACAAAAAAATCTAAAAATGGAACATGCACCAGTGTAAAGGAGACACTGCAGCAGTTCAGCAAGTGAAGAGATAAAATGGTCAATATTTAAAAATATGATTGTAGTCTTAGAAAATATGAGGAGACTCAGAGTTAAAAAATACTGGGAAAAGTGGCTGAATACGATGCAAATACTTTTAAATCATTAGCTTTATATATCATATATTTAGAGAAGGTAAAATTAAATTTAATTGAAAGATGGAATAAACATGTATGTGAAAATGTGAATAAGCGACAACAGATTTCTCTAAGAAAGTTAAACATCATGACGATGCCGAATCCTTACCGATTAATTTATAATGTTAAATAATTCTGCTTAACAGCTCGCATATTCTCTTGCGCAGGTGATGGGGGAAAAGATGGTTATATAAAACCAATTGTAGAGGTTATAGGGAGGAATGAACAGGTTGAATTCACCAAGCAAAAACATTGAATAATACTGTTGAGGTAAGGAGCCAGTATTATATTAGAAAATGTAGTTCAGGGCTATGTTGATGAAAGAACTTACAGGTAGGACATTGAAATAGAATAGCTGGACACAGATGCTAAGTGATGCTTTGTTAGCCTGTCCCCCATTCTTCATGTGTGGCCTTACCTGCTAGTAAGACCTGCCCATTTCTGGGAGGGGTCTTTGGTGGGCAACAAAAGGTTTTGCCTCAGGGGCAGGAGGCAGATTGGAGGGGAGATTGGGAGAGATTGAGGAAGGAAGGAGCAGCAGGAGTGGAGATGGCTGAAACATGTTTGAATGACAGGGACAAGAGGAGATGGCTGCGAGGCCGCCGGATGCTGGGCTGATGATAGCCAGCGTAAAGGGTTATGCTAGGAGCCACACATGTCGGCTAGGGCCTTGAATAAAGCTGATGCCTCCTGAAACCTGCCTGTGAGTTTTCTCCTCGCCGCTATCCTGAACCTGCAGACCCACCCGCTGAAGAGGGCGGCAGACACATGGCCTAGGCTGGAGGAGAAAGACCTCTCACCCTCCATCATCACCCACTCCATCCAGCCCCATCCCAGGGCTGTTATTCTACAATGCTTTTTAATCTATTTCAGAAGGGCATAACAGGTGCCCGTTCAAGACCGCCATTGTTCCGTCTCTCCTTCCCTCTGTTGCAGGCATGAAGCATGCTTGGACATAGTCTCAGACATTTGTAGTCCCTGTCACGGTTTTTACTTTGCATTTTTAGCTATGGTGCTTACACACAGTTGGATTGTGTCACTCCCAGAACTCACCAGGAATCACTTTGATGCACATTGAGGGCTGCACCCCTGGCCACAACACTCACCCAGCTCATTTTCAGTCATGGTACATGGAGGGTGGTGTTCCTCCTTCATTGGTGATGCTTGCAGTCTGTCAGTGAACCAGCCAGAAAACATGTGTTGTGCCAGGGATCTTGTGCCAGGATTGCAGCTGGCAACACTGCTAATTAGAATCCAGGCCTTGTACTTGCAAGAGTGGTGGTGCCTTTGCTACTCACTGAGCTATCTTCCAGTCCCCTGTGGTAAAAGCGATTTTTGGTTGTTTTTTGGGTCACACCCAGGACACTCAGGCTTTACTCCTGGCTCTGCCTCATGAATTGCTCCTGGCATGCTCGGGGGACCATATCTGATGCTAGGAATTGAACTCGAGTCCATCCGGAGTAAGCCACATGCAAGGCAAATGCCCTACTACTGTGCAATTTCTCTGGCCCCCAAAACTTTTGAAGGAAATTTTTTAAGGAGAAACATGTCAAAAAATCAATTAAATTGTCAAAACTCATTTTTCAGGTGAGGTCAGTATCTTAAAATGATAAATCAGTGAAGGATTGGAAAGATAATTTAAGGGATGAAGCACATTCCCAGATTATACAAAGCACTGAGTTCAATCCCTGGCACTGCCTGGCCACTGAGAACAGCTGGGTGTGTTGCTGGTGACTTCCACATGGTTGGTGGTTCCAACCAAGGCACTGGGAGTAATCTCTTCATTAAAAAATAGAATCAAAGAAAAACTGAATCATAAAGTGCTAATTTCAATGTACATTAAACTATATGCTAGTAAACAAAATCTGTTTTCCCTTACAAATTCAGTTTAAAACCACCGTCTCTCTACTCATGTATAGTAAAAGGAACTTCAAAGAAAATGATAGTGTCATTTTTCTTAGGCAAAAATATGTCAATCAAGTTCAGGAGAAGATGAAGGAAGAGGTAAAAAGACTAGATTAGTAAGAGGTTGAAGGCAGATTTACGTATCTTCCACATTTAGCCAAAAGAAGATACAGATGGAGTGAAGAGTTATGTGTAAAAGAATAAATCATAAAAATTAGCTGGTAAATGAATTACTGCTTTCAGAATTAGAAAGGACTTTAAATTATGTGCTTATTTTGGATGGTGGGGTACTCTACCTACGTGCTTAGAGGCCTGGATGAATGCTAGGGGACCACGTGGTGCCCAGGACTGAGCCAGAGTTCACTGCATGCATAGCAAATGTCTTCCAATCGTACAGTACTTCTCTGGCCTACAGAGGACTTTTTAACATGAAAGCATAGGGGAAAAAAACAGAAAAATAAATTAAGAAATTTAATTCCTAAAAACATAGAACTTTCATAGTTAGAGAAAAATGAAGACCACATTAAAAGTAAGACATAAAGAAATGTGATTTTGAACATGTACAAAATAATGCTGAGTATTTCTGTTTGTATTCCTACTGACTTCTGAGTCTCAACTAGATCATAATCCTAAGTCTTCATTCTAAGTCTAGGCAATCAGTAGGAAAAACATTCACTCCCCTTTGGAAAATTGGCAAGGAACTTTCGCTGAAAGTGGCAATGCTCATTGGGCTGTGTGTGTGTGTGTATGTATGTGCGTGTGTTGTGTGTGTGTTTAAATCTGCCTCACTAGGAAAATAAAAAACTTAAATAAGATGTAATTTTGCCTTACCTTAGCAAATGTTTATTTATTTATTTTGAATATTCAAATTGGTGGAGTTGGGCCACACCCAGCAGTGCTCAGGGATTACTTCTAGCTCTGTACTCATTCCTGGCATATTTGGGGAACCATCTGCGATCAGGCAAACATCCTTTCCATTGTACTATCATTACAGCCCTCTTTTAAACTGATATTACATTATCTAAAGGTGTGAAATTAACTTCTGCACTATGAGAAACACCAAAACATTGTACTTTTGTTCCAAAAACAAGTTAGATTTGTGTGTAAAAAGTGTGTGTGTGTGTATGAGAGATAGAGAGTGAGACAGACAGAGACAGAGAGAGAAACAGAAAGACACACAGAGAGAGTACCTCAAGGTCTCATACTTTTACCATTATTTTCCTAAAGAATCCTAGGATTAGAAAAATAATTAGGTAACAAGTTATATCTATGCACAATGATATTCATTATGAATAGCAGCCAACAAATGGAAATAGCCTAATGTCAACTGTGGAATGCTTAAATAAATAGTGTTATAGCTTATATGATGAGCTAATAAAATTATATTCTTGAAGCTTACAAACCAAGTGCTCATTTCATACTAATAGTAGGATGTAAAACATATGGACAGCATAATAGCAGGGCTTACAAGAAAATAAATTATGCATAGTATTTTATCTTCTATATAGTACAATATAAATTAAACAGCATATGAACAAAATTTGGGGGCCTCGCTAATGAGACCAATTTATTGTGATCAACATAAAGTTCCGAACTCGTTCAAAAAATTGAAATAGATTCAGGGGATGACTCGAGGTTTTCATTGGGCATAGGCAGATTAGTGTAATATACCCAAACCCAAGACCCAAGGCGTGTAGTCTTGATGGTGGTGTGAGATGTCCAGAGGACCCTGGTTGGCTATATCTTCATACTCTGTACAGGTCAAAAAAAGATATTTCTCTCCGGATTCCAAGTGATAAAGGGAATTCCTCTTATTCCAGTGGATAAGATATTATTTAGGAAAAGTTTATTGAGCTTATCGTTTAATGATGTAGAAAGCCCAACAACCATTCCGGCTTCTGGGAGACATGCACTCCGTGATATTAATTTTCTTAGACTGTTGATCTGCATTGGTGGAACGTGGAGCCATAAATTACAGCCTGTTCAGAGGTTTGGCTAGATGCACATTTCTACCCTGATGACGGCAGAGCCCTATCAGCAGGCCAAATAAGTTGTTACTTGAGGAGAATGTTTTATAAGGGGAGCAGGTCTACTCACTGTCTTCTGCTTTTACTTACAGGGGAGGGAATTAATTGTGACTTAGAAACTCTTAAAGGGAATATGCTCTTGGTCTTTGGCCCATAAACTTAATTTGAGGATTGTTCTTGTATTGTTGGTTGATTGGTTATTTTTATTCTTTTACCAAATCCTAGAAGGAAGCTTTTCTTGGAGGTACACCTTGTTTATGAGCACAACACCCAGTTTCTGATACAGAGAACCCCCCTCTGCAAGTTTGATGATATCTTCTATATATCTGAATAATTCTGCTAACACTTTCAATGGTTTCAATTCAAGGGGAATCTCATAGGAGTCCCTAACTTACAAAGCTTAGGAAGGCGCAGCCTTCTCCCACATTCTGCTGCTTTCTCTCAGTGTATGATACAAACAGAGCATGCATTCAACACACTTTGGAGTCAGTTGCCATGGAGTTGGGAGGATGCTGGTTCCTATAGCAACAATGACCTATAGTTTTCTCGGTGTACCTTAGACCACAAGTAGAACTTACTGAATCTCAAGTTAATTGTGAAGAGATGATGGTTTTTTTTCCTATAATATACTAGAACTTTCTCCTCCACATTATTGTAGTGATGATATGATGTTGATGATAAAAGATGATGATTTCACCTGTCCTGATTTCACCTCCATAAAAGATACCCCAGACCAATAACAACAAAATATAACACCCAGAATAACTACTTGATATTTTTATATTAAAGTGTGGTTTGGAAGATCATTTCTTACTTCCTCATTTTCATGGTCAACCCATCTACATTCTTTCTCTCTAGCCCTCTTTAGCATGCAAGAGAAATCCTGCATCCCCAGCATGGACCCTCTGGCCTGGTGGTTCTAATCAACCTCATTCAAGATACTAGTTAGCAAGTTCACAGGATGTTGGGAGCAGCCCAGGCAATGGATTAGCAGGATCAGTTGGAAGACTCTCCTGCTTCATCTGCCCCAGAAGTGGCGTATACCCAGCTAGACTGGGGTTGGGATATTGGGACTAGCCTGTGGCTCTGAGACTCAGTTATGTCTTGGGAAATGCAAAGGGGTATTTACGCAGAAACAGTGTTTCTCAAAGTATGGAGGGGAGTTGTTGGAATAATCAAAAAAAACAGTGACAACCTAAGTTGCAGTTGGGGGCGCTTTCTGTTTATATACTTGAAGAAGGTAGGTTTCCAGTTAGACACTCAGTGATCCTTTCTTTCCTGAAAAGCAGACAGTAAGCCAAATAATCTAGGAACATCTGATTCAGACTATTTATCCCAGGAAAGGATGCCACTGGTTTTCAGCTACTGTTGGCAAGGTCTCTGGTTTCCCTAACCATTTGTTTCAGTGCCTGAGAGTATGTTGTAGAAAACACTCATATGTTTTTCTGCTCAAATCGTCATTCATTATCAAGGTGAGATCTACATCATATAGGTCTGTATTTTATTATTCATTCATTAATTCATTCATTCATTTATTCAGCCAATGTCCATAAGTTTCTACATTCTAGACCCTGAGGAGACATATTTGAATAGCACCAATAGGTTTCTTCTCTCCTGGCACCACACATTAATAGTGGCAGAGAGGGTAATAAACAGAACAAGGCGAAACTGTAGACATAAAATAGGGCCATGAGCTAGGGAGCAAAGCACGTTTATATGCCAGGTAAGCAGTAAGAAACCTTTAAAGTGGCTGTCAGTCTTCTGAGGTGACATTGAGATTGCCAATAGGAGCCAATGGTAGAACTTGTGGAGAAATAAACCCACAGACAAAGTGGACAGGACTAGAATGACCCAAGTGAAGGAGTAGTGAGAATAGAAACTGAGTCTGTTGCCACTTATCTAGTACTTTCAGTGATTCCCAAATCTGAGACTATAAGTCCAACCCAAAGACATTCCTAAACTTATTTGTTCTACTACCCACCCCATTTTCAGAAAAAAAAAAATTGGTGAGATTTTCTGAACCTGAATTTCCTCTACCATTTCATGGGTAGTCATGAGAAAGAATCTTCAGCACCCTTCATGCTGTTGAAGGTGATGCACCCATTGCTTTAATCCTTTGGTCCAAACTTAATAAATTAAGTCCTAACTTTTTTCCTTATGTATAATGTACTTCATACACTTGCTTTCAGGGATTATTCCAAATTCCTGTATTATAGAACTCTGGGGACAATAGAGACATTAGAAACATCTAAGTCTAATGCTTATTTTAGCAATAGGAGTTTAGGGCACCAAAATGGTACACTGTTCTGGCCAATGTATAGCTTATTGGGGAGGGAGGCCCCAATGGCCAGAACACTCAGTGCATTTATTTGCCGATACCCATTTTCATTATCTTCCCTTTTTTTGGATAGTCTATTTGCTTTCCTCTGGGAGAGGGTCCTAGCCTCTCTTATGTTATACTGTAACTCTCTGTTAATGGAAGATTGATCTCAATATATGGGAAATTTGGCCATGATTTTAAGGTTTTCTAAGGTTTTTATCATGATAGCAGTTGTGGTTTTGCCCTTTTCTGCTTTCATGTTATTTGTGGTTCCCATTAGGGCCTTTCTCAAGTATCTCTACCTTGCTAAGTGCTGCTATTTTTCCTGTGACTGGAAACCATGCCTTACTTGTCCGTTATAGACAGCTCCGAGCCAGTGGTTCTGCTGTGGCATGGTGGGAGAGGGTGGCTTTCTTTACCTCTCCAAACTCTATTTTCTTTTGGTTGTACCTGGAAGTATTCAGGGCTTACTCCTGATTCTGTGCTAAGGGATCAATTCTGGCAGTGCTCAGGGAACCAGGGTTTGAACTTGGATTGGCTATGTGCATTGTCCTACAGTAGTATTATCTCTCTGTTCACAGTTGCCTCTCCTAATTGTAAATATTACTCATACCATATTGTAGTAGGGTGACAATTCAGCTGGTAGTGTTTCCCCACACTCTACCTTGACAGAAAGAGCAAAGTTCTCTTCTAGCTCCCACCTCCAGATCATGTTCTCACCCTCCTCTGTCCACTCCAAGGGTCTCTTAGGCATTCATTTCTCAGCCAGAGAATACCAATAGTACATAATAACCACAGCTGCAGGAATGACACTTTAGCATTAGGTGACAAAGGAACCATCTCCCATCAGTGCTAGCCCTGTGACAACCAACAGCACAGTGAGGAAAACAAACTACAAGACTGAATTGAATTCCTTCCACCTCTCATTCCCCAACCGGTAGGAACTGAACTCTTGAAATTCTGGGTAATCTCACATTGGGATGGTGACTTATGAGCCTCCATCTGAAGAGATGTCTGTGAATTGGTCAATGACAAGAATGTTGAGCTAAGATAATATGTTGTGTCAAATAAATCTTGGAATTGTATATAAAAGTGTTTCCTTAGAATTGTTCTGTGACTTTTGCCCCACCTAACCCTTCCAGGTGGGGCACTGTGGAGTTGGGAATAAATAGCTGGAGGGACAGGAGTGAGGGGTCCTTCTGTGAAAAGCTGCTGGCTGCAGGAGGATTCTCTGGCTCTCCTTGCCCGATCTTTTAAACCCTATCGTTCTTGTCTGTGTGGATTATTATTTGCTGCGGATAAATATTACCAAGGTCTTCCCCCGAAAGGGGACAAGGGGATGGGAAGTAATTTCTCATTCTGGGGACTGTTCTTGGATTCACAAATACCCAGCAAAATTAACAGCGAAGAACCACTGCAATAATACAGCCTTTAATGTTGACAAAAAAACATTGGAAATGAATTGTCATCTCATTTCTCAAATGGGGAAGTGGGAACTAATGAGGGGAACGGCTTTATGCTAAGTCACCAAGCTCTGAAAGAGTAGAGCTGGAACCTGAGCTTCATCCTAGGCTCTCCTACTCAAGGGCTGGGGTTAAGCTGAACTGCCTTCTGGGAAATTGCTAAGATGCTGCAGAAGGCTCTGTCTTCCCAGACTGCCTCTTGGTGTTGGTGCAAGTAGAGCAGATAAGATGCTGGTTTCTTAGCAGATCTGAACTTGGGAAGCTCCTGGTGAAAATGACATCCTGGGTCAAGTGTTAGCAGAGTGTGTGGGGTGGGAAGAATCTGGTCCTAACTTTAGCTCCTATGGGGCCTCCAAGTAGGCATATACCATACAATCTAAACCTATTTTCTTCGTACAACGTGATATCATTAGGCTCAAAGTCTTTCATCTTTTTCTTCACCAATACCAGCCTGTGATTTTAAAAAAGTTTATTGTGGATGGTCAAATGCATACTGTTGCAAATATTTTTGGATTCTCACTGATATAGTAAATTACCATTCTTGGTTTTCCAAGTCTTTTGTTTCTCTCCTCTTCACACATTCTTTGGCCTACAGATACTTCTCTTCCCCTTCTACCTTCTTCTAATCCTTATCATGAAACTGATACATATTGTAGTCATGTGTTACTATTTTAAGCCAAACAGAGACAGTGGCTTTCTGGCATCAGCGCATAATCAGTGTACTTGTCAACCCCTTTCTGCACCACTCCCAAGGTCCTTCCCAAATCACTTTGCTAACTTGAAGGCCCACTGCACTTCAAAGTAGAAGATGCTAGCTCTGGTCATGTGACTGGAACATGACCTTCACTTCCAAAGATGAAACAAGAAGGATCCACTTATAAGCACCCTCCTGGGCTGTAAAAAAAAAAATCGACTAACCTAGAAACTGCTAGAGAAGAACCAAGTAAGCAAATCAGGAAGACTGGGATGTTCATGGCCAGGCAAACATGGGTCAGGCACCGACTTAAGAGCCCACCAGTAACAGGTGGTCCATGAGTAATAGTTGAATTGCCACCATGGTTTAGGTAGGATGACTGAGTTCAAGGCTACAGTTCCCTTAAGTATCAATGTTGGGAAGCAGTGATTTTTATGAATTTTTGGGGGACTCTACCTGGTGGTGCTTTGGTCTATTTATAATGGTGCTTGAGGCATCATGTGAGACTAGAGCACCTCTTGCTGCAAAGCATGCACATGGCCCTTTGAATTTTTTTCCTTTTTATTAAATTATTGTAAATTGCAAGTCTTTCACAGTTGTATTTCAGCATATGGTGTCAGTGAATTAAAGCCATTCCCACCACCAATGTTGACTTTCCTCCACCATAGTTCTCAGCATGCCTCCCAGACTTCCACCCTTAGTCCCCCAGTCTACTAGTGTAACATGTCCATTTTGTGTTTAGCCCTTTAGATTCTTATCTCCAACCCATGATATGTTTTTGTCTCTTGGGAAAGTCTATTGCCTTTGAGAGCACATTGGTAGAAATTCGGGCTAGAGCTGGTGTGTGACATTGGACAAGTAACTGAACTCTGCTCTGACCACTTCATCTTTGAGTTGTTACTGCCTTGCAAATTGCATCTGAGCTTATTAGAGGTTGGGAAGATGGGTACAGAAAGAGAGCAGAAATCAGATCTTACCAGCCTCTGCATTCAACAACATGAGGTACCAACAATATTTCAGCTTCTCGATGAATAATGGCAGTTGAATAGATGAACAAGTTCAGGGCAGAGGAAGACTGACCAATAATTAAGCAAGAAATATTCTGCAGCAGAATATCCTTCAAATGCTGCAAAAATGAACTTCTCAGAAAGGCTACTCCTGCCTCTCTGTAATCTGTTAAGGGGAAGGCTGGCTGCCTATTTCTGCCCAGAGGAACCTCCTGTCTTGGGAGCTCTATGAAGGGCTAGACCAACCTAGAAGCCCTGGGCCCAGATCTTGAACCTGAGCAGTCCTCCATCCGTTGCTTGAACATTATGTTCTCAGCCTACCTTTCCTCCTAGAAAAACTTGGCCTGCAGCTTTCTCAGCAGAGAGAGTTGAAGAGGGCAGCGCCCTGAGAGCGCTGCGCCCCAGAGTCTGCACAGAGCATGCTCTGCTGCCTGCCTGCCTGCCTGCCTGCCTGGAGATGGATGACAGTAATCACAGTGAGATAATCTGGCCTTTTCTGCCGGGCCACCTGCTGCTGCTGTTGTCACGTTCCATGCTCCTCTGTGGTGGTGGAGCTTGCATCTTGGCAGCCCCGGGGTAATAATTAGGGGTGGGGCAGCTCCCCAGCTGGTATGATATTCGAGGTGGGGCCTGAGGAAGAAGGAATGACTGGGACCCAGCCAACAAAAGGAGAAATGAAGGGGGCTATCCTGGGAACTCGCAGCTAGCATTTAGACTCCAGCGTGAGCTGTGGGTTTCACCCAAGAAGCAGGGCTCAGATGAGGCTTTGGGGGCCCCCTCCTGCTCCCTCTTCTATTTGTGAGAACAATGTATTCTGGTGAGTTGGGAGGAGTCCCAGCAGAGCAGCTGAGATAGGATGCGCTTGTGCCCAAGGCCTGGGAAGCCAGACCCCTGGCTATCGAGGCGTCCCATGCAGTGCGAGGACAAACACTATGACAGAAAACAAATGAGCTTGGCTCCTTCAGTGCCACAGTGGCCTCAATCCACTCAGCCTTAGAGGGCAGCCTAGGGGATAGAGCTTCCTCCATGGCCTTGTCTGTTCTCCTTCGTCCATGCTCTGCAGGTAGCTGGCATATATGGTGTCCCGCAATCCAAAGAGAATTCCAATTTCCTTTTGCTCCTGGTCGGTGTATCTTCAAATCCAATTTGGATTATTGGGAGACAGTTGAAATAGGAAATAAAACAACCACCATTGCTGTGTACAATCCACACAGTACACCACAAAGCCAGGGTTTGTTGTTCCTGACCAACTTCAGTCCTTGCAGCTACTGTGGAGAAAAAAAGATGTGGATCCGAGCCAGTGCTGGGAGACCTCTGGGAATCACTGTGCTACAGAACAGGGGCCAGGTCTTCCGAAGGAGCTGCAGGAATTCACTGTCTTCCCTTGGGTGGAATATCCTGACAGAGGAAGAGGACTCCAGGGCTCGGAGAACATGTCAAGCTGGAGTTGGCCTTCCTTAGCCTGTCTCCCTGTTCTAGAACTGAGTAGGAGCTTGCCCAAAAAACTCATTGTTCAGGGCGTTGGAGAGAGAGGGACAGGTGAATGACCCATCCTCAGCACAGCTAAGTTAGGAATTCCATTCCAAGGAGTGCATTTCAGTTGCTATTTTGTGGCCTTTCATTGTGTTGATTTAATTATTAATTATATAGAGTCCTAGTGGTGGAGGATGGTGGATGGTGAGGCTTTTCTCGGCCTTTCTCTGGTACCTGCAGCCCCTTTATCCTGTGGGTCTGTGGGTTGACGATAATGGTCAGGAAATGACCCACAGGTAGACAGATGAAGTTTCAGGAGATATCCAGCTTCAGTACAAGGCCCTAACTGCCATGTGCACATGGCTTCTAAACTAAACCTTTTAAGCAACCTCCTTCAGCTGCCCTCCATGTTGTCTCTCCTCTTCCTTGCTGTCTCCCTCCCCCCCCCCCCGCCCCCAGGCCACAGACACTTCCCAGCTGTGGGAGGGTCTCACCATTCAGGTAAGGTAGGCGGGAAGTTGGGGGAGGGATAACAGATTGTTTCTCATTATGACAGTAGAAACAGCATACTGAATTATGTGGGAACCAGCGATTGATGAGAGGTGAAGTGACTTCATTAGATGTATAAGACCTGGGTTTGATCCCCAGAACCACAAAAAATCATCCTCCTCCTTATCATTGCCGTCATCATCATCAGTAGGTGCTAGAGAGAGAGCTCAAAGGGCTAAGTGCATGCTTTGCATGGGTTTCATCCACAAAGTCTCCACATAGTCTCCAAAGCCTTGCTAGAAGGGACCTGGATGCATAAAACCAGAACAAAAATAAAATAATAATCACAAGTGCGATAATAACTGCCTTGGAATGAGTGAAGATCTTGGAAATTAATTCTAGAGGTCTACAGCTCAAGAAACCAGCTGGCAAAGAAAAGAGGGGTGTGA
Source organism: Suncus etruscus (assembly GCF_024139225.1). Taxonomy (NCBI): domain Eukaryota; kingdom Metazoa; phylum Chordata; class Mammalia; order Eulipotyphla; family Soricidae; genus Suncus; species Suncus etruscus. The sequence goes on from NC_064858.1 coordinate 107,420,193, forward strand.
GTGTCCCCAAGAATGTCAGCCAAGGGCCCATCGTTTGCATATGCCCAGATCAGCTAACAGATCCCATTACTTTTGTGGTTTCTCTGTTCTGAAGGCCTTCACAATTAATTTCTGAGGGCCAGAGGGACAGTTACTAGACTGAGTGCATGCCCTGCCTATAGAAAGCCCAGGATCAGTCCCGAACACTACTACATGGTCCCCTAAACACAGAGACCAGAGTAGTCCCTTAGTACTTCCAGGTATGGTTTCTCTGGGGGGAAAAAGTCAGTTTTCATCAGAACATGTCAAGCTGGAGTCAGCCTTCCTCAGCCTGTCTCCCAGTTCATTTCCTATGTTTCTTTACTCACTAACTCTCGAGCCAACCAGTGTAGATGTCAAGGGCTGCTGGCAGGAACTATCAGGGGTCCTCATCTGTGCAGGATTTTAAAACTGTGAGTCAGGCTGTGTTTATAGATGATTCTCAAGCCCTGACCTCGCTACAAATAGTGTTAAAATGCTCCTACTCCTGAAATAAGAAGGTTTCTTGCCCCACCATTGTCACTTTGCTTACCTCAAACCCCTCCGTTGGCTGCATAGTTGCTCTGGTTTCTGTTTGGCTGATTTCTGTCTTATCCACCAGGCCACTATCTGTTTCATTTCTCTCCTTGGTCTAGCACATGTTTTCTACACATGTTTAGTTAACACATGTTTTCTACACATGTTTTCTACACATATTTAGACTATTACCTAGAGAATGGCAGGAAACCCCGGGAGTGGAGGGGAAGCAAGAAAAACACTGCTTTCCTTTTTGTATGTGATTTTCTTATAAATGCTACAGAAATATTTTTTTTACTTAAAGCATTTTTAGAATGACATTTTTTTTAAACCAAGACCGAAATCTAGGGCCTTTTGAGGGCAGTGTCCCTTTAAGCAGATTGTGTGTGTGTGTGTGTGTGTGTGTGTGTGTGTGTGTGTGTGTTTGGGGGGGTGTAGCATGGTGGGGCTGCGTGGAGCTGCAGAGGTGCTTGTACTGTACAATTTTCTGGGCCCTGACTGATAAATTATCGTGCATCTGCCGTATGCTCTGACATGCAATACAATTTGTCCATGCAACGGTGATGATAGGCTGTCCTGGGATAATAATCAGGAATCCTTTATTTAGCTCCTAAAGCCTTTTAGAAAAATCTTAAGCAACCATTGCATCCCTTTATCAGTTTTCCCTTCTACAGTTTAGCATAAGTGGAAAAAGCTTTTAACCTTGAGAATTTTACTTACACTGGGGCTGGGGGCGAGGAAGATGTGTTGTTAAAAGTGTAAAGGACGGAGGAGGAGCTTGACACCCTGCAAGGATGCCTCTTGAGAAGGAAGGGATGCTTCCTCAAGGCTGGGCTTGTGTGGGTCTGAGGGTTGATCCAGTCCCTGGGAGAGAAAAAGCAAGAAGGCTAGTTCAGTTTGCAGGAGAGAAAAACAAGCCCAGAGAGGGAAGGAAGTTTCCCAGTCACCTGACGGGTGTGTAACCAGGTCTGCAGGTAAAGGTGGCTCCACTCGTTTATCGAGAGACCATCCTCATATCCCGGGATTCGGGTTACTGTTCCTATTTTTCTCACCCACTCCCAAAGGGATCCGCAAGTCAGAGGCTGGTGAAGCACAGGCTCGTCTCTGTTGCCTTGGTTGAACTCCTTTGAGTTCTTTCCTCTGCCAGAGTTACTAGTGGTAGACCACCATGCTCTACAGACAATGTGTTTGCGTTTCAGTATAAATCACTGTGTGTGTGTGTGTGTGTGTGTGTGTGTGTGTGTGTGTGTCTTTACTGGAGTAAAGCAGGCTTAGAAATTGCACACTCATTTAGTAGAGCTGGTTTTGTCTTTTTTTTTTTTTGGGTCACACCCATCAGTGCTCAGGGGTTCCTCCTGGCTCTACACTCAGAAATCGCCCCTGGCAGGCTCGGGGGATATGGGATGCCGGGACTCGAACCACCGTCCTTCTGCATGTGAGGCAAACGCCTTACCTCCATGCTATCTCTCCGGCCCCTGGTTTTGTAAGTCTTAATAGGTGAACTTGCTGCCTAGTCAAGCAACGCTGAACAGTGGTCTTCTGATTTGAATATCATTTCCAAACTATTTGTACCAGAATGCCAGGGCCCATATGAATTAGAACGATGTGTTTTGTTGGTAACAGAGAAGAGGACTCCTCACCAGCCATTATCTATTCTGTTATTCTCAATAGACTTTGTTTACTTGATTGGAAAATCTTCTGCCAACATTTCTGATAAATGTAGCCCTTTCATAGGCTGGTTAGATTCATAATATTTCTCTATTCATACTTTACTCATGGATATGCAACCCCTTTGGGGATAATTTACAACCTGTTCTTTGAGGGACCACTGCATCTGTGTTTCTGGAGCTCAGACCAGTTTAGCTGGGAGCTGGGTGCCTCAGGAAGTCCTCACAAAGAGAAAGACTGCATACCACAGCTTCATCTATAACTCTTTAGCCCTTACTTGGCCCAAGCAATGTCCTCACTGAGGATTTGTCCAAGTGGTATCATCAAGGTTTGTTCTGGGTTGCAAGCTGGCATGAAAGGGCTCTGCCAGAGAGCAACGTTGGAATTAAAGACATAATAATACTAATTAAATTTCCCATGCCCGTGCTCTCTGCATTTATTATTTCTAAAGAGATAAAGCTTTAAATAACAGGGCTGACCTCTTGGGGAGTCCCATTTAGAGGGAGGCAGGCAACGTCCTCATTACAGCAAGTAAGATGGATGGTGTTCTGCAGTGTTGCCACATCCCTCAAGAACAACTCAAGAACAACCTCAGAAATGTACAGTGACCTCCTTTCATGCCAGGCCAGTGTGCAGGGCTGTGTGCCTTCTCCAAGAAGTGTGTGCCAAAGAATAGAAGCGAGGCCTATAATGTGGCCAGCTCCTTTCCTGGACTTGCTCTGAACCCTGAGCTGCAGTTCTCAGCCTGGCTGCCTAATGTTAGGTGAGGTGTAGAATTCATTAAATTAATAAGTCCTTGATGGTGCTGGATGACGGTAGATGGAGTGGATGAGTTGTGCGGCCTTTCTTGGCCTGCCTGGCGATTGCACCCCCTTCCTGCCAGCGGGTCTGAGGGTTCAAAAAAATGGCGAGGAAATAATCCACAAGCAGTCAATAGAAGTCAGGAGACATTAAGCTTTATTATTAATAGGCCCTAGCCACCATGTGTGGCTTCTAAGCAAAACAGCCTCCTCTCTTCACCCAACCTGTCTCTTATCTCCACATGCTGCTTCTGCTCAGACTTCTTGCTGAAATTCCTGCTGAATCTCCTCCTGAATTCATCTTAAGCCCATGAGGCAACCCTTTGATTAGCAACCACAGACCTCTCCCAGCTATGGGAGGGTCTCCCTTTCCAGGTGAGATAGGAGGAAATTGGGGGAGGGGTTACAGTAAGGGTCCCTCACTTCTTTGATCTCAGGCTTCTTGGCTACAAACATCAAAAGTGGTTGACTTGGAGATGCTTCAAAATGTTCTTGAGAACCACATACTTGAATCATCTTGTTCTGCCTCATAAATTGAGAGAAAATAAATGGTTGGTACTAGGACCAAACAGTCCTATGAACGTTGAGTAGAAATAAAAAATGATCAGCCCTAAATACCAAACCCAAAGTCAACAACAACAGAATCGATACTAATCTACAACAAGCTATACACAGAGGGGGCCAGTTATACTAGCAGTCTGGGGGGCAAAGAAGGGAGATATGGGATGCACGCTGGGAACAGATGTAGAGGAAGGACAACAATTGTGGTTTTAATGCTCCTGATTCATTGTCACTCTGTACCTTAAATATTACTGTGCAAGATTCCTAATTCACTGTGGTCACAATAAAAATCATTTTTAAAAAATGTTCTTGAGGGGACAGAGTTATCCATTGCCTTGCCCATGGCCAACACAGGTTCAATCTTTGGCATCCCATAAGTTCCTCTAAGCACTTAAAGGAGTGAATTTTGAGTTCAGAGCCAGGAGTAACCCTGAGCATTGCTGGATATAGCTAAAAAAATAAAAAATAAAAGTTCTTGAAGTGCTTGCAATGCTCTATAGAATGCAAATATGTTTCTATACAGTTTTTCATCAATGCCAGCCCACTGTCGCCTCTGATACTTCAATTAGAACTGGGGTAGGAGTAGCTTAAGGTGCTGTACAAGCCTTGCTCATTCTAGGTCTTAATTAAATTCTGACATTGCCTGATCCCCAAACCTCATGAAGTGGCCCTGGGGGTATGAGCTGAATAGCTCAGTCCAAAGAGTAAATAGTCAGGCCCACACAGATGGTCTGAGTATAGCTGGGACTATGATATGACTTTTGAGCATTATTTGGGTGCCCACTTCCACCCAGGAAAAAAAGACCACTCTAAGAAGGGGTAAAAGTCAGTTGCCAGCTGCTCTGATGATTCAACTAAGTCAGCTAATTAGGCAATGAGTTAGAGCTACTGCATGAATGGTTGGCATTGGTTGTAGAGATGGATAATAGACTTGGGGATCTAAAGAACTGAATCCATCTCTCATCTTGTCATTTCCACTAGCTCCTACTCCATCACCATGTCTAAAGCCAAAGCCCTAAGTACTTCCATTCAGATGCATTAATCTGCAATCGACAGTTTGCCTCTTTGAAATGGTAGTAATAATTAGTAATTGTGAATGACTATTGGGAATGCTTAAGAAAAATCTCTCAGAATACTTGGAAGTATTTTAGGAGAAACATCTTTGAAAAGTGATTGGAAAGACTAGAGAATCTGAGTCCAAGGGTCTACCCAGAGCTCAGGATTTTCTTCAATCAGTTTTGCCACCAGCCAAATGCACACAAATGCCGTTGGTTTGTTTCATTGTCCTGCTCAAATCACAAGTTCTTTACCCAAGATTCAAGTTATGGACATAGACAGGAAGATAAACTCTACATAGTTTCCCAGAAGGCCCGTGAACTTGGATGGGAAATTGCTTTACTTTCAGAGTTCTTACTGAAATCTAGCATGCTTGACATTGGTGAACGTAGGCAATAAGCCAATATAGAATTAGTAGCTTCCTTGATTTTGTCTGCCATTCAAACCATGGGCATGTGTCCACACAGTTGGATGGTTGCAGATACTGCAAAATAATTTTTTAAAACAATTTTTAAATTGGATGACTGTGAGATACACAATGATAAAGTAGTTGATTATTGAATTTCAGTCATACAATGCTCCTTCACCAATGCACATTTTCTACCACCAATGTCCCCAGTTTTTCTCCTAACCCGTCCTCTTGTCTGCCTCTATGGTGGACATTTTTCTTCTCTTCTCTCATTTCCCCTTTCTCTTTCTTCCTTTCAAGACTGTAGTCGCAATACTGTTACTGAATGGATATCATGCATATAACTTTACCTCCTTTCACCACCCAATTGCCCAGAGTATACAAAAAATGATTATTTTTCCCTCTGTAAATTAGAAATTACAGCTTCTAAATTCTGAGAGTCCACTAAGGTTTCTTATTCAATACATTAATGAAGAAGTGTTTTTTTTTTCTTTTGGACCTCACCTAAGGTTACTCCTAGCTCTGCACAAAGGAATCAGTCCTGATGGTACTACAAGGCTATGTGAGATGGTCGCATGCAAAATGAGCGTGTTACATGCTGTACTGTCTTTGATCCCAGAAGTACATAGTTTCTATATTGCAGATTTGTCTTTAAGTGTTTTTGCTAACTGCATTTCAACAGAAGATATTGACTTTCTCTATTTCCATTAAAAATGTTATTCTGCAAAGGAATCCATGAGCATCACAAGAAGCACCAAGCCCAAGAATGGTAATAAACTGAGAGCCAACACTTCACCTTTCTACCCTGTGCTGCTTATTAGATTCTTAATCAGAACTCTGAGCTTATCTCGTGAGTGCTAGAGAGAAAGGATTAGAAAAGGGGAAGTCTGCCCCTTAAGTTTGAGGTGAAACGAGAGGATGCTATGCACCATCCTGACTGCAATATGGGATATGCAGACTCCAGGATCTTTAATACAGAAGCATGATACCAACAACAGAGACTATGTGAGGAATGGAGGTGTATTGCCACTACAGACGATGACTTGAATTAGACAAACTAATTTGCCTGGAGCCTAGAGTCAGTCCTGTGCCAGGAACTTCAGGGTTAAGGTCTCCTTGTATTTAGACCATAATTTGTCTTTCCATGTCCCTTATGTTTTGATGGGCCTATGCAAACAAATGCCACTTTAATACCATTTTTTACTATGTTCCCTTGACTCCAATTCTTAAGAAAAACAAGCCACTAAAGCTTTTGAGGTTAACTTAAACTAGTTAGTATGTACATGGAACTAGAGAAATGTACTTTGCCCTCAATGTTTAAGGAGCTACATAAGTATAATGTCTTTAGATTATATTGTGTGCTGCTAAGAAATAGTATGTACTACAACTGGGGATTTGAGGGACAAGAAATTGTATTGTACATGGGTTCAGTTTTGTTTTTCTTAATGCTCTTTGGCTGAAAGTTCAAGGCTGGGATATCATCGATGGGACTACCGAGAATTCTGTTTATGGGTGATTGGGCTTCCACTGTAACTTTACCCTGTCCTCTTCTTTACATCTTTGTTGTCATAATTAAAATAAAAAAAGAAATGTAAAAAAAAAAAAAGAAAAGGGGAAGTTAGGAACCATCCTGGGGTGATGAGACTTTTAGGGAGTGCCCTATAGGAAAGACTCTAACTTGACAACCTCTAGAACGTTTTAGGTTTTGATGCTCTTTCACCTCTTTATTAAATAATAATAGGTTTGAAAAGGAACTTAGATTGATATGGGAATGACTGATCTGAAGGAGAACTTACCAGACAGTTGAGATCACTTGTTACCCTAGTCCCCTTTTAATTGTTCCTTGGTATATAATACTTTTAATATAATTACCTGACCAGAAGTGAGAAAGTTCCTAAGCAGGACTTGCTCAGAGACACTGGAAGCTAGGAAGGGAGCACTACTCCTAATGGTTAGAATAGATGCTCCCAAGCTTCCCTTCTACCTTGAATCCTGTGGAGAGCTTTAAACATTTTTGATGTGTTTCTCATGTTCCTATTGATAATTGAGGACCAGACCACAGCCATGACAATGACATCAGAGCCATCTCTGAGGGTGGCACCCAAGCCTCAGTATTTTGGCTGATCCTAAGATGCCATCAACTTTGAAAACATCTGGTTAGGTTAGAGCATAAATTCCACAGTCACTAGAACTAGTTCCTAAGCCTGGGTTTAAGTCCCACCATTACTATGAGCTAACTTGGAGTCTTGGCCAAGTGGCTTATCTCTTGTGGCTCTGTTTGCTCACTTCTAAAATGGGAAGTTGTGATGTTTGCTTAGTTTGTCATAGCTATTTGTTTGTCATTTGCCCTTTGTTACTGGGGTTACACATGGCCCCAGAAATATAGCTAAGGAAACCAAGGGTGGCTGAGGTAATAATAGAGACTTCAATGGTGGTGGTGGTGTGTGTGGTGGGGGTGGGAGGTGTGTCTGAGAGAGTGTGGGTTCTGGTGGCAGTATTTAGTGGGACCTATAGTTTTGCTTTCTCCTGAGTTTAAATACTCTCTGTTGTTTGACCAACTATAGCTACAGCTCTTTACTAAAAGAATGCACCTAAGTGACTGTGTCTTCATGTCTGGTTGTGTGAGGGGGCAGGTGATAGAAAACATGTGGTCTAAAACAGAAGGTATAAATTCCCCGGACAGGGTGCAGGGTGAGCAGGGACTTGGTGACATGGAAGAATAAGTTGGGAACATTCTGCAAGGATCATGCTAATAACCTATAAACATCATAATAATAAAAAAAAAAGATTTTGATTCAGAGCCAGAGCAGGGAAAAGAGCCTTTTTCCCATGCCTTCCTGGGGATAGCTAGACATTCACAGCACAGCAAGACAGAAGGAACCAAAAATACAACTCCATGCCCTTTGCCCTAGTAGCCTTTGTGAGGAAATCAGAACAAAACTGCCCACTGCAGAATGGGCCAAAAGGGCAGAGGGGGAGCCAGGAGTCCAGTCCTGAATTTATTGATTGGCTTTAACTTCCTCCTTTAATCACTTTAGAAAAGCTGTTAATGAGCAGGAAATCTAACTGAATAGCATTTCACCTTCTGGCTTCCCCTTCTGGAAAGGTGCTAATGAGCGGGAAATCACAGATCCTCAGGGTGCAAGGTCCTTAAGAAGTCAAGCAATGGCCATCTCATATCTGGGGAACCTAATCTGAACCCCAGCAAACTGATAAGAATGCTTCAAACACTTCTCAGATTCATTCATTCATTTATTTTTCACATATAGCTCTACTCCAGGCTTGATCCTGACTCTACTTCTGGATCACTCCTGGCGATGCTCAGGGGACCATATATAGCAACCGGGATCAAACTCAGGTCAACTGAGGGAAATGCAAATGCTTTACCCACCCTACTGTCTCTTCCGCCCCTTATTCTTTTCCTCATCTCTTTTGTTCTCTTAACACAGAAGTTAGTAGCTGTTCTACCGGGACAATTCCATACTCCCATCCTCTGACTCATCCACCAGCTGCCAGTTGTTGGGAAGTCACTGGGCACCGCCATTTTGGAAAGTCCTCTATCTTCTCAGAGGCCATTGGAATCTTCTTTCTCTGTTCTTTCCCCCAGTCTGCACCATTGTGTATCTCATCCTCCCACGTCCCACCTCACCACACCCCGTATTTGCAAGTTGTCCTTCTGACCATAACTGAGTGTGCTGTATTGAATACTGTCCCTGCTCTGCTCCTGTGCTTCTTGTGGATCCCAGAACTGGAAAGACACTTATGCAACCTTCAGCCAAACAGTTTCCAGGATTATTAGGTCTCTTAGCACTGAGTGGAACCCACCCTGGTGTCTAAGAAAACAGGGTCTTCTTTATTTTTATTTTTTGGTTTTTGGGCCACACCTGGTGCCGCTCAGGGTTAACATACTCCTGGCTATGAGCTCAGAAATCACTTCTGGCTTGGGGGACCATATGGGATGCCAGGGGATTGAACCGTGGTCAGTCCTGGGACAGTCACGTACAAGGCAAACTCCCTACTGCTGCACAATTGCTCCAGCCCCTAGCAGGGTCTTCTTTTTTTTTAATTTTTTTTAATTTTATTTAAACACCTTGATTACATACACGATTGTGTTTGGGTTTCAGTCATGGGCTTCTTATATGCACAGTTCTTTGACAAGTCCAGCCTGAGTACATTCTCTCTTTCTCTCTTTCTTTCTCTCTCTTTCTCTTTCTTTCTCTCTCTCTCTTTGTTGGCTTCAGATACAAAAAGAGAGTACTTAGGAGGAAAGAATGCCCCCACTTTATCAGTACCCCAAATAATACCAGGTCCCCAAAATTCACCCTGACTTTCTCCCACACTACCTCTGCTCCTACAGCACCTAGGGCCTGCAGCTATCTAGGATCCTTTGCCCTGTCTCTGGAGCTTGCTTTAATCCTGGTTGTACTGTTTGGGGAAGGAGTACTTGGGTTGCTTCAGGTTCTAGCTCAGGGATTACTCAATAGTGTTGAGGAGACCCTATGAGTACTGGGGATTGAATTGGCATCAGCTTTATCCATTTGGCAAGGGCCTTATCCCCTGTACTATCTCTCCCAAATCCTGATCATGTTTTGCCAGGAGAAATGCAATAGCCTATTAACAAGCCTACTACTGCCTCCACATTCAATATTGCTCTGTAGCTCTTGAGTTACCTTTCAAAGCCCTGGTAATATCATTTTGCTGTTGAAAATTTAAAAAATCTTCCAATGGCCCAAGTTTCCCCTTAGGAAAGCTCTCGAGTTTCTTCACATGGCCTATGAAATACGACTTCTCATCCCTGAATGCACAAAAGCCATTTGGAGATGGTTTGAAATTCACTGATGCTTGAACCTCAGCCCCTGGACTCCCACAGCACTGGTGTAGGCTGGGGGCTCCCAGGAGAGCCCAGAGAGCCCATCAGGAAATGATCAGGAACTCTGTGAGCATGTTGCCAAACACAGCCATTACTATCAACTTACAATTAAATTACATTCAACACAAATGTCATTAATACTCCATATCTGTTACTTCATAATGATTTTTCTGCATTTTATCAGTCACTCTGCTCTTGAGGTCATTGACATGGATCTTTTCCTGTCGCATTAATTTATAGAATGGTGTACATACATATCCTCCTGTCTGCACCTTCCCTCCCCGTGGTGTCTTCTTGCCCACTTGTAATTGTCCATTGTGTGAGAACTTTTATATGAAAACAGGACAAGGCCCCAAATCAGCACATGTGCTTCCTTGACCGGGAGTTAATCATTTGACGGTGCCTAGGTAGGTACTGACATCATTTTCCAAAAGCTCCCCAGTTGATACTAATGAGCACCCTGGTTGGAATGGCTTGTCTTTGCCACTCTTAACATGGCCTTTTTGCCCACAGCTTCCTTCAGTCCAACTTCAGAAACACCGAGTACATCTTGTTAGTTCTGCTTCTATGTCTTTATCCTTGACATTCTGTTCTTCTTCCCAGAATACCCACCACCTCCTGTCTGCCTGGCACATCCCTCTAGATTTTTCAAAACTCAGTCCATTGCTTGCCCCATAGAAAATGCTTCTTAGTACTACCCCAAGTCTCTGTGTTTGGTACACAGTTCTCTAGTTACTATAGAATCTTTTGGTGCTCTTTGGTGATTTCTCTCTCTCTCTCTTTCTGTCTCTCTCTCCCTCCCTCTCTCTCTTTCTCTCCTTCAACAGTAGACTGTACACACCCAAGGCAAGGACCATACACCACTCTTCTTCACTCCTATATATACCAGGCAGTATGGACTAGTTACTGTTCAATGTGTGATGAGTGGATGGATTAAAGGAGGAGAAATAAGGTCTTCTGAATCCCAGACAGATGCCCTTTCCAGTTTCTTATGTTCCTGATGAGTCAATTGCTTCTAACTTATAACCCGAATATGTTCTGCTGTTTGTTGATGGCATGCACAAAAGAAAAGGGGCTCTATAGTTTCTCTAAAGACTTTCTTGAGTTATTTTCCATAAGGTTTGGAATTATCTTCAATAATTATTTACTCAAAATAATAATACCATTCTTGGTATGTACATGGAAGATGCTGGGATTGCCTCAAAGAATTTTCATTTGTAAGTGACACTGACAAGAGGGAGTTAATGACCATAAAGACTGATATATATATAATTAGGCTGGAGAGAAAGTACAAAGAAAGTACACTTGCCTTACATGCATCTAGCCCCGGTTTAAGTTCCTGCTACCACATATGATTGCTTCATCATAGCCAGGAGTGACCCCAGAGAGCACACCCAGAAGTTAGCCCCAAGTACAGCAGGTGTGGACCAACAGTTCTACTCCCCAAAAAAGAGTGTCAAGTACTGTGGCAAGATTTAACTGGGTTTGGGGTTTAGTTCCTAGTCTGTGGGTTTTGTGAGGGTTTCCTAGTGTGCGAGAAGTCTGATTTTGACTCTTGAGGCAGACAGAAGAATAGAAATAGGCTCTGTGAGATACACCTGATTCTCCTGTGGTCTCGAGAGACCACATTTGGCAGATTCAATGGAATCAAAGACAATTGTTCATAGAAAGTGATCAGTGACAGTTGAAGCTGAAAAAATTGGTGGAAATCCACGATAAGGGAGCATCTTGCAAACCATTTTCAGGAGTCTGGACTGTTTCCTAAGTGTGAGTAAAATACCACTGAATCCTAAAGCATGGGAGCTCTGCTATCAGATTTGTGTAATTCGGTAATTCGGTCCTAGAAAGACAAACATACCTCTAATAGAGTGGAGGTAGTTAGAATGGGTCAAAGAAAATGGATTTAAACAGCAGCATATGTGATTGTGGTGGAGGTTTGAAAGATTCACTTGAAAATATAGAGACAGAGTTCCAAGTTTGTTTTGTGTTTGTGGCCTTGGCAGTATCTATGATACACCAAAGTGCATTTATATGGGAAATAAATTTCCATCTCAGGTGTATAGAGGAAAGATGTGAAGAGAAATATAAGATATGGATCATATGTTTATAGATTATAACTGAAACCAGGAGCAAAGACTATGATAATCCTAGAAGTACAAGTAGAATAAAAATATAGGCCTTCTTGTAACATTTCTATCTAATAAATGGCCAGAGAAGGAATGTCTGGTGATGCAAAGACTATTGGTTTCTGAACATGGGTGATGAGAGAGAGAGAGAAAGAGAAATAGAAGCACCTAGCTATGTCCAGGGTGCACTATGCTATATAGTTGGGAAGCTAGATGATGAGGGAAATCTATAAACTCCTCCAGGACTTTGTGTGGGAAAAAAGTGTGAAATGGGGCAGTATTTAGAGGTGATTTTGTGTGTTTAAGGAACATTTTGTTGTTATTACTTCTGTAATCTTTTGTTTGTAAGTAGGAGTGGCAGATGGCTAAAATTTGAGTGACAAAGAAAGTTGTGAATATTCTGGTGGAGAGTGACCTTTTAATAACTTTGGTGCCTTATGTCACTCTGAAACTCCAGGGTCTAACCTCCTGGACACCAGGATAATCAAATATATCTCCTTGCATAAGCTACAGTGCCTAAAAAGAAAAAAAAGAGGAAGAAAGAGATACAGGGAAAATGTCTGCCATAGAGGCAGGTGGTAGAGGGAGGTCAGGAGGGAAACTGGGGTCACTGGTATTGGGGAATATGCATTAGTGAAGAGATGGATGTTAGAATATTGTATGGCTGAAACTTAGTCTTGAATAACTTTGTAATTATATTTCCCAATAATTCAATTAAGAAGTGTATTAATTAATGAGCTGGAGCAATAGCACAGTGGGTAGGGGATTTGGCTTGCATGTGCCTGACCCAAGTTCAATCCCTGGCATTCCATATGGTCCTCAGAGCCTGCCAGGAGTGATTTCTGAGCACAGAGACAGGAGTAATCCCTGAGTGTCTCAAGTGTGGCCAAAAAATAAAAAATATTTTTATTAATTAAAGAAAGATATCTCCTTATGAATGTCTTTAACTTCATGGATCACGACTTCTTTTTTAATTTTATTATATTGAAACAATTGTGATATATAAAGTCCTTCATAGTTGGATTTCAGACAAACAATGAATAAGGGACAATTTTGCCACCAGTGTTGACCTCCCTCCACTAATGTTCCCAGAGTGTATCTTATACCATCACCCTTTGCCCTCTGGCCTGCCAGTATAACAGAACCATTTAAAGTTGATATTGTTAGTGTTTGGGTCTCTTGGTTCCATTGTTGTTGACTTTCGCTTGGAAATTTAGCTCTGTCCTTTTTATCTCCACCAATGCACCTGAGACCACTTGGTCTTTGGTTCCCATTTTTTCTTTATTTCCCCCTCCTGAATTTTGTGGAAAAATGCAGAAATATGAGGAATAACAGAGTAAGTCGTATCCCTACATTTTGTGAAAAAGGCAGGAGCACCTATCCAAAAGCTTAAAAAAGTGGGTGGCAGTTTTTTGAATAGACTCCGCAAAAGTTGAGGAAAATAGAATAAATACTTCATCTAAAACCAGGGTGTCCCTACCCAGGAATTATCCTGCCATATGTTGTCTAACCCCAAAGTCTTCTGTCATGGTCCCAGAAAAGTTTTCAATCACAGTTGTTTCAATCAGGCTCCACTAATTAGGGATCTTGGTTTTTGTACGATCTTAGGTTGAAGTCAGGATGTCATAAAGTCTCTTCTGGTTTCATTTCACTGTAAGATGGCGATGCAGAGACACCTTCCCTGAAAGCATGTTGTTGCTGTTTCCAAGTCATCAGGGTGCCGTATGCACGGACCCTGGAACAAGTTGGAATACTGTGCCAGTTCCAAAGATGGGAATGGATCACTACTTCTACAGCTTCTTTTCTCACCTCCTAATTGTCCACTCCTTGGGCTTTCCTTGTTCTTTGCTCAGACAGGTTCTTTAAAGTAAGACTCTACCAGCCTTTTGTAGGCAGCATCGATTCCACCTCTCTGTAGCTATTATCATTTATTCCTCTCTTACTACCATTCTCATCTCCTTAACCTTTGAGATATCAAGTTGCATGCACCACTCCCTACCTCACTTCTAGACAAATTCAATCTAGTTATCATGTAATCATGTTGCTCTTGCCCCCTTTCTTTTATTTCTTCTTTGCCAAAGTTTCCAGACAATTGCCTTGGAGGCTTCTAGTCCCAGGAGGAAGAATTTTAAGTGACTGCATCTTTTATTGCAGCATCACTCAAGACTACTTGTAGAAATCACAAAATCCTGGAACCTTAGTTTTGGAGTATCTGTTGAGAGGCCAAAGAATCCATCTTCTTTTTAAGCACTTTGATTTCTAAACTTTTTATAACTGAGTCTACTTCTTTTAAGACTTCTATGTAGAATAACCACCAGCCAGGTTTTATAAATAGAGTTACTGCATGAGGGGTAAATGCAAGAATGAAGGCAGACACTACCCATATGGAGCACATGGTCACCTGCACATGCTGACTATGAATGGAGCCTAAGAACTCCTCTTTTGACTCACATTTAATATGAAAAGTTAGTCAATGAGCACTGACTATAGCATACTTAAGATTTCAGACAAGTCAGACTAAAGTTTTAGCTTACAAATGTACCGAGAAAGATACAAATATAATTTGCCAAATTCAGTTTGGCAATTTTGTATTTCCATTTGAGCTTCACATATAAAGTGTTTTTGGAAACACGAGAAAAAAAAAGATTGGGTGGAGGATTTAAGAAGCAGAGGAGGAGACCAAGGAGATAATACAGAAGGTAAGAAAGACACTTACCTTGCATGCAGTGGAACAGTTCAAATCCTGGTCACTGAATATGGTCCTCCTGAATACTGCCAAGAAGTAATCTATGAGTTTAGTAATCCCGAGAGAGAAAGAGAGAGAGAGAGGGAGAGAGAGAGAGAGAGAGAGAGAGAGAGAGAGAGAGAGAGAGAAGAAAGAGAGGAGAAAGAGCAAGGAGAGAGAGAGATTAAATAAGTCACGAGAACTAGTCTATGGAGAATGATCCAGATAATTTTGAGATTCAGCCTGAGGGCTGGAGAGAGAGGAGAAAATGTAAAATTATTAAGTGAGCATATTACCAGAGCACAGAGAGAAGCAGAATATTAAGCTGTGGCAGATATTAGAGCTCTGGAGCTCCAAAAAGTTGGACGCATCATTAATTCTCTGAATTTGTGCTTTTTGCAAAGTTGTTGAATGGCAAGCTTCATATATGTCTGAAGAAGCATCTAAGACTAGAGATGGGAGCAGGGATATCAGCGCTGGAATTTTGCATAACAGTGGGGATGTGACCACAGTGTCAGGAAAACAAAGAGGGAGGAGAATCTGCTGTCTTTTCCATAGTGACAGACAGAGGATTAGGAGCATAAAGATGCTAAAACGTGAGGAATTTGTGTTAAAGTATCAGGAACCTGGAGCTGTTATTTACAGCAACACAGGGCCAGAGCAGAACTAGAGATAGCATTGTTGAAGGCTGTTTTAGGTACAAGTTTAAAATATTCAAATGGAAACTCCGTACCCATAGGTCTGGACACTGAATGGGAAGATTTATGCTGCAAAGATTGATTCTTTAATGGACTGTACATTATAGCAGATGAAATTATCCAGAAACAAGTGTTAAATTGAGAGGAATTGGGAGCCCAGGGTTAGTGTATGGAAAACATATCACCCAAAGAAAATGGTCCTATGCTAGACTGTTCATAAGAAATGGAGAACCAGGGCCGGGCGGTGGCGCTGGAGGTAAGGTGCCTGCCTTGCCTGCGCTAACCTAGGACGGACCGCGGTTCGATCCCCCGGCGTCCCATATGGTCCCCCAAGAAGCCAGGAGCAACTTCTGAGCGCATAGCCAGGAGTAACCCCTGAGCGTCACAGGGTGTGGCCCAAAAACCAAAAAAAAAAAAAAAAAAAAAAAAAAAAAAAAAAAAAAGAAATGGAGAACCAGGCAGAGAGAACCAAGAGGAGGGTTTTCATGGAGTGTAGGAGAAAGCAGGATTAACGACAGCAACAGCCACGAAAGAACAGTACCTGGCTCTCAAAACTAGATGGTCTTCTGGTAACCGGAAATGAACAATTTCTTTAAAAAGTGAATGGGTAAGGGCTGTGGTTTAAGTGGGCAGAAGATGTAGAAGAAGAGAGGATGTCAATGTAGCCTGCTCTTTAGAAACATTTAGAGACAAAGATAATGCGGGAAATTATTTTATTAATATCTTTATTGTAACACCATGATTACAAACATGTTTGTCATTGGGTTTTATTTATAAAAAAAAACACCCCCCTTCACCAGTGCAACATTCCCACCACAGTGCCCTTCAATTCCCTCTTCCCCCACCCCTTGCCTGTGTTTGAGGGAGGCAGAGAATGTGGCTAATTTGGGGGCGAGGTTGAGTGTCATGAAAGGTATTTCTTTTCAGGTCAATGGAGACTTTGTATGGTGAAATTTTAAAGAAAACCCACTGTGGGTTCTTTAGTATGAATGAACATTTTACTGTGTCTTCTAGAGTCTAGAGAGTGCTTTTCAATATCTTGGTCATTAGCCAGATGTGGCTACTTAAATTAAGGTTAATTTAAATTAAGTAAAATAGAGAGCCCAGCCCTTTAATCTTACTAACCACTTAACAAGTGATCACCGGCTATATGGTCCCTGTTACCATTGGGAAGCCCAGCTAGAGAGCATTTTCATTATCACGAAAGTCCCATTCAGAGATCTGGCTTTGCACTTCTTCACATGGAATAATCTCCTTAGACATGTCTTTTAAAATTTAGCACACACTCAATGTTAGCTAGTTTCTAAACCCAATCGTAACATGAGGAGATCCAGATGGCATTTTTTTAATCAGATGCCCCAAATAATTCTTCTAAATTTAAAATCAATGTTCTGAATATCAACCTATAGTAGTTATTCCATGGTACTCAATGAAACACAAATAAAAAGTTAATCAGTGGATAATTTCTGATGAACCATCTAGTTAGTCTTTTTATAAATCAATATTCCTATTCCATAATTAGGTCTTGTGCATCCACAGTAACTTAATTTTTTGTTGTTGCTTTTGTTCAAGTTATATATGTATTAGACAATGATGGCAGCCCTGTGTCTTATTTCCAGGAAACTCTATAGAGGGAGTACTGTAAACATTTCACTACCTGTGGCTCCTTCCAAGCACACAATGTTGGCTGATAGAAGAAACAGCATTGCATTTCCCCTTCTTGGGCATATCCACCTATAGGATGTGGGTTTCTGAGAAATCACTGTACTGGGGCCAAGTTTGGTTTTACCTCTTGAAGTCCTGTCTCTGTTCTTCAGAGGGAGTTTGTCTTTGGTCAAGTTTATGTCTTCGAAGGTGCTTCTATCTTTGTTCTATTTACCGCAAGACTGGAGCCCAGGCTAGAAATGGGGAGAAAACAGGGCTGTACCAGAGGAGTCTCCCAGAGTTCCCTCTGCAAGGCCACAAAAGAGTTGTTCTCAGGATTGGTATAATCTCATTTCGCTAGAGTTCCTATGACATATTTACCAGAAATTTGACAACAATGATTTCTATCATGCTGTCATTATTTTGCTTAAACTTCATATTTTAAATTTAGTCATTGAAATTACAAAGTTATTTATGATTGAATTTCAAGCATACAGTGTTTCAACATCAATCCCTTCACCAGTGTCCCCACCAACCCCCATTTGTCTCCCACCCACCACTCTGTTTCTATGAGAGGCAGCTCTCCTTCCTTCCTCCTTCCTTCCTTCCTCCTTCCTTCCTTCCTCCTTCCTTCCTTCCTTCCTTCCTTCCTTCCTTCCTTCCTTCCTTCCTTCCTTCTTCCTTCCTTCCTTCCTTCCTTCCTTCCTTCTTCCTTCCTTCCTTCCTTCCTTTCCTTCTTCCTTCTTTCTTTCTTTCTTTCTTTCTTTCTTTCTTTCTTTCTTTCTTTCTTTCTTTCTTTCTTTCTTTCTTTCTTTCTTTCTTTCTTTCTTTCTATTCTTTCCTCTTTCTTTTTCTTTTTCTCTTTCTTTCCTTTTCTTCCTTCCTTTCTTTCTATACTTTCTTTCTCTCCTTCCTTCCTTCCTTCCTTTCTTCCTTCCTTCCTTCCTTCCTTCCTTCCTTCCTTCCTTCCTTCCTTCCTTCCTTCCTTCCTTTCTTTCTTTCTTTCTTTCTTTCTTTCTTTCTTTCTTTCTTTCTTTCTTTCTTTCTTTCTTTCTTTCTTTCTTTCTTTCTTTCTTTCTTTCTTTCTTTCTTTCTTTCTTTCTTTTTTTTTGGTTTTTGGGCCACACCCTGTGACGCTCAGGGGTTACTCCTGGCTATGCACTCAGAAGTTGCTCCTAGCTTCTTGGGGGACCATATGGGACGCCGGGGGATCGAACCGCGGTCCGTCCTAGGCTAGCGCAGGCAAGGCAGGCTCCTTACCTCCAGCGCCACCGCCCGGCGTCCCTTCTTTCTTTCTTTCTTTCTTTCTTTCTTTCTTCTTTCTTTCTTTCTTTCTTTCTTTCTTTCTTTCTTTCTTTCTTTCTTTCTTTCTTTTTTACTTCCTTTCTTTTCTTTCTTTCTTTCCTTCTTTCTTTCTTTCTTTCTTTCTTTCTTTCTTCTTCCTTCCTTCTTCCATCCTTTCTTTCTTCTTCCTTCCTTCCTTTCTTCCATTCTTTCTTTCTTTCTTCCTTCCTTCCTTCCTTCCTTCCTTCCTTCCTTCCTTCCTTCCTTCTTTCTTTCTTTCTTTCTTTCTTTCTTCCTTGTCAAATGCTTTATCTACATCTATTGATATAATCATAGGGCTTTAATTTTTTTGTTGATACAGTAATATCAACACGATGTAATATCAACACGATGTAATACGTGTATTACATCGACTGAGTTGCAGATGTTAAACAATCTTTGCATCCCCAGGATAAAATCACTTGGTCATGATGTATATGCTGAGTTGTTAGATTCTATTTGCTAGTATTTTTTTTTTGATAGGGGTCACACTCAGCAGTGCTCAGGGGTTACTCCTCGCTCTATGCTCAGAAATTGCTCCTGGCAGGCTCAGGGGACCATGTGGGATGCCGGGATTCAACCACCGTCCTTCTGCATGCAAGGCAAATGCCCTACCTCCATGCTATCTCTCTGGCCCCTCTATTTGCTAGTATTTTGTTGAGATTCTTTGTGTCTGTGTTCACAGAGATATTGGTCTGTACTTCTCTTTTTGGGAGGTGTTTCTGACTGCTTTTGGTATCAAGTTAATGTTTACTTCACAAAAACTGTTTGGGATTGTTTCTGTTTCTTTAATTTCCTGGAAGAACCTGGCAGGGATTGGCAATAAGACGTCTATAAAGGCTTGAAAGAATTCTATTCAGTGTCCATCTCTCTTCCTCTGACTTATTTCACTCAGCGTAATAATGTTTCTGTTCATCCATGTATAGGAAAATTTTACAACTACATCTCTCCTTAGGGCTCCATAGTATTTCATTGTGTATATATTCCACAGTTTCTTTAGTCACTCATCTGTTGTTGGGCATATGGGTTGTTTCCATATTCTGAATATTGTAAATAGCACTGCAATGGATATAGGTGTGCAGAAAGCATTTTGTATTGTTCTTTTGTGTTTGAACAAAAGAACACAAAAAACTTCTAGGAAATGTTTTTAAATTATTGTTTTTTGGGGGGGAGTTGGCCCATATCTTGTGTTTCTCAGAGTTAATTCCTAGCTATGTCCTTATGTCCAAGGATCACTCTTGGAATGCTCAGGGTACCATATGAGTTATCTATGTGCAAGACAATTTTCCTGCCTACTGTACTATCTCCATGGCCCCTAGAGCAATATTTTTGTCAAATAAGAATCCATGATGTTGGCAGAGCACTGAATTATGTCAATCCTCAAGCAGAAGATCTAGTAGCAATGTACTACCCAAGTATTTTTTCACTGACATGCCCCTCTACTGACATGATGTGTTCCTTACCTCTAAGCCTGAAGCAAAGGCTATATGCATCATCTTTATAAAAGCAGTCTTAGGAGAAAAGACACATCTCAGACCATATGCCACAACACATGTGGGAGTCAAAGAGTTAAACATGCAGCTTGGGCTTCAAGGGCTCAACATAATTCCTAGCTAAGCAGTGGAAAGGCAAATCCTGTGTAACTTCTAGCTCTGGAACCTATGACTGTTCACTCATCCCATTACCATACCTTACCCCTGGTCAACACAAATATTTTCAATTGCCAGAACTCTTGTCATTTTCTGGTTCTGTGATCACTTAGCTATGTTACCTTGAGCAAATGGGAAGAGGTTTAGCAAATCCTACCATGTCCCTGGCTGGTTTGTGATCAACTAGTGGACCTCTGCTTCTCACTGTGAAAAGAGATAGTTAATCTTGCTCTAGAGCTTGCTGTGGAGTTAAAATGCTACATATAGAATGTCTAAGACCGATGTTATATAGAAATTAATTTCTTTACACTCAGGCTTCAATCCATGTTGGGCCCAAGTTTTCTTGCCAGTTAGGTGATAAGATATAAAATTCTACCATCCCAATCCCTTTTGAGGTAGGGTCAACATGTCCCTATAAAGTGGAAAAGAGACACTAAGGAAGAAATAACCCAGTTTGCTCGAGGGTTCAAGTCATCCAGGGAGGAGACTGGCCTGAAGACCTGTCCTGTGGGATCCATTGCCATCCTCATACTGCTCCTAACGAAATTTTTTTCCTAAGAATACCCAGAAAGAAACCTAACACAGCTGCAGGAAATACAGTCCTCAAATTCTAGAACTTGAAAGAAATAGTGTGAGTAATACAATACAATTTTCCTGTCTTGGGTGCTAGATATTTCTCAGAAGCGGTAGAGGAGACTGAGTCAATCCCTCAGGTATGCCATTAAACCTTTACCTCATTATAAAATAGCTTTCTATGTGGAGCTGGAGAGATAGTACAACAGTAGGGCATTTATTTGCTTTGCACGTTGCCAATCCAGGACAGACATTGGTTTGAATCCTGGCATCCCATTTGGTCCCCCGTGCCTGCCAGGAGCGATTTCTGAGCACAGAGCCAGGAGAACCCCTGAGAGCCACCAGATGTGATACCCCCCCCCCAAAAAAAAAGCTCCCTGTGCCCATGGACAGTGACCTGTCTCTACTGTTGCAATGGTGTCATTGTCATTTCACTTACTGTATATATGCTTTGAAGGCTGGGTTTCTGTGTCCCCTCAAAAGAGTTTGAGAAGTGTCAGGAAAGGGGTGCGCTAAGTGGAAGGATTTGGAACAGAGGGAGGCCCAGCCTCCAAGAAAAACAGGTTGCGCTGAGCCCAGAGTTCTCAGGTTAGATGGCAGAATTTGTTTTTCTCTATAATTTGTTTAGGTGGACATTGAGTTGCATCTACAAAGCTGGTCTGAGCTAGACTCTCATTCAGTTAAAATCCGACTTCTGCACTATTGACTTGTTTAGTTCTGTTTTCGTGTGTGTGTGTGTGTGTGTGTGTGTGTGTGTGTGTGTGTTTATCTTCCCAGTGACATTTTCATGTGGAGATTCCCAGTTTTATGTTAACCGTAGAAAGGGAGCAGTGGTTTGTTGTTTCCTTTCTCTACATTTGACTCTCAAGAAAGATAAAAGGGGGAAAAAAAAGGTTGGGGACAGAGCCAGAGTGATGAATAGTATAGCAGATAGGGTATATATAAAAAGAGAAAAGGAAATCAGCATTCCCCTAGTGGCCAAATGTGGTAGGTACAGGGAGAAGAAGTCTCAAATACTGGGGTGTTTGGGGGGGCAAGGGGTGGTGGAGGGAAGCTAGTTCTGCTCGATGTTTTATTTTATTTTATTTTGGTTCAGTTCGATTGATCCAGGAGACAGCAGGTCTCAGTGCTGGCATGTTTCTTTCTGTTTATCTGAGGTTTTTCATATTGAGCAGTCCCCTGTTACATTTAAAAATAAAACACAGTAGCAGCTGTGTAGTATAGCAGCTGAAATATTTTATACTCTGAATGTCCATAAAAAGCTGAACTTATAAATTAGGTATAGAAGTAATTGATAACAATGATTAATAATAAAATAGAGTATTGCATTAATATACTACATATGATAGTAAAAGACATGAATATGATTTTTTTGTTTTCTCTTTTGTTTTGTTTTTTTTTTGGGTCACACCCAGCAGCGCTCAGGGGTTATTCCTGGTTCTACGCTCAGAAATAGCTCCTGGCAGGCTCGGGGGGACCATCTGGGATGCTGGGATTTGAACCACTGTCCTTCTGCATGCAAGGCAAAAGTCTTACCTCCATGTTATCTTTCTGGCCCTGAATACAATTTTTATTTTATAATGATTTTTTATTTTTTTATTTTTATAAATATCTTTATTTAAACACCATGATTGCAAGCATGTTGGTAATTGAGTTTTAGTTATATATAAAGAATATCCCCTTCACAAGTGCAACATTCCCACTACCAATGCCCCCATCTCCCTCCTTCCCCACCCCTTGCCTGTATTCAAGACAGGCATTCTATTCCTTTCTGTAAAGATTTTTTAAACATAACACGTTAGAACCTTGGTTGGTCATGAAAAATAGAACCTAAGGAGCAAAGTAGGGGGTACTTAGGTAGGAGGGTACCTGGGAAACTTGGATCTTTGTGCATTACTAAGTCCTGTGATTTGAGAGAACGAACAGTTCCTAATTCCTAGTAATCCTTTTGGCATTGACATTAGCCCATATGGAACCACATGAGCACTTACTTATTCATGCTAATGTTTGCCTTTCACTAGGAGTTTAGAACGTGCTAGGTTATGACATCATTATCCTGTTTAATCCCTACAAGCTAGGATCAGGATCGAAGCCCCCAAGTTTCAAGTGGAAAGGTCCATAGAACAAAGCCCAGAGAAGTTGAGTTTGTCAAGGTCACAGAGTGAGCCGATACTGCTCTGGCTCATAGGAGTCGGAGTGCCCAGCCCATGGTCTGTGATCCTGATGTTGGTCTACTGCAGTGAAAAATAGACCTAGCCCTCAGCTGAGGGCATTCAGCCAGCTGGTAAAATGCATGTGAGCAACACATTTGCTATCGTCTTGGTTTCCGTCTCCAACATTCTGGTTGAATAGTCTCTCAAACGTTGAATAATTTTAGGGTGCTGGATCATTCCCTGAGGTTCTGCCTGGACCAGTTGTGTATGTGCCCGTGTCACCCTGTGTCTGCTCTCCCTCCCTTCTGAAATGGGGAGTAACAGAGAGCAGACAGGAAGAGGGGTGCCATTGGCTAATGTGGAAGTATTTGCAGCTTGTCTGTTTCTGAGTGTATCGCTAGCAAAGCTGTTCCTATTCCCTTTCCAAGTCTGAGGACACAACAGTTTATCCAAAAAGAGGTATTCTTTCTTTCTTTCTTTCTTTCTTTCTTTCTTTCTTTCTTTCTTTCTTTCTTTCTTTCTTTCTTTCTTTCTTTCTTTCTTTCTTTCTTTCTTTCTTTCTTTCTTTCTTTCTTTCTTTCTTTCTTTCTTTCTTTCTTTCTTTCTTTCTTCTTTCTTTCTTTCTTTCTTTCTTTGTTTCTTTCTTTCTTTCTTCTCTTTCTTTTTTCTTCTTTCTTTCTTTCTTCTTTCTTTCTTTCTTTCTTTCTTTCTTCTTTCTTTTTTCTTTCTTTCTTTCTTTCTTTCTTTCTTTCTCTTTCTTATTTCTTTATCTCTGTTTCTTTCTTCTTTCTTTCTTTCTTTCTTTCTTTCTTCTTTCTTTCTTTCTTTCTTTCTTTCTTTCTTTCTTTCTTTCTTTCTCTTTCTTTTTTCTTTCTTTTTCTTTCTTTTCTTTCTTTCTTTCTTTCTTTCTTTCTTTCTTTCTTTCTTTCTTTCTTTCTTTCTTTCTTTCTTTCTTTCTTTCTTTCTTTCTTTCTTTCTCTTTCTTTTTTTCTTTCTTTCTTTTCTTTCTTTCTTCTTTCTTTCTTTCTTTTCTTTCTTTCTTTCTTTCTTTCTTTCTTTCTTTCTTTCTTTCTTTTCTTTCTTTCTTTCTTTCTTTCTTTCTTTCTTTCTTTCTTTCTTTCTTTCTTTCTTTTTCTTTCTTTCTCTTTCTTTCTTTCTTTCTTTTCTTTCTTTCTTTCCTTCTCTTTCTGTGGTTGGAGGGCAGAAAGGCAATCCAGCTGAACCAGTGATGGGGGCAGGTCCAGAAGGGCTGTGGCCTGGGGAATGTGCTAAATTCTGTTTTGGTGGTTCAGTGGCTTTCTGCCCAGGCCGTGAGGTACTCCAACACAACAGCTGAGGATCCTGAAATCTAGGGCCCCTGTGAAGGGTAAGTTGTTGTCACCAGAACTTGTCCTGTCAGCACCTATTAACTTTTCAGGGGACCCAGCAGCCCCCGGCCTGTGGTCACACAGCAGTGTCCTCCTGGCCAAGAGCTCTGGCAGGAAGCTAGCCCTCTATGACTATTTAATGTTTCATTAGTGGTTTTCCGAGGGCATGGGTCCAAGCTTGGCCAGGCCAAACCATTCGGAAGTACGCGCACACTTAATAAAACTAAACTGTTGAAGGATCCCAAACCCAGGAATCTGGTCATTTGGAAGTCTCAGCTGGAGGCCCAGGGAGGGCTGCTGCCTCCTCTCAGCTCTTTACTGGTCTGGGTATGCCTTTAGCCATTCATCTGTCTCTCTCAACTTGCTTCGTGTTTAGTAGATCTTGAGCTATTTGGGGGTGACTTGCCTCTTTTTCTACCTAAGGCAAACTTTGAACTCCTTTCCGTGAGAATGAAACCATGCAAAAGTCACAGCATTTGCTTCAAAACCCAAGAAGCTCTTGAGTTGTCTTCCTGGCTCAGACAGAGTGCATGGTCCAGGTAGAGAACACAGGTCTTACAATTTTATTTTTGAAATGCTAGAGACCAGGACTTGCAGAAAGGCCTCAGACGATGAGAATCTCATCAGATTTCATGACAAGAGTGTATTTAGGTTGAGTGACAGACTCGCCTAGACCCGGAGTCAATCTAGGGTGATTATTCTGACTTCTCTGCCCCAAATAAGAGCTTTAGGGCATATATAGCTAAACAGGTACTGGGGACAAATAGAGGTTCCAACTGGTGTTAAAAATAACATAGAGGCTAAGGGAAGCCAGGGTTTCAAAGGCAGCACCCCTGCATACATATTCTGTTTGCTGTAGGTTGAGTGAGCCTTGGCTCTGAAAATGGCAGTGCAGCCTGGTGGGGGAAGAAAGTGTCTCTTGCTTGGAGCTATGCTGCAGCTCCATAACTTCAGGGGTGCTGATGGTGGAGATGGTGGAAGCAGTAATTACATTCATTGTGTGTAAGGTGTGAGACTATCATGGGCTTCCTCCTGGTTTCTTAAGCCTGGACACTTGAGAGAAATCCTATGTAATTTCCGTTTAGGGCAGCGGCTATAGCCGGTTGTAAGATTTCTTTCAACTGAGCTCTAGCAGGAACCCTTAGGGGATTCAGAAGCACCCCCAGAGCTGGTCTCAGAGGTCTCCTGGCCTACCTGCTGTGTCTACAGTTCCTGAATCTCACCAGCAGGCCAAAAACTAGCTCAGAGATATTATAACCTCAGAGCCACCTGGACAACCTCAGCCCTGCCTGGAAAACTTCAGACATGCTTGGACCCACCTCAGACCTACCTAGAGAGCAGATACATGGAAGCTGTCCAATCGCCTCCATAGAATGAGGAAGAACTTCTTACTTCTGTTTGATAGCAAGGGTCTGAAGCCATTGCCTGTCTTCGGAGTAAGTGCTTTTACCCCTAGGAGAACTCCATAGCTAAATCTCCTTAGCTCTGAGCTTTCCATTTCTTCCCCTCTCCAGGAGAATCCCCAACACCTGAAGGCCTCTGACCAAGAAATCAAGGCTGTGAAATTTGTATGATAAAGACCATAGGCATTTTTTTTTTCCATCTCCACATCTAAATTTACCACTTTGAAAGCAATTTTCCAAACATTATTCCCTGAGAATTTCAGGCAGTGTCCTGGAAAAGTATCTCCACACTGTCTCACGTCCTCTAATAATTCTTCTGCATGAGAAAGGGCATGGTGGGGGCCCCAGAGCACTGACTGTGTGTAGATATCTTTCATATACCAACCCCCCAAGTTCAAGCAAAGCCCCTGCTGAAGAGGACAGGCCCTGAGCTGACCTGCCACCATCTGCCTGTGCTATGTCACCACTTTTGCCATCCTCCTCCGACTGTCAGCTGCTCACAAATATTTTGGCAGGTTGTCTGACTGCTATTGACATTTGCTAAGCAGATTCTTGGTCTCTGTGGAAGGGAAGGGCCTTGAAGTTGGGTGACGTTCATCAGGGCCAACTCTGCTTGGCAGAAGACTTACCACTGAGGACCCAGCAGGGTGGGGAACACTGTTGGCTGGTGATGCAGCACCTTTCTGGAAGGTTCTCCACACTTCCTTCATGATGGGGTCAGTCCAGGGTAACACATTGGTGAATATATTCCAGAAGTTCACATCCGAGAGTTGCCTCCCCTGTTCAAAGCTGTGGAAAGAATGGGGTGTGCTATACCTGGGGGCTCCAGGAAGTTGATCCAACTTGATCAACTTCCTGGAGCAGAGTTGCAGCAGAGCAACAGTGGGTGAGGAAAAGTGGAAGGAATGGGAAGGCAGGGAAACTTTTTGATGGAGACACGAAATAGGAGAGGATGCTTCTGGCTATGAAAACTAAAAGCAGCCTCCTGAAGGCAGGCCTTGGAAAAAGCTTCCCCAAAAGGCCAAACTGGGGTCTATAGATAGTACAGCTTGCTCGTACACTTGCTTTGCACACAGATGACCCAGGATTAATTTCTCATATTCTATATGGCTCCCTGACCTCAAAAAGAGTGCTTCCTGACTACAGATCCCTAAGCACTGCTGGGGTGTGCCTCCCAAAATAGCTGAACATCTCTGGGTGCCCTTGAGTCCACACCTATGTGGCCACTAATGTCTCCTCTCTTCAAGCCACCTCTGCCCAGCCCATGAGGTCCTTCATCTGAAACACAAACATAATCATGCAGCATCCTTTGCCTTTCCCTTCCATGGATCGTTGAGCTTCATTAAAATCTATGTTACCAAGTACAGTCCACGTACCTCCTCAAGATGGTCTTACGTGTGCTCACATAACTGCACCTCCTGATCTGGCAGTATGCTACTCTCCCACTTTTCCACCATGTCATTCATTTTCCAGAGGTTTTTGACCCATCCTTTGGCCCTGCATGAAAAGCCCTTCTCCACTATACATGAATGACCAACCAGTTCCCCATGTCATCTCGACTGAAATGCCCCACCCTACATGGAGATTTCTGTCCCTAGGAACTTGCAGAAGGGGTTCTTGCACCTGTGTTCTTGTTCCCCCGGATGAGCAAATCAGTAGATGACACCCCTTTCTCTGTTATTCACCAGCACAATTCCTGACCCATAGGAGGTGCCGGGGCAATGACCTTTTCTGTGGACTAGACTCCATGATTCTGCTCTCTAAATTTATCTTCTGCCACTTCTGTCCCCAAACTTTGACTCTCTAGATGCCACATACTGCTCCTTCATTACTTCCAGGAGCCTTCTGTAGAGATGGAGAGAGAGAGAGAGAGAGAGAGAGAGAGAGAGAGAGAGAGAGAGAGAGAGAGAGAGAGAGAGAGAGAGAGAGTGTGTGTGTGTGTGTGTGTGAGGGAAAGGCAGGTTGGCCATCTGGTCCCCAGTCACTGCACTGAGTGACCTGTTTGTAGAGGTTGACCAGAACACCCGCATCTCAGAGGCTCAGTCTTCTGTGGGAGGCTGGGAGGCTGCAAGTGAGTGTTCACGGAGCTGCAAGGAGCCCTCATTCCACTGCCTCATGGCAGGGGGAGAAAAGGTCTCTTAGGCACGTTTGAACAAATGCCTCCTAGTTTCTGTCTCCTCGTTCCTCACTGTCACCCACATCGTTGTTGCTGGGTCTCTGTCCTGAGAAACAATGAATTGGCATTAATTCGTCATCACCAGCTCCCTCTGCTGCATGCTTCTGTGGGTATCCTCAGGAAGTGTGAGGTGTCTCCTAGTGAGGAGCAGCTCTTCAGAGGAACACCGGCAGTACCCCAGCAAATGCACATAGAGAATCCCAGAGCAGCACCAGGCAGGCAGACTGCACCTTCGCACAGCTCCTCAGGAGCAAAGCTTAAAGGATTAGGGTTTGGCTGGTAACCGTGTGGGGTGCATTAGGTGATACTGGGCAGACAGGGCAGCAAGGACTGCTCATGATTTCCAGGAAAACAAGAGTGCCTGGCTCTGGACAGAACATGAAAATTAGGGCATCTGACCCAAATGGGGCTGCTGGAGTGAAATGAGGAGAGGAAGGAGAGAACCCAGGTGTGTGTGGCAAGTTTTGTCACGCTGAGCAGGATTGTTATTAGTAATATTGGATACATTACTCCGGTACCCAGAGGGAGGGAGTTATGTTACTGTTGGAGCTGATTAGATTGGGGATTAATCATGGAGTTGGCAACGGGCCTGGCAGATATGTCTAGAGCACGCAGCAATGGGCCTGCTGAGGGGTACATCTTCAAAACCAGGCCTGCACGGAGCCTGGGGCTGTGAAGTGGGTTTGGGGCCAAGGCCCCTCCATAGTCGGACCCCCTAGAGGATTACTACACAGATCCAACAGTGCTCCGGCTGTTTGACTTTGAACAAGTCACTTGACCTTTCTGACTTGCAAGAAAACTTTTGTTGAAGAGGATAAGAAGCTTTGAGAGGCTGAAAGGACTTCCCAGGACTGTTGAGAAGTTGGGATGAATGTGCAGTGCTTTGTGGGCTGAAACCAAGAAAAAGAAATTGTGAGGCTTTCAAGAGAACGGGGTTTCCCTATAGGGGTTCTTATGAGGAATATTTTCCCCCCAATGCACTATTGCTCAGGGCTTACTCCTGGATCTGCACCTAGGTGTCACTCTTTTTTGGGTTGTTTGTTTTGGAGACACACATGAAAGTGATGAGGGGTTATTACTGACTCTGCACTCAGAAATCGCTCCTGGCATCCTCGGAGACCACATGGGATGCCATGGATCAAACTGAGGTTTGCCACATGCAAGGCAAATGTCCTACCCACTGTGCTATCGTTCTGACCCCCAGGGTTCACTCTTGATGGAAACAAGGAACTAGATGTGGTGCTGGGGAATCAATTGCAAGGCAAACAAACAGCCAATCTGCTGTCCTAGTGTTCCTTCCCTCTTGCTAACACCTTTCATTCACTCCTGAGAGGACCAGGTAGATGGAGCCCTAACCATTAGTCAATTCTCTATTTCTGTGTTAAAAATAAAAAACTATTGGGCTCCCTCTAGCCTACCTTTTAGCCCCAACAACTGAAATAGTTTAATTAAACATTGTCCATTAGAAATGGTCTCAGAGGGGGTCGGAGTGGTGGCGCAAGTGGTAGGGTGTTTGCCTTGCACGTGCTAACCTAGGATGGACAGTGGTTAGATCTCCTGGCATCCCATATGGTCTCCCAAGACAGAAGTGATTTCTGAGCACCTAGCCAGGAGTAACCCCCTGAGCATCACAGGGTATGGCCCCCAAACATAAACAATAACAACAACAAAAAGAAATTGTCTCAGAGAAGGGGCATAACAATAATACACTAATATAGCAAGTAGGTTATTCACCTTGCACAGCCAAACGGGGTTCAATTTTCCAGCACCCAACTGAGTGGTCCCAACTGAGTCAGGAGTAAGTCCTGAGAATGAATGTGCACCCCACCACCACACACATACACAAAAGAGAAGAGTCCTGAAAACAGTAGCCAAGGGGTGGCCTGGTAGTGCGCATGATACACTGCATCCCTAAAGAACTAATATTAACACTATTTATAAAAAGCTTTTGGAAAGAAGCATGGCAGAAGCAAGGTAGGAAGTCACTCGGCAGGGAGAGATGCTCTAGGGAGATGGGGATTTGCTCCAGCATCTGCTCCCCAGGTTCTCCTCAGACCTCATTGTTGTCATTCTTCCAGGATTTTCTCCACACTTCCTGGTCCTTCAGTCTCTCAGTGTCCAAATTAAGCTATGACAGTTGGAGACACGTCAGGAGGGGAGCAAGTGGGCAAAACTCTTCTAGAAGAAGGCATTAGGGGAACTATGGGGTTCTGTGGTCTCTTGAAACAACACGAACCATCCTAGAGGCCATCAGTGAAAAACAGCACTTTTGTGTCCATAGAGGTTTATCTTCTTTTTTTTAATAAAGCTACTTGCTATGACTTTTCATCATAACCAGAAATTAGGCCATTGTTCAGAAGCTGAAACCTGAAGTTCCTGTCTTGGACTTTTTTTGGAAATGTTATTGCAAGTGTCTGCCATTAAGTCCTAGAGGGTTGATCACTCTTGCAATAGGTACAGGAGATTTAGGCTGTGAGTCATTGCAAGAGAGGCCTGTTTGTGTTTTGGTTTTGCCCTTTGCCAGTGTGAAGGGGACCATTTCCTGAGAGTGCGTCATGTAGCTTGGTGCTTTGCATTGCTGCACACTTTCCTCATTAAAATGTGAGGTGGGTAGTTAGTGTCAAACCCTTTTTACAGATGGAAGTATTGAGACTCTTGAAGCCAACGACCTCCTTTTAAGCAGGTGAGGAGTACATTGGGATTTATCTTGAATTCACAACTTGGTCACTCTTTTGTGCTCTCATTGAGTATCTTGGCTATTAATCAGGACATTGGTATTCAGGATAAGACATAATATATGGTATAGATGATCCCAGCCACCAACACTGGATTTTTCATATTAGTAGAACCTCTGTGTTGGAGAACAGAAGAGTAATTACATTATTTTTTGAAGAAAGGCTAAGTTTTCCTTATGTTTTATGTGCTCTATACCATATATTCATACATCAAACTTTTATTTGACATTTATTATACCGGGTTCTGTATTAGGCATTGAATCAAATGAGATAAAGTGTCCTGATGTCCAGCTTCAAATTTAAGACCCAGCAGCAGACCCACCATAAAAGAATGATGCTACATCTGTAGTGATACAAATTTTGCTATGCACATATCAGTAGCTCACACTTAAGCTAACAGACACTTCTTCATACTTGTGGCCTCATTGGATTGTCATAAAAGGCCTAGTAGGTAGGCAAATTAAACAGGTCCCACTCTTAGAACAGAAGGGGAAACTGAGATAGAAACTGAGAGAGAAACTGGGTAGATCACATATGGACCTAGCAGAAAGGATCAGCTACTAGTTATCTGCTCTTGTTTACTGACTGGGTGCTGTAAGACAACATATTCTGGGCCCAGATGGTCCAGGTATCAATCTAGCTCTCTACTTGCTTTGCTTCATTTCCTGGGCAAATTATTTTACCTCTCTCTGCCTTAGGTTTTTCACCAAAATGGGTACAAATGTACTTAGAAGGTCATGGTCTGGCTGAAATGAACTTATCTTCACAAAATAAGAATTAATATACCTTGGGGCCAGAGAGATAGCAGTGGTAGGGCATTTGCCTTGTATGTGGCCAACTGGGGAGGGACTTGGTTCAATTCCTGGCATCCCATATAGTTCTCCAGCCTGCCAAGGACGATTTTTGAGTGCAGAGCCAGGAGTAACCCCTGAGCACTACTGGGTGTGGTCCAAAAACCAACCAGCCAAGCAATCTATCAATCAATCAAGTTTAAAAAAAAAGAATTAATATACCAAGACTTAGCATGCATTAAGCACTGTCTGTTCACCTAGTAAAAATGCAAGCCACAATGTGGTATGGATTCTTAATTTGGTGTCCTCTAGTTATATGTAGGGGACATCTCCCTAATGAAAGGAAAGGGAGCCTAGTGCCATCTAGTTTTCTGTTCCTTATTAAGTCAAAAGTAAGCTTGGGAGAAGAGGATTCTGAAACTCTGTCTTGAAACATCCTTTCTGTCCTCTAAGTGTGAGCATGGCACATTCGTGCTCCAAGCAGAGCGCAGGAACCAAAGGTGAGTTTCAGTGTCTCACTAATGAGATGGCAGCGTTCATTGTGGTGCTGAAACATTCTGCGTGGAAAATCTTGGTTTCCCAACCTTTCGATGACTCTCCCAAAGCCAGATAATTACCCAAGTGGCACCTGACCTTTCTGCCTGTTTGTCTTATTGGCTGGCATCGCTCCAGGCCTTCAGTGCTAAGCTGCTGCTCCTGTATCTGGCACATTAGGATTATTATGAAGCTAGGGGAGAGTGTTGTGTGCAGCAGGGCTGGCCAGGAGCCAACACTGTAGAACACAAGCAGGAGGTGCAGGCCGTGTCCTTCTTGGGGCCAGAGCCAGTGCCCACTTTGGTCTCTGAGTACCTAGCCAACCAGCGAGGGAAAAAGAAGGCTGGATGTTGTTCCATGGCATGTAGTGTGGTCCTTATGTCTCCCTAATCTTCTTGATGTTGTGTGACTTTAAGCAAATCAGTTCACCTCTCTTGGTCCTCTCTGTGAAGTGGGGATAACACTGACTCTGATGCTTCTCACTTGAAATCCTTTTTTTTTATTTGGGGTTTTTAGATTTTTGGGTCACACTCATCAGTGCTCAAGGGTTACTCCTAGCTCTGTGCTCAGAAATCGCTCCTGGCAGGTTCAGGAAACCATGTGGGATGCTAAGATTCAAACCAGGGCCTGTTTGAGGTTGGCCACATGCAAGGCAAATGCCCTACCACTATGCTATCACTCGGCACATTGAAATTATTATAGGTATGTGTGTGTGTGTGTGTGTGTGTGTGTGTGTGTGTGTATTTGTTGATTTGGGGCCACACTCAGTGGTGCTCAGGGGTTATTCCTGACTCTGCACTCAGAAATCAATCATTCCTGGCAGATTCGGGGGACCATATGGGATGATGGGGGTCAAACTGGACTGGCTGAATACAAGGAAAATACCCTACCTGTTGTGCTATTGCTCCAGCCCCAGTTAAAAACTCTTAATGTTCTACATCATGGCCAATTTTAAATTATCAGCTGGGTGGGCTGGCAAAGGCTTCCCTTTCCTGAGTGTCAGTGGGAGCTTCAGGAGTCTGATCTTCAGCGTGACAGGATGGTACCGCTGTGTTACCACTGTCCACAAAACATCAAGCACATCAAGGACTGAATCTAGTGATTCAAGCCATTCTCCATTAAAATGACTTTTGAAGCTTAAGTCTTTCTATGCTGCTCCATTCTCTGACCTTTTGTTTTTATTCTGCTAATGAGGGTGAGCAGTGAAAGAGACAGGAAGGTCTTGTAGTTAGGGGCTGAGGGGGCTCATGAGAACTGTGTTGTGCGTGTGATGATGCGGTGGTGGAAAGCTTGCTATGGGGATAGCAGCTTACATGAGAGCAAGGAAGAAGGACCCTACTGGCCTGTTTCTCCTCCTCACCCCAAAAGTCAAGCTGCAGGGCCGAGAGGGACATATAGAGGATAAGGCTTTACCTTGCAGGCAGCCAATTCAGTTTGATTCCCTGGGTCTACAAATGATGCCTTGAATAGAGCCAGGAGTGATCCCTGAGAGCAGAGCCAGGAGTAAACTCTGAGTAACATGAAGAAAGGAAGGAAGGAAGGAAGGAAGGAAGGAAGGAAGGAAGGAAGGAAGGAAGGAAGGAAGGGAGGGAGGGAGGGAGGGAGGGAGGGAGGGAGGGAGGAGGGAGAGAGGCAGGGAAGGTGGGAAGGAGGGAGGGAAGGTGGGAAGGTGGGAAGGAGGTAAGGAGGGAGGGAGGAAGGAAAGAAGGAAAAGGAAGGAAGAAGAAAGAAAGGAAGGAAGGAAGGAAGAAAGAAAGGAAGGAAGGAAGTAAAAAAGAAATTAGAAAGAGAAATTAAGAGCAAAAGAGAAAGGAAGGAAAGGAGAAAAAAGGAAAGAAAGAAAGAGAAAGGAAGGAAAGGAGAGAAAGAAAAAGAAAGAAATGAGAAAGAGAAAAAGTAAGAATGAAAGAAAGGAAGGAAAGGAGAAAAAGAAGGAAAGAAAGAAAAAGAAAGGGAGGAAAGGAGAGAAATAAAATGAAAGAAAAATTAGAGAAAAAGTAAGAATGAAAGAAAGAGAAAGGAGGGAAAAGAAGAAAAAGAGAAGAAAGAAAGAAAGAAAGAAAGAAAGAAAGAAAAGAAGAAAAAAAAGAAAGAAAGAAAAGAAGAAAGAAAGAAAGAAGAAAGAAAGAAAGAAAAGAAGAAAGAAAGAAGAAAGAAAGAAAGAGAAAGAAAGAAAGAAAGAAATAAAGAATAAAGAAAGAAAGAAAGAAAGAAAGAAAAGAAGAAAGATAGAAAGAAAGAAAGAAAGAAAGAAAAGAAGAAGAAAGAAAGAGAAAGAAAGAAAGAAGAAAGAAAGAAAGAAAGAAAGAAAGAAAGAAAGAAAGAAAGAAAGAAAGAAAGAAAGAAAGAAAGAAAGAAAGAAAGAAAGAAAGAAAGAAAGAAAGAAAGAAAAAGGTAAGAAAGGTAGGAAAGGATGGAAGAAAAGAAAGGAGGGAAGGAAAGATGAACGGAAGGAAAGTCCAGATGTCAAGCTGAAGCACATACAAAGCCAGATCAATATGACCAGGTCATCCACCCACAGTAACAGGAAGAGGTTGAGAGGTGATGGATGGCAACATAGAGGCACCAGGAGAGATCTTCTGAGTGAAGGTACTGGATGCAGGAAGGAGCTTTTGAGGTATTTTGGGGACACAAGTGGGGAGGTGGGATTAAGGGCAGGGCAGGCAGGAGGTTTAGTGCTTGCCCCCATGCTGGCCTCACATCAGCCAGCCCTGTAGGGTCCACAGCAGCCATTTGAATGCACCACTTCCTTCTGCTCCTTTCCTTCCTTTAATTGATTTAAACTTTTTGATTAAGTGACAGCTTTCATCACTCCTGGCAGCTGCTGAGAGACAAGATAATTTATAGAGGCATTGACACTATATGATTAGAACAAGTGCAGTAAATAACAGATGAGAAGATGCCGCTCACCAGCCTGAAGGCCCACCTCTCTTCAGTCCCCAAGAGTCCCAGGTAGCTGAACTATGGGTCAGCACAGAACCAATCCTTTCCTAGGTGTCAAAGGAGGAAAACCATTATCCCTAGACCCACAGACCTGTCCCAAGCCTTCCAGCAAACACCTCATTCTCTCCTCTTTCTCTCTCTCTCTCCCTCTCTCTCTCTCTCTCTCTCTCTCTCTCTCTCTCTCTCACACACACACACACACACACACACACACACAAAGACACACACACACAGACACAGAAACACACACATATACCAATGGTTCTTTAGAAGTCCTCTAGTCAGAAATCCTTTGTAGGGTGCTGGAACCTTCCTGGGTGCAGAGTCCAGTCAGACACATTCTGGAATGC
Source organism: Suncus etruscus (assembly GCF_024139225.1). Lineage (NCBI taxonomy): Eukaryota > Metazoa > Chordata > Mammalia > Eulipotyphla > Soricidae > Suncus > Suncus etruscus. The sequence continues at coordinate 107,455,281 of NC_064858.1, forward strand.
AGGAGGTCTTAAGTCAGTCCCTTCCTGCCAACCACAAGACCTCATTCATTTCCACTGGATGGTAGGAACATCCTCTCATGTTCTCCCTGTGTCTTTTTGTGGAAACACACTTTGAGTCTACAAGGATGCCTGCAGTGAGAATGGTAATGAAACCACTCTGAAAGATATAGGCATTCCCTACTCTCCTCACCTATTCAGAATGACCAAGGTCTCCAGTTCCTCAGGAATAGACCTTGTTATCCCTTCCCCATAGCCACCAGGAATATTTGTGAGTCAGCCTGACTCTGTGCATGAGCAGGTTTGCCCATATCCCACCCTACTCAGAATGTTTCTCTTCATTATTAAATCAAATTATATTTTAAAATCTGTCATTCAGTATAGCAGGAAAAACACTTGCCTTGCATGTGGCAAACCTGAGTTTGATACCAAGTATCATATATGATCCCTGCATGCCACAGGGAGAATCCCTGAGAAGAGAAATAGGAGTAAATCCTGAGTACTACCATGTGTGACCACCCCCCAAAATAAAAGCAAAACAAAAAAAATTGTCCTCTAAGTTATATAGTTGCACTAATGTTAATGTTTATAGTTTGATGTCAACAGTTACTCTAACTTCATGATCCCAAAGGTGCCCAAAGTCCTCCAGCATGGTCCTTCGGTCACCTCTAGCTCACTCCTTCCTCTCCCCACTTAGAGTTCAGAAGATAAAGGAACACTTCACCTGAGAGAAACATCCCACCGAATCACAAGTAGTTCTCTGAGCAGGTGATTTTCTTGTGTGTGTGGGGAGATCCTGCACATTTATAATTAGCATTTTTCAGGCGAGATTAAGTCAGTGACACTCATTGGGTAAATTCTGAACAACTTGGTGTTAAATGGAAGCTGAGTTCTGTTTTGTACTCTCCTAAAGTGGATTCTGTCAAAGTCCCCAGGAAGAAGGAAACCATCTCCCCAGTAGCTCAATGAAGTCTCTGAGGTTGCAGAAGATTAAGTAGACAAACATACATGAAGATAAGTAATGTATCATGTCACCCTCAAGGGGATTGCTGGTTAGCATGGGAGGAAATGAAGTCACTGAGGTTCCTATTGAAAAATTATAGTTTGTGACTTTTCTTAATGTGGGTGACAGACACATGGAATACCGAGAGAAAACTCAATGAAAGATGTACTCAGGAATATAAGGAGATATCTGTGTCATACTTTTCCCTACCCTCTCCTCAACTCCATTGCATGATGCTCAGACCTTAAAAGACATTTCCATGAACATATTGCTAAATGAAAGAGGGGAAATTATATTATTCCTTGCCTTAGTTTCCCTACCTTACAACAGAAAGAAGCTTGCTGGTTTGAGTTCTTAGAGGACTAAACTACACCTTACGAGAAATCAGGAGAAAAAGGGAAATTATCCTTTAGATTCTGATCATTGAATTAACTGTTGTGATTTATGCATAAGTAGGTTCCTAGGATGTGTGGGAGATGATACATTGAGGTGTACTGTGCCTCTGTGACTACATCTCACATATCTGAGGCACAATGCCAAACCCAAGAAGTGAAGCTGGTCCAATGGGTACATAGAGCAGTCCCCATGCAGGTTTGTATCGACAGAACCTCAGCACGCCTCGATTTTTATCCTGTTCACTGCCAGCCAGACTAGGTATCCCTCCCGACCACCACTACCTTGGCAACCACTAAATTGTCCCCCGTGTCTATAATTTTGTCTTTGTGTTCCTCTGATGAAAAAAAAATATCCTAGTTACTTCATCTGTGAAATTATACCATTTTCTCCTTTACTCATAAAGGATATTTCTCCTAGACATAGAATTTGGGTTCTTTTTTTACTTAACTCTTTTTTCTGTTTGTTTGTTTTTTGGGGGAGGCCACACCCATTTGATGCTCAGGGGTTACTCCTGGCTAAGTGCTCAGAAATTGCCCCCTGGCTTGGAGGGACCATATGGGAGGCAGGGGGGTCAAACCGCCATTTGTCCTTCGCTAGCGCTTGCAAGGCAGACACCTTGCCTCTAGCGCCACCTCCCCTGCACCCACTTAACTCTTTAAAAATGTTACAGAATTAAACGAAAAGAAAAAAGTTACAGAATATTATTTTATGTGGTCTATTGTTTGATCTTCAAATTCACTGATACTTTTCTCTGTTTTTCCCATTATACTACTGAGCCCATTTATTGATTAAAAAAAGTTTTGTTGTTGTTTTAATTTTGGGCCACATCTGGCTGTGCTCAGGGCTTTTTTCTGGTGCTTCATTCAGGGCTCATGTTTGGAGGGCTTGGAGACCAGATGGGATGCTGGGATCGGAACTGGCTTGGCTTTCTGCAAGGCAAGCAAATGCTCTACCAGCTGGACTATTGCTTGACCTAATTTTCAACTTTTTATTTGTTGTAGTTTTATAATATTTCATTTCATTCTTTATTTATCCTTTTCTCATATGTTGGTTCTCGTTAAAACTTTTGGTTTTCCATTATTTCATTGTTCCAAGCATGCATACAATTCCTTGTAGACTGGAGGTTCTTTAGGATAACTGCTATTATCTTTTCCTTGTCAGATAATTCTAGTATCTGGGTCACCTCCGTATTTGTGTCTTTTCTCATTTGAGGTTACATATTTCTGGTTCTTGCTCTGATGAGAGGTTTTGATCGAAACAAGGAATTCTGTTATGAGATTCTAGGTACTGTTTTTAAATATTACGTTATAGCCGATTTCTTTTGGCACCAGCTCAGCGAGGAAGGATGCCACCTCATTACTTTCAGTTGCATTGAAAGTCTTGGTTCCCTAGTTTGCTTTCACTGATACTCGGGGATTTTAAAATATTATTAGTCGAGTTTAGGCCCCAACTTTAACTGCATTAACCACTTCTCGGTCACCATCACAAAGAAGGTCCTTGTTACCTTGTTACTACCGCCCAATGTTTCTGGTTCAGTGGCCTCTATACAACCTTGGCAGAACCTTGTTCCTGAAGGTCAATGTGAAAATATCTTCATAGCCTGGTCTCCAATGTGAATAGGGCTGGGAGTCTCGTTAGCACCCCGCAGGGAAGAATGCTCTCACTCCCCAAATGCAATTGTCTGACTCCATTGTAGCAAGAGACATGGGGTGCTTCTCTAGGACCTGACTGGGATGGTCTTTTTCCCCACTTGGCCTTTGCTAGAAAATGTAGGGGATGAATGTAGATTTTTTTTCCTGCTTGATTTGACTCATGTAGAATTAGATATTGTTTTCCACATTAATTAAAAATGATCTGAATAAATATTTCTCCAAAGAACATATTCAAATGGCCAATGAAAATGTATGAAAATATGTTCAGTATCACCTTAGAAAGTTTTTCTTGCTAAGGGACTCCTTGCTAACCTTTGGGTAAGAAAAATCAACTTCAAGTGGGGCTTTGTTGGTATGTCCTCACCCACTGATATTTCCGAATTGTTCAAAAACCCAGAGAATAAACCCTGATGCTGCTTCTTAGGTCCCAAGTTTCTTCTCAGGAAGTCAGTCTGTCTTTTTCTCTCCATCGTTGAGTCCTTTTATGTTTTCTTTACATATATAAGATTGAGGAATGTTAGTTGCACTTAGTGGGAAAAATAGAAGGAAATATATATAATTCTGTCTTTCTGGAACCAAACATCTCCAAGTCCCATTATTATTATGGAAAGAATTCCATTCATGTTTCATTTCTCTTTGCTAACTAGTGAAGCCTTAATCATTTTAATAGCAGATACATTTGTGAATGAGTGAATATTGTTTTTATACACAAGGGCTTCTCCCCCTACAATCTTATTATAACATATCTGGTCTTTCCAGAGTAACAGCTATAACCTCAGATAAGTAATATGCTGTCGTCTACCATAACACTTTATTCCCCCGCAGCCCCATGCCTCAGTCATACTAACCTCAAGTATATTTTCTTTGTGACCATTCAGAATCATAAAATTAATTTTCTACTTGTATTGACACTTTTCGGTCCTAATGATCACTAATTTCAATTCAAGCTTATGTGACCAAATGTGCCTTTGTCTAATTTGTCCTTATGTCCTCATCAGAGCTTCTCACTTTAAAAACTCTTCTTGGGTAAAATAGCTTGCTGTGGTGGAAAAACAGAGCTTGGTTTTCAGTGAGAATATGTAGGTTCCAGTTCTCATTATCCACTAACCATCCAATCTTCTTATTTCCCAAAACCTCTGATTTTGCATCATTAAAATGAGGAATAGAAAATTATATTACCCATATGGACTTCTCTATTGGAACCACTTTTACGGTCAGGCTGCTCACCTCTTACAAAATAAAAAATGTTTCCAGACTAGACGGTTGAAAACAAAGGTGTCCTGTGAGGCCCGATTCCTTGATGATTATCTGCAATTGGATAGGGACCAGCACTACATACAGAATTTCCGTCGAGGCTCCTAGTTTGTGTTTCTCACCATAATTTTCCAATTTTGATGACAGTTGTGCTTGGAGTGATACCAACTTAGAAGGATTGTGGTTCACTTTTTCCTTTGGAATGGAGAAGTCTCAGGGCTGTAGTGATAGAACAGCTAGGAGGGCATTTGCCTTGCTTCTGGCCAACCAGGGTTCGAGCCCTGCATTCCATAGGGTCTCCTGAGCTTGCCAGGAGTTATTTCTGAGCACAGTCAGGAGTGACACCTAAGTGCTGCCAAGTGTGGCCCCCAAATCAAACAAACAAACAAAAGATGCTTCATCCAGGATCTTCTTCTCTGTTGCAAACATAATCTACTGTCCCTTTGGGGAGGCAAAAATCTCAGGTTCAATGTGTAGAATCTGGTCAGATCACGGGAAGGTTAGGAAGAAGGTGAGAAAGAAAATGGAGTGGAAGGGAAGGCAGAGCAGGCAGAGAACTAACAGAATGGAGAGATAAATGAGCAAGATGCTTTGGGGAGACAGGAAAGCAAACAGAGGAGAATTTTCGAGCGGGTGGGATGTATCATCCTCACCTGTCAGCCGCCAGGCCTCAGCAAGCTGGCAGCTTCTTCTCACAGACTCTGGGTTGGTTTTAGCTGCCAGCTTGGGAGGGTGGGGCTCTGTCTCCCGCTCCTATCAAAGTGAGCCGAGGGACAGGGCCCCACCTCCACAACAGTGAGGCCAGTTGGGCACGACACATTGTCAACTGCTGAACCCTACAGGCACCCTGACAGCAGCCCAACACCCACTTCTTTGATTTTTATTTTCCCAGCATGAAAGGACATAAAGTAACTTTATATCCTTCATTATGTCCTACAATCACTGAGTTGTATCGCTTCAAGCACTTTTCAAGAACAGGGGCCAGAGAGATAGTACAGGGGTTCAGGTGTTGCCTTGTGTGTGATCCTCAACATCTTTTAGAGTTGCCAGAGCACCCTGAGCCAAGAGTGGCCCTTTCGTATTAGTGGATATGGCCAACTGCTCCCCCAAAAAGAGTTTTTCAAAAACAGAATCCCTGCAAGGTCTTGGCAGTTGATCTAGTTGTTATTTCCAAGGAACCATGACTTCTAAGGGTCTCTTTGTGCAAAGGATGCCATAAGCAAATGTTTAAATGGAATGGAATAAAAAAACCCACATACCTGGAATGAAAAGCTCTTGGACTCTATGTTTGTACATGTGTGTGCATGTATGTACTTAGCATGCATGTTTTCCAAGAGATGATGAGGTTGGTTTCCCTTTCATTTTTTGCTCCTCTTGCCTTCTGAGTGTCTCATCTTTCTTCCCTTATAATCCTCTGTAGGACATGAGCCCCAGCCCCTTCTGAGTGACTTCCAAGGTCGAAGAAACTTTGCTGCCCTTGTGGACAGGGCCTGGGCCATCGCACTCATGTACCCTGGGTTCTTGCTGTTTTCCTTAGCAGCATCCACAGTTATCTAGCCTCTTAGGCATATTGGGGTATCAGGAACAAATAGGAAGGAAGGAACAGGGGAATTGCAACCTGTTGTTCCATCCCCCACCATAATATGACTGTCACAAGGTGGGAATGAAATCAGATGTTGCTCTGAATTATTATAAAAGGGGGACTCGAAATCACTCATGCTCCGAATACAGTCAGATCACCAAGATCCTTTGGGAACAAGACACTCAAAGACTCACTGAAAATTGGGGAATGGGAGAATGGAGATGAGGAATGCACGCTTCACTGTCCCACTGGCAGAAATCTTAGATAAAGACTAAGGGAACCAGGTTCTAGGTTGGCTAAGGGGCAGAATTCCTCGGACTTGAGAAGTTCCATGAGAAACCAAGCAGGGCCACTCTTGCTGGTAGCCCTGGTCCTTGCCACTGTCTTGTCCTTTACCCTTCAAACCAAAGCCCCCAGTAGCAGTGTGCCGAGATGAATTTCCCTGAGAAGTCCTGCAGCAGAGGAGTTGCACTGATCTACAAGTCGCCCTGTCTCCACACTCTGAGACTTTCTCTAGTGGCCCGTCTCATGGTTCCTGAAAATATGCCTCAGTGGGGGAGACAAGAACTAGAATCTCCTTCACATAAAGTCCCTGAGAGAACTGTTGCCTGTTGTGTTAAATAAATAACGATGGGGCTGGATGGTGGAGGATGCCATCCAGCCCACGTGGCTCTGCAACCTCCATGCAGCCGGCGAGTTCCAGGCCCAGGTGAAATCACTCACACGCAGGCGTCAGGAAGAATCATCTTTATTCATGCCCTAGCCACCACAGGTGTGTGGCCTATGTCAACCTTTTAAGCATTCAGCTATATTTTGCTAGCCCTGCATCTTATCTCCTGTTAGCCATCTTCCCTTTGGGCTCCATGCGGCCCAAAGATCCAAAAGCCAGGAAGCCAAGCCGGGCCAAGAGAGAAACGGCCAAAGGCCCAAAAGGGCCGAATCCCCTGGCTCAGAGGTTTATCTATCCTTTTCCAGACCCCTCCCAGAAATGGGAGGTCTTGCAGGTAGTTACACCTATTATCCGGTTCCCAAAACTCCTCCCAGATATGGGTGGGTCTTGGGGTACACCACAGTTGCCTTTCAGCTGACAAGTCAGGTTGGAGACAGCTGGGCATGGAAGTTCAAGGCTCTGTACTGAGATGGCATCTCTTTCCACTCTTTTGTTTGGCAACAGGCAGACCTGGGCTCGTAGCCATTTCTTCCAATCAAATTCGGCCCTGATCCCCATCACCCACAGAACCATTGAGCAGGTTAATAGGCAAAACATCTGGTGAACTAAGACAAAGGTATTGTAGGTGAATGTCAGCCCTACATTCAATAGCTTAGAACCACCAGACATAAGCATCACCATGATCTTATTATACTTATCAGTCTCTTTATTCCCTTTTTCACATTCAGAAATAGGGCCAGAGAAATAGTCCAGGAGTGAGGTGCTTGCCTTGCGTGTAGTTGATTCCAGTTAATTCCTGCCACCCTATATGGTCTCCTATGCAGAGCCAATAGTGATTCTTGGATGCCAAACCAACCCAAACTAGCCAAATATTCGGAAATAGAGGTAGGGCTAAGGAGGTAGCTTAAGGGGTAGAGCATATGCTTAGCATACTCGGTGCTCTGAGTTCAGTCCTTTCATATTATGGTTATCACTAGGAGAGGGTACTGGACACCCTAAGTAGTTGTTTTTTTTCTATATATATAAAAATAAGAAATGGAGGTTCAGAGAGTTAAACACTTGTCCGAGGTTGCACAGCTAGAAGAGATGCCAGGATATGTAAGTACGGGAAGTATATTCACTGGGAAAGTTCTCCACTATCTCTGATTTACAGCAAGAAAAATAATACTGTCCTTGGTAGCAGACTGGGCCTCTCCTACCCAGTATCTCCCACCCCCACCACCAGACCTTCCCCTGGCAGGTTAGGGTCTTTGACAAATAAATATGTAGATGAAATTGGAATTATAATCTAAAAGACTAAGAAAGAGAGACCCTCATTAATTTAGATCAGTCAACTCCTGGTTCACCCATTGCTTTTTGGCAGAATAAATGAATGAATGAACGAAGAAATGAAACCAATTTAATAAGCTGAGAATCTTCTATCTCCATGCTTTCCCCTTTGCTGCTTAACTTGCCATATGAATTTATTGCTCCTGCCAAATGAAGTCAGTTGAGATGGAAATGTTAATTTATTGGACTAGACGTGTGTCAACACAGCTCTGATAAAATGCTTCTACATGCCATTCCAGAGCCCACTGTCTCAAAATCACTTACTGTACCCTGAAAAACAGTTCTGCTTACATTTCAGGGCTGTTTCTGGCCAGATCTAGCCCCTTCCTGCCATTTCTTGCTAGTTCCACTACCTCTTTATAAACTGATAGAAGTCTCTTGGGTCCCCCAACATCATTCTATCCTCTTATAGCTCTGTCTTGCCTGCAAGATTATTCCCACCTAAAAGGGCTGAGCATTAGCTCACAGAACCTTCTCTGATCGCAGAACACTCAGCAGAAGCACGGCCCCCACTGCTTCCCTGAACTGGAGATGAACTCTCCTTCCTCTTCTCCAGGCTCATTTGCATTCTGCCTTGCTCTTTTATCATTTGAATATCCAATATCCCATTTGAATATCCAATATCCTTTTGCTGAACTCCTTGAAAACTGGAACCCTCTAATAAACTTTTAATTCAATCCCCTCACCACCATCCACCGCATCCACACTCAATGCAGCACTTTGCAGAAGGGAAGTGTAATGATATTGTGTTTTATTCCCCAAGAGAATGGACTTCCTGGTAAAGAAGCTCCAAGTCCAACTTCTGCTTCCATCATTGACAGACTGGTTTTTTGAATCAGTGACCAGACCTCACTGGGCTTTTTAATACATAAGACATAAGAGTCCACATCCCTGTATGAAAAGAATAAATTGATTTAGCGCATCCCTACATGACAGTCTCACAAATTGCCTGTTTCTTTTATATTTGCTACACTTCACTGGGCACCATCACTTTCAATATGTCTTCGAATGGGATGGATGCTTAGGCAATAGAAGCTTCCAGTTCCTGCCTGATTCAAAAGGGAGTTGAATGAGATGACCAAGGGTAAGACCTAGGCGGGCTGAGATGACCTGGCTGGTTGAGGTTAAGTGGATGCCTGGATTGACCATGATGGGGGCTTGAACATTAAACACATTCTCACCTCCAGTTCCCAAGGAAGATTTGCATCTTTTCAGATGGTAATAGATGATCTGAGGTGATAAAAACAGAACTGCTCTGTGGTTCAGAATTTTAATTCAGAGCCTATGGATGAGGATGAGGCAGAATTGCCCCTGGTGTCTTGAACATCCTTAGGGGCCAGAGACCCTGCAAAACTCACTGGAAATCTCTTTTTCAGCACCATGTTCTCACCATATTGAAACCACCTCTTCCTGGCCAGCTCGTTCTCCAGGCCAGAGGTTCTGCTTCTTCATCTGGGGATCCTCAGTGTCAAGTATCTGTGTCTAGAACATGACGTGCTTGACCCAGTGTTGAGTGAAATGATCAGATCTTGGTTCATTGAGGTTAGAGAGCTAGTTCAGTGAGAAGGAACTAGCCCTGGTTCGGTTGGCCTAGGAGTCCATCTCTGATACCACATATGATCCCCTGAGCACCAATGAGAGTGACACTGAGCACCACTGAATGTGGATAAAAAATTACATGAAATAAAAATTCATTAATTCTCAGGCATTGGACTAGCCAGCAGCCTATGGAGTCTCGGCCCACACTCAGAGTCACAGACCTTAGTGCTCGGAATCCCTGGTCACAGAGTCAAGTGGGCAAAAAGAACATAGTGACCCTAAGATGGTTCATGCAGACTGTGCTGTGATCTGAACCCTGAAGAGGGTGGACTGTCCACATCCATGAGTCAGTACCAGCCCAAAGTTCATCATAGATTGAGGGATCCTGGATTCTGTCAATGGAAACCTGGGGGACGGTCCCATCTCAGAAGCTCTTCACATGGGCTACTTACTGTAGGCTCCTGCCAAGAGTGGTGAATGAAGTCAGACCTTCCTCCAAGGCTAATGGACAGGACACAGGAATGCATGTGCATCCTCATGCCTGTGGCAGCCATACCTCACCACATCATCATGCTCATGTCTAATTTCTTTCCCTGGATCTTCTGTCTTTTTCCTTCCCTTCCCTTCTCAATCTTTTTCCTGTGTCTTTCTCTGTGCCCCTCCTCCTGACAAATATATTCTCTACTCCTTGTGCACATAACATTTCTACCTAAGCTTCCCACTTGGGCTGCCACCCTGGTTCTTCTTCAGCCCCTAATTGAACCCACATATTCCCCCTACCCCTTCCCTACCCCTGTGGACTGTCCTGTGCCTCCATTCCAAAGATGTTTGGTTTGCATCACAGGGGTGGAAATGGCTGTCACATTTTATTTTTACCAAGCCCCACAGCAAATGCGAATTTAAAACAAGTCAGAGCAGGTACAACATCAATATCATCATAAGAATGAACCGAACAACAGTCACAGACTCAGGAAGCTGAGCCCCAGTGGCTGGCTTGAGCCATGCTATTGGACAATGGCATCCTTGTCCCCACTGCCTGGCCCCGACATGTCCATCTGAGCCATCTGACACTGTGGCTCCTGTGAGCTCAGTTTCTCACTTTCCCCCTTCATTTTCCTTCTGTCCCTCCCCAGGCTTTTCTTTTTTTTTATAGCTCTACTTTTTGTCTCCAAGATTCTCCTGACTGCTGGCCAAATGCATTTTCCCAGCCAGGCTCATTCTGTCTTGCCCTTAGTCACCTCTGTCCACAGTTGCTTCCCATCTGTTTCATGCTGGTCCCCTATTTCCGTTGCCACCCTCCACCCCTGCAGCCCAGGTTTCAGACTTATTTGTTATGGAGAACGTGTTTCTCCTTGTCCTCCAATCTCAGCTCAGGTGCCTTTTCCTCACAGAGACCTCCCCTGACCTCCCCTTTTTTATCTTCTAAGAGCTTGTCCCTCTTGAAATCAATCATCTGATTGTTTACTTCTTCATTGTCCTCCTCTTCTCATTCCAGTAGGACTGTGAGGGCCTCTTCAACCCTTTTACCTTTTCTTCTCTTTGTCATTCATGTTCTGAACAAAGGGAGCCTCAGGGAAGGCAATCCACCTGAAAGGAGAACTTGGGGTCTGGGAGGTCCTTTGTCATTTTTCTCAGTATTAACCCACTTAATCCTTATCATGAGGTAAGACGCTATAAACTCGATTTTGCAGCTGTGGCAAAATTCTAAGGCACAGCATTTCTGTAACTTGACTCAAGTCCAAACACCAGTTAGTGGCAGTGGCCTCTGGATTCAAACCCAGATATCTCACTCTACAGCTGGTTCTTCACCACCACAGTAAGTTTCTAAGGGAACAAACCAGGCAGGAGTAGAGCTGGACGGGGACAATCCCTTCGAAGCCAGAGGAGGGATGTTTTGTTTACCTGACACTACCAGGTGCTTGAATTCGATCATTTTCATTTTATTACAGCTCTTGGAAAAGGGTTTTGAGAAAGCATCACCTTATGCAAACGAGAACCCAGATGATCCAAGGCTGGAATCAGATCAAGTCTCCTGCTTCAAAGGCAATGAGTGCTCATTGGGCCTTCCTGAAACCTTCTTTCTCGCCAAAGTCCCTCCTTCTGACACAAGTCCTGTTTTGGAAACTCTTATTGCAGGCATGCAGGACCTATGCGTGTTTAGAATTGCCTAGATGCATGTGTAGCCACATGCATGAAATATTGCAGGTCAGACCCCAGGCAGTGGTGTCACTTCTGTTGGAAGATGAGGTCAAGTTCACTCAGGCCCTTCTGAGTTGGGATGAGTTTCCCAGTCCTGAACGTGTCCTTGAGAACTCACTGCCCTGATGTCTGTTCTTCTACCCATGCATATCCTGGGCTGAGCAATTTCCAAGGTCTGTGGCCCACTCACTGTCCCTAACCTTGACCTCAAGGCCCCTCCATGACAGCATTTAGAACTTGAACCTGGACTGTGGTCTCTGCTTTGGCTGACTTTAGGGGAAGAGAGGGTGTCCCTAGTAACCTAATCTTTGAGAAGAGGGCCCAGCTACTTTTTAAGATTCATCAGGAGGCAAAGTCTGATGGCTCCCATCAAAACTTTCAGAGCCAGAATTCCTATATGTGTGTCCCTTTTTGTCTCTTGATGATTTGTGACTTGGCTACGAGGGGCGTCCTGGCAGATGAAAAGGGAGAGGTAATGATGCTGTTAATCAGAGACACTAATCCTTGCTAATGCCTCATCCCTCCCAGGTAGCAGGATGCTCTAATTCCGTTCAGAAGGCACATCTCCTTGAAAAGGCCCTTGAGAAGTGAGTGATGTGAGTGCCTGGAATGGGAGAAGGCTGGCTGAAGCAGGAACTCTGCATGGGCTACTTGGCCAAGCTCCTGTTTCTTCCCACCCACCCCCACAACCCACACACAGCAGCCTGTGGCAGAAGCTGCCTAGGGAGAGTTCTGGGAAGATGTTCTTCCAGATGCATATTCTATCACCTACCCTGTGTGAGTGCTGGGCTTGTAACTGGGACTTCAGTAATAGCAAACGTTGGTACCTTCGCTGGGGTTATACTGAGTAGAGGAATCCTCAAGACTTAAATCCGTTTCCATGCATGCATATGCATGCTTGCATATATGCAAACACACATATACAAACACATGTGAGGACATGTACACACGCACACACACACACACTGTGGTCCCTGTTGTAATCTGATGAGGTTTCAGCACCCCATCCCGAAAGCCCTGATAAGATTGGTTTTCAGGGGCCAGAGAGATAGCATGGAGGTAGAGCATTTGCCTTGCGTGCAAAAGGACAGTGGTTCGAATCCTGGCATCCCATATGGTCCCCCGGGCCTGCCAGGAGCATTTTCTGAGCATAGAGCCAGGAGTAACTCCTGAGCACAGCCGAGTGTGACTCAAAAACAACAACAACAACAATAAAGAAAACATTGGTTTTCAGTGGAGGTGGTGGGAGATTTCAGAGTGAGGCCATCAAAATTGCATCCCCCACTACATTTTCTTTAACCATTGGTGAGTTTCTCTGCATGACAGACCTGAGAGTGACAATGTGCTGAGACTTCTGGGCCTTTAACTTCATGGATTTTATTTCAAGGTATAGGGTATAGAGTGTCAACTCTTGATGCTGTCTAGAGGAGGTTTTCATAGAGGGGTCCAACCTCTGTTAACTCCTTCAAGGGGGACAGCACCAGAGCCATGAAAACAATTCTACATCTATACTTTAAGGCAGCGCTGTGTGAAGAAAACTGGTTTAGAGTAAAGGCAGACAAGAAGTAAAGGAGGAAAAGCCTAACCCAGGGTGTAGGCTGGTTCCCTCTGCAAGGAGAAGTTGAGCGAAGAAGTTGCATCCCTTCGACTGGGAATACCTTGGCATCCAGAGTGAGCCAAACCACTTGTGGGTACCACTAAGTGCCAGCTCATGCTGGCCACACTGAGTCTTAGTGCTGAGATTATCAACCCAGCTAGCCTAGCTGCTGAGAGTGCTCAGAGTCCATTCTGCAGGGGCCTTCCTGACCCCTTAGGGTCAGTCGGTAGCTAGGGGCCCCTCGAAACCATACATATAAGTGTGTACTGGAGCTCAGTAACTTGTGTTAGAAGGGTCTGTCTGGAAGGGCCATTTATTGCATAGATCAGAAAACCCCAAAGCCCAGAGGAAAATCCCTTTCCCCAAACCTGTGAAACCCTTTCTCTCCAAATCCTAACTTTAGAGCAGAAATTCAGTGTGATCTTTTTCTTCTTAGATCTATTAAATACCAAACTGGATTTTCCAGACAAAACCCATATATCCCAGAGCCCAACATTTTCCAAGAAGTCCAGGTGTCAAGTTTCCATACATTATTTTGTTGGTTGGTTGGTTGGTTTTGGGGCCACATCCAGTGACGCTCAAGGGTTACCCCTGGCTCTACACTCAGAAATAGCTCCTGGCTTGGGGGACCATATGGGACGCTGGGGGATCGAACTGCAGTCTGTCCTAGGTCAGCCATGTGCAAGGAAAATACCCTACTGCTGCACTACCATTCTGGCCCCAAGTTCCCATACATTATTTCAAGGTTTACTGTTCTATCTTGACTGGAAAGGACTTTAAAACATAGGGCAGGAACTCTGTCTTCTAAGCTCACACTCAATTCTCAATCAGTTTTAATGTTAAGGAAATGTTAAAGTCACAGTGGTAAGGAAAAGAACAAACTTCTTCAGATTTGAGAGTGTTAGAGCAGGTAAGGTGCTTGGCTTGGATGCAGTAGATCTGAGTTCAAGTTCTTAAGCACCATACAGTCCTCTAGCACCACCAGGAGTGATCCCTGAGCATGAGCCAGCAGGATGCCATGAGCACTGCCAGATGTTGCCCCAAATAAAAACAATTCAAAAGAGTTATTCCTGAGGGCAGAGTCAGGAGTAAGTCCTGAATATCACTGCATATGGCAAAACAACAACAACAAAAAAACCCAATACAACAAAACACAAAAACTAAAAGACAAGCATTTTTACCACTGTGAATAGCATAGCATCCATTACTTGCTAAGAGATTTTGTCTCTAGAGTCCAACTTCAGTTCAATCAGAGACAGACATTGTTCTGTTCACCACTGATTTATGGAGAACTTAATCTACTTGATCTACTCTCTCTGGTCCCAATATGGCTTTTCCTGATAGCATCGATGTGGCTAAACCCCTATTCTTCTTCATGCTAGGAAAATTCAGCTGGACATGGTAACCAGTGTCAGGCAATTAAGTGTATGAAGACCATTGTGTGTGCGGTTAGGTAAAAGTTAGCTCAAAGGAATGGAGCAGAGATGGGAGACAGGTACCATTCTAGGCATGAGATAGTACAGAGCTGAGAGTAACCTTTAAGCACTGGTGGGTGTGACTCGAAGCCCCCAAATGAATAAATAAGTGAAAATTCAAGAGGAAACGTGAATAATATAATGAAACTGCCTAAGTGTGAGTAATGAAAGGGTCTACATGTGAGGAATGGGATGAAATGAAAGAGTTGTGGGCCCAAGTGAGACAGAGACCCTCACTCATTCCCCCGCCCCATCCTTCCATTTCCCTTTCCTGCTCCCTCTGTTCTCTGTCTGCCATCTTGGAAAGCTAATGTTTCTAGCTGCCACCATTCATTCACTTGAGAGATTGAGCAGGGAGACCACACACACACACACACACACACACACACACACACACACACACTCATCTCTTCCCAGTGTTAATGAATGAGGCAGGGTGAGGATGATGGGGTTGATTGGGGTCACCTTCATGCCCAGACCTATGTCTGGTGTCCTGCTAACAGAGCAGCTTTCTGTCACCAAGTATTATTCTCCAACTGACTTCTCAAAGTTGTCATGGCTTTTTTAGTCTTTCTAAAGTACTGTGCTGGATCAAGGTGAGAGCAGACAGTGACCCTGGGGCCCCAAATAGTCTAAGTCCTGTCTAGTGTCTCCTTTAGCAAGCAAGCAAGCAAAATCTTTATTTGCTTTCTATGTCCCTTTAAGCACCATTTATGGAGCATCCTGGTGGACTTGGAACTATAGAAGCACAAATCAGAGAGAGAGCTTTTAATCTTGTTTATAGACCCTCTTTCCAGTGTGCTGGATTGAGCCAGATTAGTGGGATTTTTTGCTGGATTATAAGGCAGGTTGCTTCACATCAGCTAACCCCTCTGATCCCAGTTAACACAGAACTATTAGGTTTCCTTAGCAGCTATTTCTTCTGTGTGTTGTGAGAGTTAAATCACATTTTATACAAGCAGTTCTTTGGACATTTCTGGAGTGAGGTACATGCTCATGGGTGCCTGGAATGCTCAGCTGCAGGAAAGTCAGTCCTATTTTAGTCGAGTCTTGTGCACTGAATTAAAGATGGCATAAGAGCCAAAAAGGTAGATGGCCCCGGGAGATTAACAGAGTTGAAATGCCAACAAAATAATTTTATTTGCTTTTAAAGAAAATTCTCAGCATATTTTAGTCATAAACTGCCCCATTGGAACATTCATAAAATTTAAAGTTAGCAAAAAAACTTCACAAGTAACTTGTAAGTATTTACAAAACATGTCATTGTTCTGGTTTGTGTTAACTGTCTGGGGACTACTGCTATGGGCTGTTCTGTGCACGGCACACCCAATCATTTGATGACTTTTGAAAGGAATGCTTCACAAATGTGAAAACATAAGGCCCGTAAACATAAGACGCACTTGATAAATATCAAAAGCAAATTAGAGTTCACATCTGGTGAAAGTCTTCACACTTGCAGTTTCACATTAGCAACGGAAATCTTAGTCTCCATTCTTATTTTGAAGGTCACATGGGACTCACAGGGACTAGAGAGGCCCACAAACCCAGAGATGGGGTCTGGCACTTGAATTCCCTCTTTTTACATACTACATTTTTCTCTCCTTTAAGCCTCCTGACGGTGTTTTCTCTTCCCTCTCCAGCTGGTCTTTAATGATCTTCAATATTACTGTGATTCTCTCCCCCTTGTTACGGCGGTGCTTCGAGCAATGAATCTGGCCATGACCGGAGAACCTTTTCCTGTTTCTTTACTAGAGATAAATCCATCAATAACTCAACTTTAAGTGTTCAGTTTTGCCATCGAGAAACAGAAAATGTCCATAAATTTCCCCGAACAGAAATCAAATGCAGCCTGTTTATTACCAACCAGTAAACAAAATGATTCCTCCTTCGTGAGTTGCCCGAAAACACTCAAAGTTGGCTAATTAAAGCCCCTTAGGAAGGCTTGTTCCATCTAAAGACAAGGGAGAGAGACGAAGGAAGCAGGAGCCGGAGCCTTTGGAGCCTTTGCTGAGGCACAGTGCTTTGGTGGCAAGGTAATGAGCTGTTTCGGGCCAGCAGGATGAGACAGAACAATGGGGGAGTGGAAAATAACCAGTGACCACAGGCTCCCTTCTGCAAAGGAGCAGATGAGCCCAAACTGGGCCTCTCACCTGGCCTTCCACGGGCCTTTCCTTCTCAGTACCCCCTACTGTCCTGTACAGAGGTGCCCCGCATACCTTCTGTCAAGTCTGTTTCATAACAGACTCTCCTCCCTCCAAGAGGTGAAGGATCTCACAGATGCCTTGAAAGAATCACTAGGGGGACCAACCAGAGCACCTGGGAAGCTTCAATACACCATGTCCCCGGGTGATAGTCATAGTGCCCCCTTTTTCTCTCAAAAAATGTTTGAAAAACAGCTTACAGCCTCACTCATGCAGAGCCAGTACAAAGAGCATCAGCTATGTAAGTCCCTGCAGACAAAAGCTGCCCAAGGGCCGTGTTGAGGATTCCGAGGTCACCTCTGGCTCAACAAGTGAAACCCCACACTGAAAGCTAAGCCCCATTTGCCTCAAGCAACTAGGCAAGCAGGAGCACCTGCTGGTATGATGGGATGAGCGTGACATAAAAGCCCTCGGAAGTCTGGTGGACACCCAGCTCTGCCTTTTGTATTCTCCCGTCTGGTGAGAAAGGCAATCGCCATCATGGGTGGTAGAACAAGTTACATAAAGTTTCTTTAATTTCCCGGATCCCTGATGTTGTGCCAACAGGAGGCTGCTAGGTAACATCTGCATGTCTGTCCAACCATGAAACTACTTTATCCTTTGATAGTTTGACAAGAAGTGTCTCAGTATCCCAAGGGAAGATCCATGTTGGAACGAACCAGTTTGTCCAAGGTGCATAGCATACACAGTTCACTAAGTTCACAGTAGTTCTGCAGCCACACTCTCAGGGTCCCAGCTTTCCGTTTTATCCACATTCTACAGGTGAAAAACATTTTAAGGATGGATAACATCACACTTGGCTGAAACTACCTGACTTCAAATATTTTTTATAACAAGGATGGTAGATGGTTGGGAGAGTTTGCTTCATTGGTTCAAACCTCAGTTCCGTTAAGACTCTGAGAGAAATACTGGCATTGTCTTAAGGATTAAAGGAAATATTTCATCAAGATGCTTGATAGTGGTTGATATTTGGAACACTAGAACAAAATTAGTTGGTTAAAGTGGTGAGTGATAGCAATATTATTAGTAGTGATTAAGGAGTACCCAGTTATCACTAAGTAGTATTCTGGGGTCTGAATATGACTCCAGAATTCAATGTCTCCTGTCTACCTCTGGGATATTTTCTCAAGTCAGAAATGGGAAGAATAATCAAAATAAAAATAAGAAGGTATTTGAGGACATGTTTCTCCATCTAGCATCAAGAGAATATTAGCTGGGGAGCTAAAGCTCTTAGTAGTTCAATCTCAGATCCTTTCTTCTCATTAGTTTCGGAGGGTTTTTTTGGGACTTATCCAGCAGTGCCCAGGACTTACTCTGACTTTATGCTCAGAAATCACGCCTGGAAATGTTCAGCAGGCCATATAAGTGCTGAGATTTGAACTGGGATTGGCCACATTCAAAGCAAGCAAATCACCCCCTGTCCTATTTTACTGGCCCCTGTCCAACAAAGGAATGTTATTTAGACTGTTGAAGTTGGGGCTCAAATATATTCTCTCTCTTACACACACACACACACACACACACACACACACACACACACACACACACACACACACACACACACACCCTCTATGGAAGATGCCAGGTTTTCTCAGCATGTAGTTCCACACAGGTCAGATAACTTCCCCTTGATCTAAACTAGCAAGGCCTGAGGTAGGCTGTCATTAGTGGCATTGTCAGTGTCCCAAGCTGGTGCTTTCAGCACTGTGTTTTTCCATTTTCGTTGGGCCTGCCCAGCTTTTCAGCAATTCGCAAGAAAGGCCTCAATTAGCCCAACTCCCGTGTGACTCGGGAAATGCTGAGTGTACATGGCTGCTTATCCCTTAGGTGGAGAAGGGAAAATCTGAGTGGGGCAAAGCAGGGAACAGAAGGACTGTGTGGGGAAAAGGCAAAGTAGAGATGAGGACGGAAGAGAAAAGGGAGGGGTGAAGTTAAGAGGAGAGGAAAACAATAAGAAAGGGAGCAAAACAGCCAGGATTCATATTGAAGACTGGAAACAGGGTGGGCTAGTGTTGTCCAGCCTGCAACAGAGCAGCTGTTGTGTACACTATACAACTCTAGTATATTTGGCAAAAACACATCACAAAATGGTGTCTCAAGGCCAAGGGGACGGAGAGGAATGTGACCCTGCAAACATGGAGCTGTGTCCCCATGGAGTAAGGCGAGTCCTAGAGTGGGTCTGATGTGGATAAATGCCCTGCTGCCTGGAAGCAAAGCCAACCTTCTGGAAGAAGAGTTTTTGAACTGAATGTGGTTCTGACCAGCAACTTTTTCTCAGTCACAAAATAGGAGAGACACCCCTAGAGACCAAGATCTTCCTGATGCCACTGTAGGAAATTGAGCAAGAAGGAAAGAAGGGCTCTAGGTATATCAAGTTAGAGAGTAGATGAACAGAACATAGTCCTAACAGTGGTCCTCAAACTATGGCCCGCGGGCCACGTATTGTATTTGTATCTGTTTTGTTTCTTCATCGCAAAATAAGATCTATGCAGTGTGCATAAGAATTCGTTCATAAGTTTTGTTTTTACTATAGTCAGACCCTCCAATGGTCTGAGGGACAGTGAACTGGCCCCCTGTTTAAAAAGTTTGAGGACCCCTGGTTCTAGAGCCTCAAGACACAGAAACCCCAACTCAACCCTCTTGCTCCAGGATCCTTAGGACCCACCTGCTCTCCTCTTCAAATTGCATTGTTTGGGGCTCAGCTCCTGAGGAGGGTTGTGAGGACGGTAAATGGCAGAACCAATGGGCAAAGAAGGTGGGGGTACACAGATCATGGGAAAAGTTGTCCTCACTCAGATACAGGTCAGCTGAGATGGGGACTGGGAAGAGCTCGGAATGTGAAATTGGTGATATCACATGTCAACTGCTCTCTATGTCTCGAGATTCTAGACAACTTATTACCTCTATTTAGGCCCAATTTTCTTTTCTTTTTTTTTAATTTTTTTTATTTAAACACCTTGATTACATACATGATTGTGTTTGGGTTTCAGTCATAAAAGGAACACCACCCATCACCAGTGCAACATTCCCATCACCCAAGTCCCAAATCTCCCTCCTCCCCACCCAACCCCCGCCTGTACCCTAAACAGGCTCTACATTTCCCTCATACATTCTCAATATTAGGACAGTTCAAAATGTAGTTATTTCTCTAACTAAACTCATCACTCTTTGTGGTGAGCTTCCTGAGGTGAGCTGGAACTTCCAGCTCTTTTCTCTTTTGTGTCTGAAAATTATTATTACCAGGGTGTCTTTCATTTTTCTTAAAACCCATAGATGAGTGAGACCATTCTGCGTTTTTCTCTCTCTCTCTCTGACTTATTTCACTCAGCATAATAGATTCCATGTACATCCATGTATAGGAAAATTTCATGACTTCATCTCTCCTGACAGCTGCATAATATTCCATTGTGTATATGTACCACAGTTTCTTTAGCCATTCGTCTGTTGAAGGGCATCTTGGTTGTTTCCAGAGTCTTGCTATGGTAAATAGAGCTGCAATGAATATAGGTATAAGGAAGGGGTTTTTGTATTGTATTTTTGTGTTCCTAGGGTATATTCCTAGGAGTGGTATAGCTGGATCGTATGGGAGCTCGATTTCCAGTTTTTGGAGGAATCTCCATATCGCTTTCCATAAAGGTTGAACTAGACAGCATTCCCACCAGCAGTGGATAAGAGTTCCTTTCTCTCCACATCCCCGCCAACACTGTTTATTCTCATTCTTTGTGATGTGTGCCATTCTCTGGGGTGTGAGGTGGTATCTCATCGTTGTTTTGATTTGCATCTCCCTGATGATTAGTGATGTGGAACATTTTTTCATGTGTCTTTTGGCCATGCGTATTTCTTCTTTGTCAAGTGTCTGTTCATTTCTTCTCCCCATTTTTTGATGGGGTTAGATGTTTTTTTCTTGTAAAGTTCTGTCAGTGCCTTGTATATTTTGGAGATTAGCCCCTTATCTGATGGGTATTGGGTGAATAGTTTCTCCCACTCAGTGGGTGGCTCTTGTATCCTGGGCACTATTTCCTTTGAGGTGCAGAAGCTTCTCAGCTTAATATATTCCCATCTGTTAATCTCTGCTTTCACTTGCTTGGAGAGTGCAGTTTCCTCCTTGAAGATGCCTGTAATGTCCTGGAGTGTTTTGCCTATGTGCTGTTCTATATATCTTATGGTTTTGGGGCTGATATCGAGGTCTTTAATCCATTTGGATTTTACCTTTGTACATGATGTTAGCTGGGGGTCTAAGTTTAATTTTTTGCAAGTGGCTATCCAATTGTGCCAACACCACTTGTTGAAGAGGCTTTCCCTGCTCCATTTAGGATTTCCTGCTCCTTTATCAAAAATTAGATGGTTGTATCTCTGGGGAACATTTTCTGAGTATTCAAGCCTATTCCACTGATCTGAGGACCTATCCTTATTCCAATACCATGCTGTTTTGATAACTGTTGCTTTGTAGTACAGTTTAAAGTTGGGAAAAGTAATTCCTCCCATATTCTTTTTCCCAATGATTGCTTTAGCTATTCGAGGGTGTTTATTGTTCCAAATGAATTTCAAAAGTGTCTGATCCACTTCTTTGAAGAATGTCATGGGTATCTTTAGAGGGATGGCATTAAATCTGTATAATGCCTTGGGGAGTATTGACATTTTGATGATGTTAATCCTGCCAATCCATGAGCAGGGTATGTGTTTCCATTTCCGTGTGTCCTCTCTTATTTCTTGGAGCAGAGTTTTATAGTTTTCTTTGTATAGGTCCTTCACATATTTAGTCAAGTTGATTCCAAGATATTTGAGTTTGTGTGGTACTATTGTGAATGGGGTTGTTTTCTTAATGTCCATTTCATCCTTATTACTATTGGTATATAGAAAGGCCATTGATTTTTGTGTGTTAATTTTGTAGCCTGCCACCTTGCTATATGAGTCTATTGTTTCTAGAAGCTTTTTGATAGAGTCTTTAGGGTTTTCTAAGTAGAGTATCATGTCATCTGCAAACAGTGAGAGCTTGACTTCTTCCTTTCCTATCTGGATTCCCTTGATATCCTTTTCTTGCCTAATCGCTATAGCAAGTACTTCCAGTGCTATGTTGAAAAGGAGTGGTGAGAGAGGACAGCCTTGTCTTGTGCCAGAATTTAGAGGAAAGGCTTTCAGTTTTTCTCCATTGAGGATAATATTTGCCACTGGCTTGTGGTAGATGGCCTTCACTATATTGAGGAAGGTTCCCTCCATTCCCATCTTGCTGAGAGTTTTGATCAAGAATGGGTGTTGGACCTTATCAAATGCTTTCTCTGCATCTATTGATATGATCATGTGGTTTTTATTTTTCTTGTTATTGATGTTGTGTATTATGTTGATAGATTTACGGATGTTAAACCAGCCTTGCATTCCTGGGATGAAACCTACTTGATCGTAGTGGATGATCTTCTTAACGAGGCATTGAATCCTATTTGCCAGGATTTTGTTGAGGATCTTTGCATCTGCATTCATCAGTGATATTGGTCTGTAATTTTCTTTTTTGGTAGCGTCTCTGTCTGGTTTAGGTATCAAGGTGATGTTGGCTTCATAAAAGCTATTTGGAAGTGTTTCTGTTTGTTCAATTTCATGAAAGAGTCTTGCCAAGATTGGCAGTAGTTCCTCTTGGAAAGTTTGATAGAATTCATTAGTGAATCCATCTGGACCTGGGCTTTTGTTTTTCGGCAGACATTTGATTACTGTTTTAATTTCATCAATGGTGATGGGTGTGTTTAGATATGCTACATCCTCTTCCTTCAACCGTGGAAGATTATAAGAGTCCAAGAATTTATCCATTTCTTCCAGGTTCTCATTTTTAGTGGCGTAGAGTTTTTCAAAGTAGTTTCTGATTACCCTTTGAATCTCTGTCATATCAGTAGTGATCTCTCCTTTTTCATTCCTGATACGAGTTATCAAGTTTCTCTCTCTCTCTTTCTTTGTTAGGTTTGCCAGTGGTCTATCAATCTTGTTTATTTTTTCAAAGAACCAACTTCTGCTTTCGTTGATCTTTCGGATTGTTTTTTGAGTTTCCACTTCGTTGATTTCTGCTCTCAGCTTTGTTATTTCCTTCTGTCTTCCTATTCTTGGGTCCTTTTGTTGAGCATTTTCTAGTTCTATTAGCTGTGTCATTAAGCTACTCAGGTAAGCTCCTTCTTCCTTCCTGATGTGTGCTTGCAAAGCTATAAATTTTCCTCTCAGTACTGCTTTTGCTGTGTCCCATAAGTTCTGAGAGTTTGTGTCTTTATTGTCATTTGTTTCCAGGAACCTTTTGATTTCCTCCTTGATTTCATCTCGGACCCACTGGTTATTGAGCATGAGGCTGTTTAACTTCCAGGTGTTAAAGTGTTTCTTCTGAGTCCCTTTGGAGTTCACAAATAATTTCAGAGCCTTGTGGTCAGCGAAGGTAGTCTGCAAAATTTCTATCCTCTTGATCTTATGGAGGTATGTTTTATGTGCCAGCATGTAGTCTATCCTGGAGAATGTCCCATGTACATTGGAGAAGAATGTGTATCCAGGTTTCTGGGGATGGAGTGTCCTATATATATCCACTAGGCCTCTTTCTTCCATTTCTCTCCTCAGGTCTAGTATATTCTTGTTGGGTTTCAGTCTGGTTGACCTGTCCAGTGTTGACAAAGCCGTGTTAAGGTCCCCCACAATTATTGTGTTGTTGTTGATATTATTTTTCAGATTTGTCAACAGTTGTATTAAATATTTTGCTGGCCCCTCATTCGGTGCATATATGTTTAGGAGAGTGAATTCTTCCTGCTCTACGTACCCCTTGATTAATATAAAATGTCCGTCTTTGTCCCTTACAACCTTCCTGAGTATAAAGTTTGCATTATCTGATATTAGTATGGCCACTTCAGCTTTTTTATGGGTGTTGTTTGCTTGGATAACTTTTCTCCAGCCTTTTATTTTGAGTCTATGTTTGTTCTGACTATTCAGGTGCGTTTCTTGTAGGCAGCAGAAGGTTGGATTGAGTTTTTTGATCCATTTAGCCACTCTGTGTCTCTTAACTGGTGCATTTAGTCCATTGACGTTGAGAGAAAGAATTGTCCTGGGATTTAACGCCATCTTTATTTCAAAATTTGGTGTGTCTTTTGGGTAGTCTTGTCTTAGATTAGGTCTTTCAGTTTTTCTCTTAAGACTGGTTTTGTGTCTGTGAAGTTTCTGAGCTGTTTTTTGTCTGTGAAACCATGTATTCTTCCATCAAACCGGAAAGTGAGTTTTGCTGGGTATAGTATTCTGGGTGAAGCATTCATTTCATTCAGTCTTGTCACAATATCCCACCACTGCTTTCTGGCATTGAGCGTTTCTGGTGACAGGTCTGCTGTAAATCTCAGGGAAGCTTGCTTGAACATGATTTCCCCTTTGGATCTTGCTGTTTTCAGAATTCTGTCTCTATCTGTGGGATTTGTCATTGTGACTAGGATGTGTCTTGGGGTGGTTTTTCTGGGGTCTCTTTTGGTTGGTACTCTTCGGGCATGCAGGATTTGATCACATATATTCTTTAGCTCTGGAAGTTTCTTTTTAATGATGTTCTTGACCATTGATTCTTCCTGGAAATTTTCTTCCTGGGTCTCTGGGACTCCAATGATTCTTAAGTTGTTTCTGTTGATCTTATCATAGACTTCTATTTTCGTCTGTTCCCATTCTTTGACTAATTTTTCCATTGTCTGCTCATTTGCTTTAAGTTTTTTGTCCAATCTCTCCTGCTGTATGGAATTGTTATGTATCTCATCTTCCACAGCACCAAGTCTATTCTCAGCTTCTGATACCCTGTCCCAGAGCTTATCCATTTTGTCATTCACTTCGTTTACTGACTTTTTCAGTCCTGTTAGTTGACATGTTATTTCAGTTTGGAGTTTTGTCATTTCTGCCTTCATATTTTCTTGGTTCTTATTAGTGTTCTGTTCAACTCGATCCATGGTTTCTTGGAGTCTGTTGAGCACCTTCCATATTGCTAGTCTAAAGTCCTTATCTGAGAGGTTGATTAGTTGTTCAGTCATTATCTGGTCCTCAGAATTGTCATCTTCATTCTCTATGTCTGATGCTGGCCTGCGTTGTTTCCCCATTGTCACACTTGTATTGTGGGTTTTTCTACGTGTTGTAGTGGTATTCATTGTCTATATGATGTAGGCAGCACACTCCTCTGGCTCCTCCCTTTCTGGATGGGCTGACTTGCCTCTATGGGAGGGGAGTCCTCCGTGGATGAAGCCTCACACTGGGTCAAATCTTAGGCCCGAGCATGCAACAGAGAAGACAGTCCAGAGAGAAATGTTTGCTTCTGTGATATAGCGCCGTTCTTAGTGTGATTTTTCCTTCTTGTTGCAATGGAGTTCTTTCCTTAGAAAGAGTGCACGGCCGCGTAGCGAAGCGGAGCGGCCGTGCTCCTCTGAGCCTCTTTTTGCCCCACTCGCAAGAGTTTCACGCAAGAGGACAGTAGACAGACATAGACAGGTCACACTCACAGTCTTTCACAGCTGAGCCCCACTGGGCCGGTGTACTTTTGCGGATTTTCCCCGCCTGGTGTCACACACAGGGAGCCAGCTTTTGCAAAGGTTAGCCGGTTTTTATGCTCTGAAGTCCCTCCCTGAAAATAGGCCCAATTTTCTAATCTGTCAGCTGGGGACTTGACTGGATGCTCCACAAGGCCTCCTTTCACCACTAATGCTGGATCATTTTCATTGCGTGTAAACTCTGCATACTTGGAGTGGGGAGCACCCCAGAAGAAGTGCATCCTATTGGAATTACTGGGTGATCTTCTCAGGAGAAGCAAGGAATGAACACCCAGGGCTATAATCAGGGTAGAACATTGAGTCTACAGTAGGCCACTGAATGTCAGTTTTCCCAAAGAGGGACATGCTCTGAGTCATGTATGGAAGAAACCAAAATCACCCAAATTAGAAAGTGTTTCTATAAATTAAATTTTGTCCAGCCATGCAGCTAGAAGACTCCACATAAGGTTATTCCGAGTGTTACAATAGACAAGATTAAAGACTTGGCTACGAGGTTTGAAACTTATTGTTAAGCAAAAAGAAGTATAACTTTATGA